>NC_139951.1:49752810-49782810 GCF_963454915.1 Gymnoscopelus microlampas
GCTGATTTTAACAGATTGTATGATTTGAAGAACGAAAAAAATCAGAAAAAGAAAACACAGCTCACGGTAACTAAAGCTCCACTGGCTAAGAGAAACGATCCACAGATCGTATAAAACAATTAAAAGAACGCTTTTTGAAACACTTCCGTCTTCCGGTGAAAACGAATGGAATTCTGGGTAACAGAGGATAAACGAACGGCCTGCAGTGACGGTAATGACCAGCAGAGGCTGCTAAAAGTCGTTTTTTGGAAATTTGCACAGAACAACTTTAACTAAGGTCCTGGGATTAACCCTTCATAACGGATAAGAGCCCAGAGCTTACAGACCCATGAGGGCCCATCTGGACCCCTGCTGGTCCCCGGACCCAAGGTTGAGAACCACCAGCCTGTGTGTGTAACTGCTCCTCACCTCATCCTGGCCACGTATCCGGAGCACAGGCGAGACGCAGGGCGCCACCTAGTGGACAGGAGGACCCTCAGTGGTGACAACATGGCCGCCAGGATGGACTACACACCCACACACAACACACACACACACACACACACACACACACACACACACACACACACACACACACACACACACACACACACACACACAGCGACTTAAGATATTCATTCATTACAGTAACACACTTTTTCAGTTGATCTCTGCTTTGTTATGGAAACTTTCAGTGAAGTTTGTGCTGTGTGTGTGTGTGTGTGTGTGTGTGTGTGTGTGTGTGTGTATGTGTGTGTGTGTGTGTGTGTGTGTGTGTGTGTGTGTGTTGGCAAAGTATCGCGCTATCTCTGCTATAATTGGCAGGGGACGCTGTTACTTATACCCATAGAGTACTGAGTACTTATTCTGTTACTTATACCCATAGAGTACTGAGTACTTATACTGTTACCTATACCCATAGAGTACTGAGTGACATGCCTATTGTATCATGAAGACATAAGCCATGATGTTGCGAATATAACCTTACTGTACCTATAATATTTGTCCCTGTATTTATTCTCCTTTATGTGGACATAAATACATGGTTGAAATGTGTCTAGAAAATGCAGCGATTGATGAGGATATTCTCATCTTCGCCTCAACGTGCTCCCAACCAAATTGAATCAGTCCTGGTCCCAATAAGCATGACTCTTAGGGCCTTATCTTGCGTGCAGCCAAACCCCTTACAACAGTGGTTCTCAAACTTTTTCATGCCAAGGACCCCCAAAATGATATGTATTTGGCCGCGGACCCCCATCTCAAATATTTGGTTCCAGGGACCCCCAGAAGCAAAGATTTGAATTACAAATGTTTACATCAAAATATATATATTCAAAGGTTTGCACACATTTTCACGATTTTTCAAAAATAGCAGATATACAAGCTCATAGCGCGGCACTCGGTGCCGCGCTATGAGCTTGTAGATCTGCTATTTTTGAATAGCCAAAGTATAAAAGGTTAAAATTATTGTGACGCTATATTATCACATTTTGCTGGGGACCCCCTGGTACCCCCCCAAGGACCCCTGGGGGTCCCCGGACCCCACTTTGAGAACCAATGCCTTACAATGCCTACACTTTTTTCCAATGTTTTAGTATTTTGAAAAACATTTTGAAATACTGAAAATAGCCGATCTACAAGCTCAAAACGTGTCCATGTACATCGCTTTGAACTATTTTAAAATGAGGATTGTGAGGTTGTCCAAGTGTAGTATAAGGCAAAGCAGGCTGCAAAAATACTGATCAATCTCCTCCATTATAGGCAGTCGCTCTATTTGGAGGACAAGGTGCTTAATTCCTCTGTGTGTGTGTGTGTGTGTGTGTGTGTGTGTATGTGTGTGTGTGTGTGTGTGTGTGTGTGTGTGTGTGTGTGTGTGTGTGTTTGTTTTAAAAGTGACAAATAACAGACTCCTGTCATTTAAATTAAAAAAATATTGATTAATAAAAACATTACCCTTTTGGTGTTCTGTGCATTAAATGACTACAAACATGTGTTATATAACGGCTGTAGATTCACAAGTAGAAACGGGTTATTAATGAGTTTTGTACATTAAGGACTACAAACATGTTCTGCACTTGAAGGACTACAAACATGGAGGATATGTTTTCATAACACACGCGTGTCTCCAATCAGTTTCATTGCTACTACTCAGTCCCGAGCGCACGAGCGGTGAACCCGCGCGTGCACCGTGACATTCATAACATCTCTACTTAGTGTATTTATTTATGACATAAATGTAATCTAATTACACTGACAGAGTAGTTTTACCTCAGTACTCTTCAGAAACAAACAGCCAGCCTCCTGCAGTGTTGTGTGAGTGAGAGACTCAGCCGATGTTATTAGATCTCCACATCATGGGGATGGGCCTGAACAACATGGCTTCTATGTGTGAACGCTGTACAGATCTGCAGGAACGCATGAAGCTGCGCAACCGCTCCCTGCGCACCAACTGTCCCCCAGCAGCATGTGTTGTGTAAGTCTAAAACTTTATTCTTTATTTAAATACATTTAATTTAACATCAATACGTGTATTATATAATAATATCGGGTATGTTTTTCTATAAAACAATAAAACACCTTAAGACGTTAAATAACTATAAAGTTATAAACATGATAATGTTTCTGTACGGACCATAGAGTTAAGGTACAGACACTTCCGGTGTGCGTCACCTCGCCTACCGGTGTTCATGAGAGCACTTCCGGTCAGGTCCTTCAAAATAAAGGTTGGGGCACGAGGCCCCGCCATGTTTTTGAGCAATCAGTCCAGCAGATGGCGCTGTTGCTTCAGTTACTGGGCAGGTGTCACAGTAGGACATTTGATATTTTTTTGGTTAAAACATAAAGTTTTCTGTTAAAAGGTTAAAGCTCTATATTGTGATAGAAATCATTGCTATAGAGTGTGTTAAGTCACAGGGGTCTCCTTTTCTCTCCAGCTCTTTAATACACAGAAAATACATGTTCAGGTGGGTGACAAAATGTCAGCCAATCAGGAGAGAGTACCCATTTATCAACTTAATTTTTATAGTGATCAGGACAGACAGACAGACAGACAGACAGACAGACATTTACCTGTTGTGTTAACCCATAGACCTGGAACGCATCTGTGTCACTTTAGATTTCCTTGGGTATTTTTGAAAAATCTTGAAAAAAAAATCTTATGATTTTTCCCCAAAAAATTATTTATTAGTCCAGAGGTTTAGTATAAAAACGTGTAAGGCCTTATTGAGGGAGACACTCATCTCTGCTGAAGTCGGTTCCAGCCGTCAAAGACCAAACGAAACCAGAAAAAAACATTCACGCCGACATATTATTTTCTCAGTTTTCACATGAGTCATTCATACACTTAAAACCTGCTGAATCCCAAAGGACCTCTGTTTATGTTCTACCAGGACGGTGGCCATGAAGTAACAACAATAATATTGTGCTTCGACTTAACTTAATTCCAGTTGTGTAAAGTAACTAAGTACATTTACTCAAGTGCTGTACTTAAGTCAAATTTTGAGGTATTTTTTACTTTACTGGAGTATTTCCAATTTTCTGTACTTTTACTTCTACTCCACTACATCTCAGAGGCAAATATTATACTTTAACTCCACTACAATTATTTGAAAACTTTAGTTACTAGTTACTTTGTAGATTACTTTGGCTATTTGGAAATCTACATAGATGTACAAGCTCACAACGCGTCGCGATGCGACACTTTGTGAGCTTGTAGATCTGCTATTTTCAAAACCACTTTTGGTACTTTAAGTACATTTTTGTCAATACTTTTGTGCTTTTACTCAAGTTAATTTTGAATTCCGGACTTCCGAAGTATATTTCTACTTTGCAGTATTGATACTTTTACGTAAAACATTTGAGTACTTTTACCACCGCTGCTTAATTCCAACGTAGGTCCAGGGGTTGGGGGGGGAGGCCAGGTGTTTGTGAAATGGACACGCCCCTCTTTCCACCGTGTCGTGTGTTTCTACGCCAACACCCTCCGTGTTTTGCCGCCTAAAAAACCTTCTCCAAACAAGAAGCGTTTTAAAGTGAGAAAATAAAAGAAACGCTGGAAAGAATAATCACACTTAGCCCTTTAAGACCGGGAACGCATCTGTGTCACTTTAGAGTTCTTAGGCCAGTGGTTCTCAAACTTTTTCATGTCAAGGACCCCCAAATTGACACTTATTAGCCCACGGACCCCCATTTGAAAAGATATGCCAGGGACCCCCATAAGAGAAGATTTTAGGCTACGGACCCCATTTAATGGCATCTCTATCTCTGGGACCCCAATTTATATTGTAAAATCAATGTTAATTTCACTCTGAGAGTGTACAAATGGAACCAAATGGACCCGTTAGGGTCCATTTGGTTCCATTTGTACGCTTTCAGAGTTACCAGGGTCCATTTTGGTTCCTATCCATCATTTCGCTGGGGACCCCCTGGAACCCCCTCAAGTACCCCTGGGGGTCCCCGTACCCCACTTTGAGAACCAACGTCTTAGGCTATTCAAAAATAGCAGGTCTTGAGCTTGTAGATCTGCGATTTTTTTTTTAACCGTGAAAATGTGTGTAAATCTTTGAATGTATATTCTACAACATGTCTTCTAAATCCTAACAGTTTTTTGAAAAAACGTATGTTTCTATATCAGTGGTGCTCCAACTTTTCCATGTTAATAAGGACCCCCAAAATTATGTGTATTTGGCCACGGACCCCCATCTCAAAATATGCTGTTCCAGGGACCCCCCAGAAGCACAGATATATGAGTTAAAAATGTTCGATTTAAAACATATATATATATATTCAAAGATTTGCACAAATGTTCAAGATTTTTTCGAAAATAGCCGATCTACAAGCTCATATGATCTTGTATATTATATATAAACTTTATTACAGGCTCGTGGCCCACAGGGTAGAACAATACATCACATTAAAAAAGAGAGGAATAAAAAAGATAGAAAATACAGGTCTATTGCCCATCCCCACAGATCATAGTCATTGCATACAATTCATTCAATAAAAACTATTTTTTTTCTTTCTTTTTTTTTTTATCGATGAAATCATCACAAATGGAAAGAAAACAATAAAACTAAGAGATATTGATCTGCTATTTTTGATTTGCCAAAAAAAAAAGTTAAATTAGATGCGTTCCTGGTCTAAAAGGGTTAATGTGATGTTCGGACATGTGTGTGTGTGTGTGTGTGTGTGTGTGTGTGTGTGTGTGTGTGTGTGTGTGTGTGTGTGTGTGTGTGTGTGTGTGTGTGTGTGTGTGTGTGTGTGTGTGTGTGTGTGTGTGTGCCGTGTGTGTGTGTGTGTGTGTGTGTGTGTGTGTGTGTGTGTGTGTGTGTGTGTGTCTTCTGTTATTAATCGGAGTGGTTTTCATTATTGTTTTTATTCTCTTTAGTTTTGACACAATAAGATGAGAACATGTCAAGAATCTTAATTTTTTTATGTGATTAGCTGAAATTAAATTAGTAAAGCGTGCTGTGCGCACGCACACACACACACACACACACACACACACACACACACACACACACACACACACACACACACACACACACACACACACACACACACACACACACACACATGGGCCAGTTCCTCTGAATCAAAGAGAGCCCAGTGCTAATTTGGAGTTGACTGCGTGACCTCTGCCCTCTGACTCACAGAGGAGGAATGTCCTTTGTGCTGAACGTCGTCACGCTCATCGTCACAGCGTCTACGACCAGCGGTGTAAAGTAACTAAGTACATTTACTCAAGTACTGTACATTTTTTGAGGTACTTTTACTTTACTGGAGTATTTCCAATTGTCTATACTGTCTTTTACATCTACTCCACTACATCTCAGAGGCAAATATTGTACTTTTACTCCACTACAATTATTTGAAAGCTTGAGTTACTTTGCAATTAGCACTTATTACATAATAAAAAATGCAGTTCGCTGGGCTCATTCAAAACAGCCCTAAAAACTCATCTTTCTGGAGGCCTAAAGAGGAGCTAGTACCAGTTTCCCTGTAGAAAGACGACCCCCCCCCCTCCCCCTTTTTTTGTACATACTTTTTATTTTTTTTCTAATGTTTTTTTTTTTTTTTTTTTTGTATATATATTTTTTTGTACATAATGGTATTTTTTTCCCCCTCTGTATTCTTATGTTGATTATTGAACTGTTTGGTTGCTACTATATATGTCTATGAAATTAATTCAAGGACCCCAATGGAAACAAGCCCGCAAGGACTTTTTTGGCCGGACCTTTTAGACAAAAGTATTATAAATGTAACTGTGTTGTTTTACATTCTTTTTGCCTAATAAAAATTTCAATCAATCAATCAATCAATAAAACATACATTAACCACTTTAGCCCTGTTTTATACCTAGGCTATTTGAAAATGGCAGATCTACAAGCTCAGCTTGTAGATCAGCTATTTTCAAACATTTTAGTACTTTTACTTTTGGTACTTTAAGTATACATTTTGATACCAATACTTTTGTACTTTTGAATTTTGATTTCCGGACTTTTACTTGTAACAGAGTATTTCTACATTGCAGTATTGATACTTTTACTTAAGTACTTTTCCACCACTGTCTACGACGACGAGTCACATGTTTGCATTGAAACGATGCCCGTCACGAACCTCTCCCTCCGCTATGCAGCTCAGAGATGAGATCCCACTCAGTGGCGTGCACAGACATTTTGAGGGGCAGGTGCTCAAGTAAATTATACTTTTTTTTGTTTACTTGGTCTGCTCTTTTTTCCCTCTACACCTATACCTCTTTGCCAAAAATAGCAGATCTACAAGCTCACAACGCCTCGCGCTGCGAGGCGTTGTGGGCTTGTAGATCGGCTATTTTTGGCTAAAGTTCTCCTCAGAAAAGGGATGCTAGGTTTCGAGTGGTTATGGTAAAAAGAAAAATCATATCACATAAAGATTTGGCGGCCCCCTTGTAGTAACTCTGAGGACCCCCTAGGGGTCCCGGACCCCCTGTTGAAGACCCCTGCTGTAAACTGGAAAAAAACAACACTTTTTTTTCCTTTTTTTTCAAAAGGGCACTTCTGGTCAAGAGGGCAAAGGGCGGGTGCTCTAGCGCCACCTAGAGTCTATCTGTGCACGTCCCTGGTCCCACTGGGCTAGTGGCAGCGGTAGAACACCGGGCAAAGGGTCCGTGGATTTACCTTTTTCGCCACATAGACAGTATTCAAAAAAAGGTATAGTCCCTGAAACCTACAGATGTTTGAGGATGTTTTTTTAGGCAAGTACGCTTTTTAGAACTACAGTACATTAAAGTACAAGTATCTTGTAGCAGATTTGTCTATCTATTCATCTCCTTCTCCAAATGGTAATCTGTTTCAGGCTATCCTGCAGAGAACCCAGACCAACACAAGAGAATACATTAAACACACACACACACACACACACGCACGCACGCACGCACGCACGCACGCACGCACACACACACACACACACACGCACGCACGCACGCACGCACGCACGCACACACACACACACACACAAACACACGCACACACAAACAACCACGATAAATCCAAGGCACTCTATTCAGAATAAAGACGCCTCTCCAGACAGACAGACAGACAGACAGACAGACAGACAGACAGACAGACAGACAGACAGACAGGGGGCTTCCAAAGCCGCCTGCTGAACTAAAGGAATCCCACGCTGCGTCAGCAACATGCTTCTGTTGCTGTGGAGAGAGAGAGAGAGAGAGAGAGAGAGAGAGAGAGAGAGAGAGAGAGAGAGAGAGAGAGAGAGAGAGAGAGAGAGAGGACCACCCTGAATGCATGTCTTCATTCCTTCCAGCTAAAGCTTAATTTACACTCTATAGAACAACGGTGCTGATGAATACAGACCGGATCCTCAAGCTATACAATCACTGCAAGGTCCAGTAGGTTCCACTAATGTGGTCAACCCCCCCTCTCCCCCCACCCAGTTTTAAAACATTATTACACACATTTTGTAACTCTATTATTTTCTGTAACAGACGAGAAAATATTGCAGGGGTAGCAGTGGTTCAGGGGTAGAACACACACACACACACACACACACACACACACACACACACACACACACACACACACACACACACACACACACACACACACACACACACACACACACACCTCGCCCTAACCCAATGAAACTGCTGCAATAGAAACAACAGGGACGTAATTATTTGGACTCGTTTAATGTCCAAAATGTCCCCAAACACTGATGTCCTATATGTGTCCTGTGACACTTGTGTGTCCTGTGACACTGCAACCACAGAACCAGTGGACAAAGACACACCTTGTGTCGTCCTGTGATGATAATCATTAACCACTGGTAGGCATCAGGTTTCCTCTGAGACACGGACCAAGCAGACACTGATGGTGTCGTCTTACAGCAAGCTCACAGCGAGGACCAATTATATGAAGATACTGTATGTGGGAAAAAGAGGTGAAGTGTTCCTTTAACCCGTTTAAACTGGGAGAGCATCTGTGTCATTTAAGTTTTTTTTTCGTTGGCCATTCAAAAATAGCAGATATACAAGCTCACTACCGGTCCGCTGGTCATCAAATTATTGTCTTAGGAATGAGACAAAAACAAAAAAAATATCCATGAAGTCTCCATGGGGTGACTAATTGACAGAAAAAAAGTAATTCTGGGGGTGAACTATCCCTTTAATGGGTTCAGTTAAAACACTAAAATCCTGACTCCATCACACTGGTTCCTGTGTTTATTTCTGCTGCGTTCAACTGACTGTGACATTATCCTCAGCTTTAACCCTCTAAGACCGAGAAAGCACCTGTCATTTTAACCACCTTAACCATTATCTTATACTTATTCAAAAAATAGCAGATCTACAAGCTCATAGCGCGGCACACTTGTAGATCCGCAAATCTTTTTTGAAAAATCATGACAATTTGTGTAAATCTTTGAATATAAATATTTTTAAAGCAAACGTTTGTCTCAAATATTTTTATTGTGAAGCACAGGGTAGGATTATACAAATCTTTGCTTCTGGGGGATTCTACAAAATGTCTTCTAAATCTCTGGATGTTGCTATTATCAGTGGTTCTCAAACTTTTTCATGTCAAGGACCCCCAAAATGGTACGTATTTGACCGCGGACCCCCATCTCAAAACACGTTGTTCCAGGGACCCCCCCGCAGAAACAAAGATTTGAGTTAAAAATGTTCGCTTTAAAAAAATATATATATGAAGATTTGCACAAATCTTCACGATTTTTCAAAAATAGCAGATCTACAAGCTCATAGCGCGGCACTCGGTGCCGCGCTATGAGCTTGTAGATCTGCTATTTTTGAATAGCCCAAAAAGTATAAAACATAATGGTTAAAGTGGTTACACGGCTGCGTTCCCGGTTTTAATGGCTTAAACGAGATAAGATGAATGAAGTTCACTCCCCCGTGTCTCTTCATCTACTCTTCCAGGGTGATATTGTGTTGCTGTGCATTCCTGTCGTGCCTTCACACGGCCACTGCTCTCCCATGATGGGGCGTTCAGTGTTGGGCTTGTTACAGGGGCGGGGAACTTCACGTTTTCTGTGGACACACACTGCTGCTACACAGTGCCTATAGTGAAAGTATTCACCACCTCTTTATGGTGACCAGATCCAAACTGTGGATCTAATGACAAAGTGAAAAAGTTTGCTCGATGCTTTGAAGCACCTCTGGCAGCGATTAGAGCCTCAGTTCTTCTCGAGTAATTAGACCCTCCAGAAAAATGCGATTATGCGATCGCAGAATTCACCGCATAATCAGCAAAATGGTGCATAATTATGCGGGGGTAACGTTTTTTCAAAAAGGCCGCATCAC
This sequence comes from Gymnoscopelus microlampas, assembly GCF_963454915.1. Classification (NCBI taxonomy): domain Eukaryota; kingdom Metazoa; phylum Chordata; class Actinopteri; order Myctophiformes; family Myctophidae; genus Gymnoscopelus; species Gymnoscopelus microlampas. The sequence goes on from NC_139951.1 coordinate 49,762,607, forward strand.
ATCGCATAATATGCGCATCGCATAATATGCAATTTGCATCGCATATTTCCGCATATTTTGCAACTTTTCACATATTTCGCATTTTTCGCAACTTTCCGCAACTTTCCGCATATCACCTATTTCGCATATTGCCGCATATTTCACAACTTTCCGCATATTTCGCAACTTCCCGCAATTTCACCGCATAAAATTGCAAAAAAACGTAAGTAATGACGCTACAACTTTTTTGGGGGCGGTTTCTACCATTCTTCTCCTCAGATCTTCTCAAGCTGCATCAGGTTGGATGGGGAGCGTCGGGGCTCTGCCGTTTTCACGTCTCTCCAGAGATGTTCAATGGGGTCCATTAAGTCTGGGCTCTAGGAATGAGGTCACTTAAGGACAATCATTCACATTGTCCTGAAGCCACTCCTTTGTTATCTTGGCTGTGCTTACAGGCTCCTTGTTCTGTTGGAAGGTGACAGTGGTGGAAAAGTACTTTTTTTTCTCTTTCTTTTACTTAAGTAAAAGTATCAATACTGCATTGTAGAAATACTCTGTTACAAGTAAAAGTCCGGCATTCAAAATGTACGCATTGTGAGCTTGTAGATCTGCTATTTTCAAATGGCCGAAATGTATGCAGAGCTGAAGTGGTTAATCATGTTAATGTATGTTTTGTAATAATAATCTAAATCCACAAAGTATCTAGCAACTAAAGTTGTCAAATAATTATAGTGGAGTAAAAGTATAATATTTGCCTCTAAGATGTACTACGATACGACACGATAATACGATAATACTTTATTGTCAGTTCACACTGACATTTGTCTTGCGACCCTGCAGCCATGTATGCAACACATAAACAGTACACACATTTGACATGACACAAAAAAAGACAAAAGCAAAATACATACATAAAGACATATGGAGACAAGAGCAGTGTCCACCTCTCAGCCTACCCCTGGCCTATAACTCCTGATTAAGCCTCAATGTGGTCTGATGGACAATAAAGGACCTCTTCAGTTTGACCTTATTGTATGTTGGAACACCGTATCTCCTTCCTGAAGGCAGCAACTTATATTCTCCATACAAAGCATGGCTAGTGTTTGAAGTGATATTCATTCCTTGCCAACCTTACCATACTGTTATTATACGTAGATATATGTATAGAGCAGGGGTGGCAAACTCATTTTGGGGTGAGGGCCGGATTGGTCAAATGGCGACTTGATGGGGGCCGGAACCAGTTGCGGGCGCACATGCGCGCTCACACGCACTCAGACACTGCTACTAACTATGCATATCACTTTTTTTTTTAAATGTATTAAGAAGAATAGCTACTTTACTTATTGACATTAAAAACAAACAATGCAATTTGTAATAATAATAATAATAATAATAAACCATTTTAAGTTGAATAACTCAATTTGAAGTGGGTGGTTAAATAATTAGATTCATAGAACAACAGTGGTGTAAAGTAACTAATTACATTTACTCAAGTACTGTACCTAAGTAAAGATTTGAGGTATTTTTACTTTACTAGAGTATTTCCAGTACTTTTACTTCTACTTCACTACACCTGAGTCACTGCTATACAGTATATCAAATTCTTGGCCGAAACCGAATACCGAATATAGGAAACACTTGGCCGAATGGCTGAAAATAAATGATTATTTAAAAATATATATATATACATTTTCTTAAATATTATTTTGTACCATTGCTGTCATGGCTATGCCTCTGTTGTAGAGCTACGTGATTATGGCAACACTTATCATAACTATAATCCATAGATCAGTTATTTAAAGCATATTTTTAGAATTATTTATTTACTATTGTGTAGTAATGTAATACAATATGTCTCAAAACCTTAGCATGCCATACAGTTGCAAATTAAATAAATATGATTTCAAGAAATTAAAACTAACATTGAATAGCCTAACAAAAGGCAATATAATGTCTGCAGTTCAGGCCTGGAATTTCGTCATTTTAGGGGCAAGGCCACTTGGCCTTTGGTGTTGTAATTATGGCTATTTGCACGTTTTTTTTTTTTTTTAAATAATTATAAAAAAAAGGAACATACAAGATTTCCAACGATAATATATAGCCAATATATGGTTCTGTATCAGTATATGAGTCAGTTTTTGCAGATTTCATTCTAATTGGCTACTATGCCTGCATATGAATTTCATGGGCCTGTTGGTCACCCTGGCTTGGCGGAGATATGCCCTGTTGCGCACTCTCCGCACAGCAACAGCATGTGAAAGCAAGTGACTTAAACGAGGGCTATGTTGCGCACCAAAAAACGGACTAAAACTGACACACACACACACACACACACACACACACACACACACACACACACACACACACACACACACACACACCGACACACACACAGTCAAGCGTTCACAGCTGGTGTTAATTATTTTGCCCTGCGCAGGCTCTTAACTGTCGCTGGTTATCTTACATTACATTACATTACATTACATTACAGTCATTTAGCAGACGCTTTTATCCAAAGCGACTTACAATAAGTGCAATCAACAAAGGTAGGGAACGAAAGCTACCAATCACCAGAGGTTATAAGTGCATTTTCTGCAATAACAAGCAACCAAGAGCATACCTAGCGCTAAGGTAAAAGTGCAATATATCAGCTACCTATTTCCTTAAACAGATGAGACAAAGTAGTCAAATGAGCAGGAGCTAAAAACAAATAATTGTATTGACTAAACAAGATCCAATAAACAATTCAACAATAAAACAAGCATTCGTACAACTAGTTAACAACAAGTAGGCCAGGCAAAGAGGAAGGGTAGTGTTTCCTGAAGAGGTGGGTTTTCAGCCTGCGGCGAAAGATGGGCAGTGACTCTGCTGTCCTGACATCAGTGGGAAGTTCATTCCACCACTGTGGGGCCAGAACAGAAAAAAGTCGTGACCGTGTCGATCGACCAGAAGGACCGTTGAGTGGCGGGGGAGTCAGTCGCCCCTTGGTGGCCAACCGGAGTGGTCGGGAAGGGTTGTGGGCATTAACCAATACCCGGAGGTAAGAGGGAGCTGTTCCTTTCGCTGCCCTATAGGCTAGCACCAGGGTTTTAAACTGAATGCGAGCCGCTACGGGGAGCCAGTGCAGGGAACGGAGAAGGATAGTTGTGTGAGAGAACTTGGGGCGGTTGAACACCAGACGAGCCGCAGCTTTCTGAACAAGCTCCAGGGGTCTGATGGCAGATGCCGGAGCGCCAGCCAGGAGGGAGTTGCAGTAGTCCAGGCGGGAGATGACAAGAGCCTGGATGAGCACCATCTTACTAATGGGAGGAATGCAGCCACTCTCTACTCCTCCAAATGAGAGACGCAACTGGTATATACTTCTCCAAACAACGGTGTTTTACCGGATTTGTGATGCTGTTGAACAAGCGCTCTCTCCAGTACAGGTAGAGTTGAATGGTGATGGTCCTCTGTATGTTAATGACCTTGGCTGTGGCTTCACAGCTTGGCCATTGTTCTCACATAACAAGTTTGTCCAGTATTCAACCCCCAGGAGCCTCAGTAAGGAACTGGCGGGCGCTGGCGTTTTTTCTGCCTTTTTTTTTTCTCTCTCGTTTTTTTTTCCATTAGAGGTAGTATTAAATGCCGTTTTTTCAAATCACCTCAAGGGCCAGATTTGACGACGTCGCGGGCCGGAATTGGCCCGCGAAACACCAGTTTGCCACCCCTGGTATAGAGGGTCACCAGACCTGTCGACCCAAGACAGCTCGACCCGGACCGGTCGACCCGCTGTCGACCCGCTTGGACCCGACAACTCGACCCAAATTCGACCCGGACCGCGAGAGAGAGAGAGAGAGAGAGAGAGAGAGAGAGAGAGAGAGAGAGAGAGAGAGAGAGAGAGAGAGAGAGAGGGGGAGAGGGAGAGAGAGAGAGAGAGAGAGAGAGAGACATAATAATAATAATATGTACATTGATTTACCAAAGAATTATTATTTGTCTGTCAGGGTGAAACAAGCCCAAAGGCTTTCAAGCAAGCACAGCCATTGAGATAGACACCTCCTTACCTCAAGCCCTATTGTCTTCTTGATGTGATAAGGCTTTCAAGCACAGCCATTAGACACCTCCTTACCTCAGCTCTAAATCCTTACAGTGTGTCTATTATCAATTGGTTCAGCCTGGCGATCCTCAATCTGTGTTGTCTGACAATTATTCTTGCACTCACTTTATTCTCCCCTTTTCAGGTAAAGTGCAAAGTTGCCATGTTATAATAAGTTTCTATGAATGCTTTAGCTTCAAAACTGTATTGGTGTGGGACTGTGTTGGTGTTTTTGTTGCACTCGTTACAAAGCTAATGGAGGCTAATGGAAGCTAAAGGGAGCCACCCAGAGGCCGTTTACAGAACATCATAAAGTGACGTTCAGTCTACACATTAGCAGCAGCTCAGTCAGTGTTGTCGTATATGAGATGCAAATATTATAATTGGGATTTCATTTATATTGCATATTTCATCTTACTTACATTTTGTTTACAAGGTGAATATGTATGCTACACAGCATACTATAGGCTTTTTTTGTTGGTTATATCATTTTAGTTGACCTTGTAACAGTAAACTCATGTACTGTACTGGTACCTTTTCCTGTGCAAACTTCAATCAATCTAAAGGATCTGGTATTTCTATTATTGGCATATCTTTTTAATGTTAATAATGAGAGCTATACATTTAAGGAAGGATAGGCTATCATAAATGTTTAGCTTCAGCCTATTTCATTTTCATCACCTCAAACACTGATGGATGTAAGACTTGTATACATGCTTAATGTCCCTTTAAAGTTAAAACTGTATATAGAATGCAGATATATGCAGAGAAACACAGAGACACTGGCCATCAACAACATCAATCACATTCCTAAGGCTAGCACCCATCATCAGCACCATCATTCATCCCCATAGCTTGATGGATGTAAGACTTGTATACATGCTTAATGTCCCTTTAAAGTTAAAACTGTATATAGAATGCAGCTATATGCAGAGAAACACAGAGACACAGGCCATCAACAACATCAATCACATTCCTAAGGCTATCAGCCATCATCATCAGCACCATCATCCATCCATCCCCATAGCAGAGTAAGACCTCTCCTAGGGGTTTTGTGAATAATCACATGAAGTATAAAAGTCAGATATATAAGAAGTTAGTTATAATGGTAATGCCTTTATTGATTGTATGCTGTGCTTTGAATACACTATATTATTTGTACACAGCAAAAAGTGGGGTGTTGTTAAATGTTTTACTCTTTATACCAGAGTTAAACACTAAAGGGATTAGACAAATAACACTTTAAAACAGTTTAAAACATTTATTTTGGCAATAATATCCCAGTCCAGTCAGTTTTTCTGTCATTCATTCCAACATTATGAATGAAGGTATAACATACAAACTTTCATCTGAAACACTGTATGAGCTCTGAACATCAAATGGTGTATACATTTTAAGTTCAGACAGTTTAATTATACACCTTGCCTCACTTTTTGATACTCTGAATGCATGATGATGCTCATCAAACTTCTCTGTAAATAGCTTGCTTGAAAAAAACAAAATGTGGTCCTCTACTAAAAGTATGTCACTTATTTGACAAAAGACTGGCATGTCTTCTTCTATTGCACTGCAAACAACAAGTCCAGCTTTATACTCAACACCATCTACTTTAACCCAAGTGGTTGAGAAAACCTCTTTTGACAAGATCATTTCAAGATTAGAATTGTTAGATTAGATTAGATTGATCAAAGTGGGTGAAAATGTTATCACAAGAAAGGAGGAAATTACCTACCTGGGTTCCATCTTGGAGGCAAACCTCTCAGGTGACAAAAACGCTGAAAAGACGATCAAAAAGGTCCACAAAATAACACGGAGGATGTGGAGGCTTGTTCGTAAAGTCAGTAAGAATACTCTGAAGATTCTTATAGGGGCCCTCATACAAGGTCATTATGATTATGCATGCACTTCATGGTATCACAACACCTCCAAGGCCCTAAAAACAAGGCTCCAAACATCCCAAAACAAACTTGTAAGGCTACTTCTTGGCCTCAATTACAAAGCCCATCTAACCCATGCCCATTTTGCTAGGCTTGGATGGCTTAGGGTTGAGGACAGAGTACAGCAACTTGATTTGTGATTTGTGTGCATGGGGATCTCATCTTAAACAAGCTACGTGCTTAATGAGCTATCCAGTTTAGTAGACCTTGTATTGCGAATTTGTACTTCCATGTACTGTTATGTACTGCCATGTACTGTTCTCATGTCTTACTAAATAAAGTACATCAATCAATCAATCAAACCACATTTTCACAACTGAGGGGAAAAAGGTTTGATTGGCCCATACTCATTGTGCTTGAGAATGGAGGTTTCCCAGTGATGAGCAATGGTCATCTGATGCTTTTTAGCCAGTGATTTTGTTATGTTTTTGAATATACATTTTATTTCACATTTTTTTGTATATACTACTATTTTTGACCTTTTTTTCAATCATTGAAATTGTTTCACACTGCCCTGTTTTGTCAAATAAAATAACAGTTACTTTAATTCATTTCACCTCTTGTGTTGTGTTTAATGATGGCAACTAGTGTAGATCTGCTACTTTCAAATGATTTTAGAGGAGAGGAGGACTCTTAAATATACTATAACACTTCTTAAAAAAAAGTATGCAACTGGGGGAGCATGCTTACAATATTTACTCTTAAATATACTATAAATATACTCAGGACCTCCCTCACCGTCACCTTGTACCTTGTACTCTACTACCCTCTAGGGGTTACACAGAGCTACTACTTCAGACAACCAGACCCGGTCGATCTGGGTCGAGCTGTCTCAAAATCGCGGCTGGTCGAGCTGTCTTGGGTCGACAAGTCTGGTGACCGTATAGAGCCTCTGAAGTTTGTGGACAACCACTTCAGAATGAAGGAGACCTGCATGTCGCTCTCACCCCGATAGTCAGCAAATTATGCTTTGAGAAGCTGCTGGGGGAAATAAAAAATGCTCAGCCATAGACTCAGCTTATCATCTAAATCTTAATGTTTGTCGCTTGTTATTACCTTTGTTTGTGGTTGTGCTTTAAATTCCATAGTTTAAAGTGTAGATGTTTTGTTTTCACCCATTAAGACCTGGAACTGTGTCATTTTTAGATTTGAGCTAAAAAGCATTATTTTACACTTTGGGCTATTCAAAAATAGCAGATATACAAGCTCGTAGCACGGCACCGAGTGCCGCGCTACGAGCTTGTATATCTGCTATTTTTGAAAAATCGTGAAAATGTGTGAAAATCTTGAATATATATATTTTTAAAGCGAGCATTTTTAACTCAAATCTTTGCTTCGGGGGGGGGGGGGGGGGGGGGGGGGGGGTCCCTGGAACAAAATATTTTAATGGGGGTCCGCGGCCAAATACATATCGTTTTGGGGGTCTGTAGCTGCTGCCCCCGGTTATGTTGAATGATCAGGCAGGATTGGTCTCAACTGGTGTTATTTATTAGAATGCTGAACACCGTGAAAACTGTAAACATACAAAAAATAAATATTACAATTCATATCTTTTCAGTCTCACACCAATAAAATCCATGCATTTCAATAACTTTCATTTCAATTCAATAATAAGATTCATAATTCATTTAAATAGTGATTCTTCATTGTTCATTTAGTTTACTTTTCCCCAAAAATAACAAGACCAGGACAACAAAAACAAAAACAAAAGAACCATACTCAAATGAAATAAACAAATACAACAATTGGATACCAAATAAACAAACAAACAAATCATCCTAACCTTCCTCCGCAAACCGGGGTAGAGCTGAAAGGAACGTCATAAACTTCGGGCATTTAAACCCCAAACCCCAGCGGCTGCATTACGTTTGCAACTGTAAACGATATAAGAGCTTTACTGAAATGTTCTTTGAATAAGAGTGATTCAACGTTACACTAGCCAACACCAAACATTTACCTGGCTGCCGCTGGTGTGACAAACAAAGGGCTGTGCCTGGAGAGGCACGCTGTCGCTGCACAGAGCGTCTGAGTGTAGCCGTCTTACTCAGAGTGTCAATGAAAGAGTGTCAAAGGGGGCGTGCACAGCTATATGAGTTCCGGTGCGGCAGCGAGTCATTTCAAAATAAGAGGAAAAGTGAAGTGAACCAAATTTAAGCAACGTGAACGACAGGATAACTTCAAAATAAAACACATGAAGTTAAAACAAGTGTCGCAGGCACTTACACTCCCACCAATCATAACACATGATTCACAATATCTCAATGAGAGTTTGAAAATATGCAGTCATTCACTCTCTAAGAGGAGAACCAATTTCTGAATTGGCCTTTCGACGACCGAGGGTTTAGAGGTTAAGTCTTGTCTTCCCATCAACACCTTGACGCGACGTATCAGACCATCTTCGTCTGTTGTAGTATCCACGACTCGTCCAATATGCCATTGGTTTCGATGCAGGACGTCTTCTTTGACAATGACCACGTCTTTCACTTTAAGGTTGCGTCTGGGAGTATGCCACTTTTGCCTTATGGAGATGTTGGAGAGATACTCCCTTTTCCAACGGCTCCAAAACTGCTCGACCAGGTATTGAACTCGCCGCCACCTTTTCGTCGCATACACGTCTTCTTTCGCAAACTCTCCAGGAGGTGGAAGGGCAACCTTGGACTTCATCAAAATGAGATGGTTTGGTGTCAAGGGTTCTAATGACAGCGGGTCGTTTGCTCCGTCTACAGTCAAAGGGCGGCTATTCACAATAGCCATGACTTCATAGAACAGCGTTCTGAGAGAAGAATCATCGAGTCGACCAGGGTACGGAGAGAGTACAGCATCAAGTACATTTCGAACAGTTCTAATCTGGCGCTCCCATACGCCTCCAGCGTGGCTTGCTGAGGGTGCATTGAAGACAAACTCACATTGCCTTTCTGCCAGGAAAGTCTCTAGTCTCACAGCATCAAACTCCTTCAGTGCTTCTCTGAGTTCATTCCGAGCTCCCACGAAGTTGGTGCCTTGATCACAACGAAGTAGACGCACAACTCCGCGAAGACTGATAAAGCATCTAAGAGCGTTAATGAACGCATCTGTAGTTAAATCCTCCAGCATTTCCACATGTATCGCTCGGGAAGAGAGGCAGGTGATCATGAGCCCATACCTTTTTTGCTCCTTGCGGGCGTTCTTTGTGAGAAATGGGCCAAAGCAATCCATGCCACAATATAAAAAGGGGGCAGAGACTTCAACACGCTCCTTTGGTAGTTCGGCCATACGCTGTTCTTCCACTGGACGTCTGAGTTTCCGACAGATCACACAGTTGTGAATTAACTTGGCAACTGATCTACTACCGCCAATGATCCAGAAGCCATTTGCTCTAAGTTCCATCAGAGTTTGATGCCTGCCCTGATGGTGAATCTGGGTATGGTAATGACTTAGGATCAGCCCGCTGACATGGCTTTCTTTTGGTAGGATAATCGGATGTTTAAACTCAAGACTGAGAGAAGAATTCTTGAGTCTTCCCCCGACACGGAGGATACCGTTATCCAGGATAGGATTAAGACTAAACAGAGGGTTTGAACTTGGAAGAAAGTTTCCTCTTTGGATGAGTTCTCTCTCTTGAGAGAAGGCCTCCCTTTGCACAAGTTGTATTAGGGTCCCAACAGCCCGCTCCCGTTCTTCAACAGTCAAAGGTTTCGTGGCCGGCTCTGGATGGTTCAACCTCTTGATCCTCGCCACAACTCTCACCAGTCTGGTCCAGGAAGAGAAGCGACTCAGACGGCTGAGAATGCTCGGCTGGTAAGCTTCGTGGTTGGTGACAAATACTTGAATTGTCTTGACCTCTGGATCCCCGACGAGTAACTCATTTGATGTATTCATCCTTGGATAAATGTCCTGCTCCCAAAGGAACTTTGGCCCAGTTAGCCAGCTTGTTACAGAGATGTCCAGAGCGGAAAGACCTCTAGAGGCATGGTCAGCTGGATTCTGTGCAGTATCCACGTAGTACCACTGACTGGGATCCGTGATTTCCCTTATCAGTTGCACACGGTTAGCAACAAAGACATGAAATCTTCGTGCTTCGTTATTAATGTACGCCAAAACGACTTGCGAGTCTGTCCAGAAGAACTCGTTATCAATCTGCATTTCGAGCTCATTCTTCCAGACAACAATGGACATTTCCTTTTTCATTCAGGTACCTGAGATAGGAACAAGTCCCGTATCCCACATTGCTAGCATCCGAAAAGTGGTGCAATTCTACCGTGATAGGTTTGCCGAAGTCTGGGGGACGGTAGCATCTTGGTTGTGAGAGTTCCTTTAGCTTCTGCAGGCCGTTCTTCCATTCCTCCCACCGTGGATTTAAATCCTCAGGAAGCAGGTCATCCCATCCGATGTTTCGACGGCACAGCTCTTGAAGAATGCACTTCCCGCTAAGGGTGAATGGAGCAACCAACCCCAGCGGGTCATACAGCGAAGCGATGACTGACAGGACACCACGGCGTGTTGAGGGCCTGTCTGGTAAGTCAACGTTGAAGCTGAGGCTGTCTTGTTCAAGTGACCATTGGATGCCGAGTGCACGTTCCGCTGGTGCTGCATTTAGACCAAGCTTGAGGGGTTCGATTGCTTGTGATCTTTATAGTTCTCCCACAGAGTTCAAAACTTCTCTTTCATTTGAATTGAACTTGTGAAGATGCAGACCTCCTCTTCTGCACAATTCTTGCGTATCTGCAACAAGTTTCTTAGCTTCTTCTACTGAGGGAACGCTCGTTAATCCATCATCCACGTAAAAGTTATTTTCGATGAAGGATGATGCCTCAGGATATTCCTCTCTATGTTGCCGAGCTAAGTACTTCAACCCAAAGTTGGCACATCCTGGGGAAGAGGCGGCGCCAAAAAGATGGACCGCCATCCGATACTCCTTTGGTTCCGTTTCCAGATCTCCGGCCTCCCACCAGAGAAATCGCAAGTAGTCGCGCAAGTCAGGATGGACAGAGAATTGATGGAACATTTTCTCAATGTCGCAGATCACAGCTACGGCTTCTTTTCTGAAGCGACAGAACACTCCCACCAAGGAGTTGATCAGGTCAGGGCCAGTCAATAGTTCATCATTCAAAGAGATTCCCCGATATTTGGCTGAACAATCGAACACAACCCTCAGTTTTCCTGGTTTCTTTTGGTGATACACACCGTGGTGTGGTATGTACCATGCCGTCTGTCCCTCAGGTATTTGGGGGGCCAACTCTGCATTACCCTTCAATAGCATATCTTCCATGAAAGCCGTGTACTGGTCTTGATAGTCTTTGTTGGCCTTCAATTTTTTCTTTAAATACTGCAGACGGATCATGGCCAACCTTTTGTTGTTGGGTAGGGCCGGTGGATTGCTCGTTTTGAAGGGGAGAGGCATCTCGTAGTGTAAATCCTTCTTCTGCCGGATATGGTCACTGAGGAGTTGCACAAAGTGAACATCGTCTTGGGATACATATTTATCCTTATTTTCGAACCTCCTTTCATTAAAATCTGACTCCAAGATTGTCAGCACATCAGTGGGTGATGGAGTTGGTATTTCCTTTACTGCAATTCGATGAACATAACTCTGGTTCCCTGGCCGATCCAGATGTGGATTTGAGGAGCCCACTATACTCCAACCCAAGACGGTTCGTTGAGCGAAGGGGTCGTTATCATCTCCAGTAATTACCTCAATAGGTGCTAGTGCTGCAGGGCAGTCAGTTCCAATTAGTAATCCTACCGCACAGTCCTGCAATGGAGGCAGTTGGTTTGCTAGATGTTTCAGATGGGGCCATTGCAGAGCCGTATTTTTGGTGGGGATATAAGACTTATCCACCGGAATGAAATTGCGTGTGTAGGCATGATTTAGCTGGATCAGTTTCTCAGAGCGCAGACCTCTAACCTGCAGTCCTCGGACATTCATGCTGGCAGTAACAGAGTCAATAGCCGTCATGGTGCTGAGTTTAAGATGCACAGGCTGCGTGTCCACTTTCAGCTCTCCGAGGAGATCTTCTAAAACAAATGTGGAGTCACTCTGTGTGTCAAGTAGGGCGTAGGTTAAAAGCTCCCTCTGTGGCTCCTCCGTAGATGAAAGTAGGACCGGAACAATGCTTGAAGTGGCAGAAGCCCGTTGGAATACTGTATGCGCCGTGGCGGTATGGATCTCTCCACCTGTATGGTTATCCGAGGAAGTAGACTCCTTCACCGTTTCTCCCACCGGTCTCCTATCTCTGTCGATGTGCAGACAAGTTGGATGAGGTCGTTCACACACGCTGCAGGTATGGCGTCTCTTGCATTCTTTGCTTACGTGACCCTTTCTTAAGCATCCGAAGCATAGGTTATTTTCAAAGATGTAAGCTTTCTTGTCTTCCAAAGATTTATTTGCAAAAGTGGGGCAGGTAGCAATACCATGGGCTTCCTTGGTGCAAATGGGGCAGGTGAATACAGGTTTTGGGTGTGGATCCTTCTGCGTGCTGGTGTTAAAGGCTCTAGTTATTTTAGATGTTCTGTCACCTATTGGTCTGCTCTTCACTAAGAAGGGAGATGCGATAGGATTGCAAGCTATACCAGCTTCCGTTTGAAGGAACTTCGTAAAATGGGTGAAGCTGGGGTAATCACCAGATGCATCCATCTCCTTTGCCACCACTCTGCTCCATCTACGGACGATCCAGTCCGGTAGCTTCTTGAGGATCTTATGATTCTCCTCGCAATCATTTAAAATTGATAATCCTTTGACGTAACGCATTGCTTCCACACAGCTCTGCAAGAAGTCAGCAAAGTCCCGTAATGCAAATGGTTCATCTGCACCAATATTAGGCCATTTCATTAGCTTGTCTCTGAAAGCTTTCTGTACAATGAACGGGTTTCCGTATCTCTCGCGTAATACCCTCCAGGCTCCATTGTATGCCTCCTCTGAATTTCTATAGAAGAACCCTTCCACTGATCTGAGGGCTTCTCCAGCTAAAAAGCGTTTGAGATAAAACATTTTTTCAGTTGCAGATAGTGGCTGTCTATCGATGAGTGCCATAAAGGACATTTGCCAGTCCACAAATTCCAATGGCTGTCCTGAAAAGATGGTTGGTTCAGGAGCCGGGAGACGGTTAGTACTTAGAGAGTTTATGAGTGATCTGGTTAGATCCTCTGTATCCAGAGTGACTGGTTGTTTGCTGGCTGTTCGTGCAGGCTGGGATGTAATAGTCGGAGTAGTAGAAAGTGGTTGGTTATTGGTTGGATTGTAGCAGGGCTCAAAATCGCTGTCAAAGTTGTTATAGGCCTGGACCCGTGCTGCTGCTACTCTGACGTCCTTCTGGACTTTGAGCTGCTTTATTTTTGTTTTTGCTTCTTGTAGTTTTGCTTTATGAATTTGAATTTCCTGTAGGCATCTTTCTTTCTCTTGTTTTGCAGCCAGATCTGCTTGAGCGTCAGCACGCTTACTGGAGGCTCTGGAGGAAGAATTGGAATGATCACTGATAATAGATGTGGCTATGGATGGTGTTTCTGGTTGCAATGTATGAGTTCCACGTGATGGATTGCGGCTTTCTGCTTCATCTGGTGTTGAAATTTCAGTTTCTGTTACAGTGTGTCCGAAAATAGAGCCATGGTCGCCCTTGTTTAAGGCTATCCTGACCCTTGCTTTAGCAAGCTGCTCATTGAATGGTTTATTAATGGTTTCCAGGTGTTTGTTTGCCATGTCACATATTTCGGTGGTGATGGTGATGCAAGAGTCCAGTTTCTTGACAATATCCGGAATTGGAGAGCAGTATTGTTGAAGAGATTCGTAAATTTCACTTATTGCGTTGTGCTTGTTTTGAATGATACGTTTTATTTCATGAAGGTCCTCCGATGAACAAAATGTTTTCAAAGCTGTACGGATTCCTCTGGCCGAGTGAGTCCATGAGGTGTAAGCCTTTGTAAATGCCTTTTCCAATTTCCTCAGTGTCTCTTCCTGCATCTGCTGGCCCTTCTCTGTTAGGGTTTTTTCACGTGTGCTTGATCTGACCTGTTGTACAGTGGTCACTCCATGTTCAGTAGGATCTTGAGTGTTGTCAGCTGTCCCTTGGGTTTGAGTAAGGGCCTGTGTGTGAACCGTTGGCTCTCCGTTTTCAGACATTTTGTTTAAATTTCCACAATTCGTTTCAGAACCATAAACCACGGGAATTTATAAGACAGACCACAACGCTTTAAACACTCAAACAAAATATGTCAGAACAAACCAACCAATAAATGTCATTACTCAAAGGTCCCCTTCAATTTATTCATCAGCTTCAATACCATAGAACCTTTAAAGCAGAACCTTAATTGAATACCTTCACATAGAACCTTTGAATTGCTTAGTCCGAACGTTTGTTTTTCACCCTTTTTTTTTTTTTCCTTTTTTTTTTTTTCGTTTTTTAATTGTCCTTTAAGAAGCCTTGAGTCCAGAAAATAGGATACCCAACAATTGTCCTTTCAAAGTGGAATGTTACCGTGAGGTATGAGTGTTGTGTTGTGTTAACTTGGGCAATGGCTGCTTTGAAGAGGTGGCTGTAGAATGGATGATGTCGCCGTTGAGTCTCTTCTGCGACAAGTTTTCACTGTAGCTGCTGCCCCCGGTTATGTTGAATGATCAGGCAGGATTGGTCTCAACTGGTGTTATTTATTAGAATGCTGAACACCGTGAAAACTGTAAACATACAAAAAATAAATATTACAATTCATATCTTTTCAGTCTCACACCAATAAAATCCATGCATTTCAATAACTTTCATTTCAATTCAATAATAAGATTCATAATTCATTTAAATAGTGATTCTTCATTGTTCATTTAGTTTACTTTTCCCCAAAAATAACAAGACCAGGACAACAAAAACAAAAACAAAAGAACCATACTCAAATGAAATAAACAAATACAACAATTGGATACCAAATAAACAAACAAACAAATCATCCTAACCTTCCTCCGCAAACCGGGGTAGAGCTGAAAGGAACGTCATAAACTTCGGGCATTTAAACCCCAAACCCCAGCGGCTGCATTACGTTTGCAACTGTAAACGATATAAGAGCTTTACTGAAATGTTCTTTGAATAAGAGTGATTCAACGTTACACTAGCCAACACCAAACATTTACCTGGCTGCCGCTGGTGTGACAAACAAAGGGCTGTGCCTGGAGAGGCACGCTGTCGCTGCACAGAGCGTCTGAGTGTAGCCGTCTTACTCAGAGTGTCAATGAAAGAGTGTCAAAGGGGGCGTGCACAGCTATATGAGTTCCGGTGCGGCAGCGAGTCATTTCAAAATAAGAGGAAAAGTGAAGTGAACCAAATTTAAGCAACGTGAACGACAGGATAACTTCAAAATAAAACACATGAAGTTAAAACAAGTGTCGCAGGCACTTACAGGGGTCCTTGACATGAAAAAGATTGAGCACCACTGATATAGAAACATACGTTTTTCAGAAAACTGTTGAGATTTAGGAGACATGTAGAATCGGCTTCAAAATGCAAAAACAGACAAGAAAATAGAAAAGAAATTAAAACTGTGAAAAAGATAGAAAAGCAGGACCCAGAACAATTCATTATTAAGTTATACTATTCTATCATTCATTGTGAACTCTGAGAGACATAAATGTAACCAAAGTGTGGAGACACACATTTAACCATTTTTGCTCCATTTGCACACGATCTGGTTTACATTAAATTCAATTAAAATGACATTAAATTGAATGATAACTGTGTGTGTGTGTGTGTGTGTGTGTGTGTGTGTGTGTGTGTGTGTGTGTGTGTGTGTGTGTGCGTGCGTGCGTGCGTGCGTGCGTGCGTGCGTGTGTGTGTGTGGGATGGTGATGTGTCATGTTGATTCAACTGGCTGGTTGTTAGTTAGTTCATAAGACAGGAGGCGCTGATTGCTTGACGTGCACGAATTTTATACATTTTATTGCACGCACGCACACGCGCACACACACGCACACACACGCACACACACACACACACACACACACACACACACACACACACACACACACACACACACACACACACACACACAGAGGGAGGGACAGACAGGGACAGAGGTCAGTGTTGCCATATCCGCTTATTATAAGCAACTTTGGACTTGTAAATATTGGTAGTTGTTGTTTAGCTTGTTTATAAAGTGTAGTTGTTTATTTAGTCTTGTTTATAAAGTGTAGTTGTTTATTAGGGCTTGTTTATAAAGTGTAGTTGTTTATATGGTCTTGTTTATAAAGTGTAGTTGTTTATTTGGTATTGTTTATAAAGTGTAGTTGTTTATTTGGTCTTGTTTCTAAAGTGTAGTTGTTTATTTGGTCTTGTTTATAAAGTGTAGTTGTTTATTTAGTCTTGTTTATAAAGTGTAGTTGTTTATTTAGTCTTGTTTATAAAGTGTAGTTGTTTATTTAGTCTTGTTTATAAAGTGTAGTTGTTTATATGGTCTTGTTTATAAAGTGTAGTTGTTTATTTGGTCTTGTTTATAAAGTGTAGTTGTTTATTTAGTCTTGTTTATAAAGTGTAGTTGTTTATTTAGTCTTGTTTATAAAGTGTAGTTGTTTATTTAGTCTTGTTTATAAAGTGTAGTTGTTTATTTGGTCTTGTTTCTAAAGTGTAGTTGTTTATTTGGTCTTGTTTATAAAGTGTAGTTGTTTATTTGGTCTTGTTTCTAAAGTGTAGTTGTTTATTTGGTCTTGTTTCTAAAGTGTAGTTGTTTATTTGGTCTTGTTTCTAAAGTGTAGTTGTTTATTTGGTCTTGTTTCTAAAGTGTAGTTGTTTATTTGGTCTTGTTTATAAAGTGTAGTTGTTTATTTGGTCATGTTTCTAAAGTGTAGTTGTTTATTTGGTCTTGTTTATAAAGTGTAGTTGTTTATTTGGGCTTGTTTATAAAGTGTAGTTGTTTATATGGTCTTGTTTCTAAAGTGTAGTTGTTTATTTGGTCTTGTTTCTAAAGTGTAGTTGTTTATTTAGTCTTGTTTCTAAAGTGTAGTTGTTTATTTAGTCTTGTTTCTAAAGTGTAGTTGTTTATTTAGTCTTGTTTATAAAGTGTAGTTGTTTATTTGGTCTTGTTTATAAAGTGTAGTTGTTTATTTGGTCTTGTTTCTAAAGTGTAGTTGTTTATTTAGTCTTGTTTATAAAGTGTAGTTGTTTATTTAGTCTTGTTTCTAAAGTGTAGTTGTTTATTTAGTCTTGTTTATAAAGTGTAGTTGTTTATTTGGTCTTGTTTATAAAGTGTAGTTGTTTATTTGGTCTTGTTTCTAAAGTGTAGTTGTTTATTTGGTCTTGTTTATAAAGTGTAGTTGTTTATTTAGTCTTGTTTATAAAGTGTAGTTGTTTATTTGGTCTTGTTTATAAAGTGTAGTTGTTTATTTAGTCTTGTTTATAAAGTGTAGTTGTTTATTTAGTCTTGTTTATAAAGTGTAGTTGTTTATTTAGTCTTGTTTATAAAGTGTAGTTGTTTATTTGGTCTTGTTTCTAAAGTGTAGTTGTTTATTTGGTCTTGTTTATAAAGTGTAGTTGTTTATTTGGGCTTGTTTATAAAGTGTAGTTGTTTATATGGTCTTGTTTCTAAAGTGTAGTTGTTTATTTGGTCTTGTTTATAAAGTGTAGTTGTTTATTTGGGCTTGTTTATAAAGTGTAGTTGTTTATTTGGGCTTGTTTATAAAGTGTAGTTGTTTATATGGTCTTGTTTATAAAGTGTAGTTGTTTATTTAGTCTTGTTTATAAAGTGTAGTTGTTTATTTAGTCTTGTTTATAAAGTGTAGTTGTTTATTTGGTCTTGTTTATAAAGTGTAGTTGTTTATTTGGTCTTGTTTATAAAGTGTAGTTGTTTATTTAGTCTTGTTTATAAAGTGTAGTTGTTTATTTAGTCTTGTTTATAAAGTGTAGTTGTTTATTTAGTCTTGTTTATAAAGTGTAGTTGTTTATTTGGTCTTGTTTCTAAAGTGTAGTTGTTTATTTGGTCTTGTTTCTAAAGTGTAGTTGTTTATTTGGGCTTGTTTATAAAGTGTAGTTGTTTATTTGGTCTTGTTTATAAAGTGTAGTTGTTTATTTGGGCTTGTTTATAAAGTGTAGTTGTTTATTTGGTCTTGTTTCTAAAGTGTAGTTGTTTATTTGGGCTTGTTTCTAAAGTGTAGTTGTTTATTTGGGCTTGTTTCTAAAGTGTAGTTGTTTATTTGGGCTTGTTTATAAAGTGTAGTTGTTTATATGGTCTTGTTTATAAAGTGTAGTTGTTTATTTAGTCTTGTTTATAAAGTGTAGTTGTTTATTTAGTCTTGTTTATAAAGTGTAGTTGTTTATTTAGTCTTGTTTATAAAGTGTAGTTGTTTATTTGGTCTTGTTTATAAAGTGTAGTTGTTTATTTGGTCTTGTTTATAAAGTGTAGTTGTTTATTTAGTCTTGTTTATAAAGTGTAGTTGTTTATTTAGTCTTGTTTATAAAGTGTAGTTGTTTATTTAGTCTTGTTTATAAAGTGTAGTTGTTTATTTGGTCTTGTTTCTAAAGTGTAGTTGTTTATTTGGTCTTGTTTCTAAAGTGTAGTTGTTTATTTAGTCTTGTTTATAAAGTGTAGTTGTTTATTTGGTCTTGTTTATAAAGTGTAGTTGTTTATTTGGGCTTGTTTATAAAGTGTAGTTGTTTATTTGGTCTTGTTTCTAAAGTGTAGTTGTTTATTTGGTCTTGTTTCTAAAGTGTAGTTGTTTATTTGGGCTTGTTTATAAAGTGTAGTTGTTTATTTGGTCTTGTTTATAAAGTGTAGTTGTTTATTTGGGCTTGTTTCTAAAGTGTAGTTGTTTATTTGGTCTTGTTTATAAAGTGTAGTTGTTTATTTAGTCTTGTTTCTAAAGTGTAGTTGTTTATTTAGTCTTGTTTCTAAAGTGTAGTTGTTTATTTGGTCTTGTTTATAAAGTGTAGCTGTTTATTTGGTCTTGTTTCTAAAGTGTAGTTGTTTATTTAGTCTTGTTTCTAAAGTGTAGTTGTTTATTTGGTCTTGTTTATAAAGTGTAGTTGTTTATTTAGTCTTGTTTATAAAGTGTAGTTGTTTATTTGGTCTTGTTTATAAAGTGTAGTTGTTTATTTGGTCTTGTTTATAAAGTGTAGTTGTTTATTTGGTCTTGTTTATAAAGTGTAGTTGTTTATTTGGTCTTGTTTATAAAGTGTAGTTGTTTATTTGAAAAACTTCGGGCGAAATTCTCCTTTAAACATTGTCATATCAAGCATCACCCCTAAATTAATATGTATTTGTCCACTGACTCCCATCTGAAAACATTTTCTTCCAGGGACCCCCCCCCCCTACTAGATTTGTGTCGTTAAAATCACGTTTAAAAAACTTTTTTTTCGCATTTTTTTCGCATCGCAATGCATCGTGAGCTTGTAGATCTGCTATTTTTTCAACAAAAAGATAATAATAATTATATCTATAGGTTTAAATACGGTTGGGCTTGTTTTCATAGACCTCAGTGGTTGCTTGTTTGTTTCTCCCGCATCTGGCAACACAGACAGAGCCAGAGGAGCGGACTGTCAGTGTGTTTCAGTTCACTGTTGAACTCCTGGAGGAGAGGAGAGCCAGGAGAGGAGAGGAGAGGAGGATACTTCATCTCTCCTTGTCTTCTCACACAGCCTGGGATTGTTTTTGTTTTTCATATTTCTGTGAAAAACGCGGTCGGAGGAGAAAGTGGAAGTGTGTGTGTTTGTGTGTGTGTTTGTGTGTTTGTCACGGTGTGTATATGAGTGTGTGTGTGAGTGTGAGTGTGAGTGCGTCGCTGGTGTGAGAGAATGGACAAACATAAAGGTAAGATCACTTTATCATTAATAGTGTTTAATCAGTCTGATGCCTGTCAGCTGTTACACACTGTGTGTGACTGTTGTTGCCAGTAGTAACGGATACATTGTCTGTGATGTTGATACATTGTGTCTGTCTGTTCGTTTGATCCGTTGTTACATTGATAGAGTCTGTGAGAACAGACAGGAGGACGCGAAGCATCTCTGATGACATGAAGTTGTTGTTTTTTGTGGAAACATGTTGTTTGTTTCTCTGTATTAGACTTGGAACAATAGATCATAGATGTATTGTATCGATTGTGACATTTGCATTTCATAGATACGAAAGTAGCCTTAGATAAAGACTCGTAGATGTATTTTATCGATTTTGACTTTTTTTTGTTATCTCTACGAGAGTCTTAGCTCCACCCCCCCAGATTGTCCTGAAATGTCACCAGTAAAGCCCGTATTTCTCCAAACATGTACAAATGATAA
>NC_139951.1:49792810-49795310 GCF_963454915.1 Gymnoscopelus microlampas
CTGCTATTTTTGAATAGCCCAAAGTGTAAAACAATGCTTTTTAGCTCAAATCTAAAAATGACACAGTTCCAGGTCTTAATGGGTTAAAAGACAAATGGGCCATAAACGGTCCGGACCGTTCATGGCCCATAACGCACAGCTTCTCATCTCAACACATCTTGGATTCATTACCTTTTCGAGTCCAAAGTGTCCCAGACCTGCACTGTGAGGCCAAAACACACACACACACACACACACACACACACACACACACACACACACACACACTCTCTCTCTCACCTGCCAAGATCACAAATCCCCCACGGCCAATCACATTGACCCGGGTTCTTACACCAGCCAATCACATTGGCCCACGACTCGTCACATCCTCCAAATCCCATTGGCCCGGGTCCTTTCTTATCATCGTCCAGTCCCAGTCCTCTGCCACGTTGAGCGGCCTGAGGCCAGCACTACTCTATGAGTCTGTCTGTCTGTCTGTCTGTCTGTCTGTCTGTCTGTCTGTCTGTCTGTCTGTCTGTCCGTTCACAGTGGTGACACTGTTCCCCTGCAACCAATGACAGCCTTCAGTGATACAGCTGGACAGAAAATATGTTGAAAATATGCTGTGACGGGGGCACGGTGGCGCA
The DNA here is from genome assembly GCF_963454915.1 of Gymnoscopelus microlampas. NCBI lineage: Eukaryota > Metazoa > Chordata > Actinopteri > Myctophiformes > Myctophidae > Gymnoscopelus > Gymnoscopelus microlampas. The sequence continues at coordinate 49,793,437 of NC_139951.1, forward strand.
GTCGGTAGCGCTGTCGCCTCACAGCTAGAAGGTCCTGGGTTCGATTCCCGCAGGGGACGCTGTGGGCACTGGGGGCGTGTTCTCTCTTCCGCGTCATCAGTGCCCATACCCTAGGTGGGTTGGTGAAAGGGCCTACTCTGTGTGGAGTTTGCATGTTCTCCCCGTGTCTCCTAGGGTAGTTAATACTAGGGTTTAACATTTTCCGGGAAATAGCTAATTTTAATTCCCGGGAATTTTCAGACCTTTTCCCGGGCTTCCCGGGAATTCCCGTTAAAGGGTAAAAAAAAAAAAAGTGCCCACTAAAATGCATTTATATACTTAAATAGCCAATTTTACACCGAGGTGCCCACATGTCCCTATTGTGTCCACCTATGAACTTGCACTAATAATGACTTAATTTGATTTTTTAAAATCATATAAATATAATATATAAATATAATAGCCTATAGTGCCCTGCCCTGGCGGAGATCTGCCCTGTTGCGCAGCGGGTGAAGACAATTAACTTAACGAGGAGCTGCGCTCAAAACGCACTCAAACAATGTCAAACTCTAGCTGCTGAAAGAAACGTTCCATTTGTATCATTATTGACAAGAGAATTTGCAAAAGGAATATGTATTTATTGTCCATCAGAGCGCCGGTGAGGTCACAGCTTTTCTCTACTTTTGTAGGATATTGATTTGATAGCCTAAACTTGTCATTTGTTTGCAGTTATACATTTATATTAGGCTACTTGCTGGATATTATAAGACTCCATTTTGGGATGTTGGCTGTATGTTGTCTATTAATCTATATTTTGTTGTTGATCAAATGTGGGGTTTTGTAGTGTGATTTTGATGTGCACATGCATGCGCTGCCAGCACTGACAATCAATGAGACAGACAGCTGTTGTGCAGTTCACTTGTTCTACTGGGTAATTCTAGTAAAATGGTAGTTTGAACGTTCTAAAATGCAAGTGTAGGTAGGGTAGGCTACATTAATGATGATAAAAACATCGGACCACATCGGTCTAATACTCTCTCTCTCAATCTCTCTCGCACGCGCTCTCTCGCACGCGCTCTCTCTTGCTCTCTCTCTCTCTTCAGCTCTCCGGTCTGTCCTCTCTCTCTATCAAAAGCATTGCTTGGCTTGTGCGCATTTTAAGCTGGAATATAGGCTCGATCAAACCTACCTAGGCCTACTGTTTATGCAGCGTTTCACTTGATGGTGTTGAATCTGAACTAGTCAACTGGTGTCTACCTTATATTGACAGCAGAGGAAACAGTGAAATCAGCGTGTGCACTGCGCAGGGCAGGCATGGGGCATCACGGCCACTTGTGTTTTATTTTGTTCATTACTGTTACATTCAGTGCGTCCCATATTGGTTCACAACGGGACGATGGGACCCTGCCCTGGTCGGCAACGCGGCAAGTAACTTGCCTAATTATAATAGTAATTCCTCCACGCTGTAGATAGGGCTTTCTACTAATTAGTATTCATTTCTAACAACAAAAAAAAAAAACGGGAAGCCCGGGAACCGAAGTGAATTCCCGGGATGGTAAAAAAAACCGAATTCCCGGGATTCCCGCATCCCGGGAATCCCGGTGTTAAACACTAGTTAATACCCTCACAAAAAACATGCAGTAATCCTGGTCACTATACTGCCTCCCCCTGGCCAGCCAGGGCGCCTGATGGAGGGGAAGGGAACTGGTTGTAATAACGTGCTCCTTCCACGCGCTACGTCCTACCGGGGAAACTCTCCCCTGTCAGGTGATAAGAAGGTCAGTTGGCTCTCATGCATTGAAGGAGGCATGAGCTCGGCCCTGGCCTCCCTAGGTTGGCACAGAGGGAAGGTAGTGCCCAGGATTACACGCTTAGGCATTGGCACTAGGGTGAAA
>NC_139951.1:49800310-49905310 GCF_963454915.1 Gymnoscopelus microlampas
TTCTGTTGTACAGTATGTCACATGACCCTTCTGTTGTACTGTATGTCACATGACCCTTCTGTTGTACAGTATGTCACATGGTACTTGTACTTTTTTGAAAATAGCAGATCTACAAGCTCGCAACGCGTCGCGAATGCGACGCGTTGCGAGCTTGTAGATCTGCTATTTTCAAATAGCCTACAGTATGTACTGTGTTAGTTTTTAAGTGCTCATGTAGCCTATAGTCGCTTCTTTTGGGCTTGTATTCATAGAACTGGATGCTTATTTCTCGCACAAAATCTGGCAACGGTGGTGCTACGGCTCTGCACCAGACGTTTCCAGACGTTTCCTCCGTTGTAAGCGTTTCCATGGAGACGGGATGTGGGGTCCGGGAACCCCCAGGGGTCCTTGGGGGGGGTTCCAGGGGGTCCCCAGCAAAATGTGTTAATATAGCGTCACAATAATTTCAACCACTTTAAACCTTTTACACTTTGGCTATTCAAAAATAGCAGATCTACAAGCTCATAGCGCGGCACCGAGTGCCGCGCTATGAGCTTGTAGATCTGCTATTTTTGAAAAATCGTGAAAATATGTGCACATCTTTGAATATAATATTTTTTTAAAGCAAACATTTGTAAGTCAAATCTTTGCTTCTGGGGCGGTCCCTGGAACAGCATATTTTGACATGGGGGGTCCGCGGCCAAATACATATCATTTTGGGGGTCCTTGACATGACAAAGTTTGAGAACCACTGTTCTTATAGAAACGTATAGAAACGTGTTGAAAGAGTTATTGTGGTTTGATATTCCGTTCCGTCTGTATGGTATCAGCTTGGTGTTCATTTGCAGGATGACTCTAACAACGTGATTTATTTACACCCTGTTGCTGCTGATTCATTCAAACCACTTCATACTGTGTGTGTGTGTGTGTGTGTGTGTGTGTGTGTGTGTGTGTGTGTGTGTGTGTGTGTGTGTGTGTGTGTGCGTGTGCGTGCGCGTGCGCGTGCTATACCAATGTTTTTGAACTTTTTCAAACTATAGTTTGAAAAAGTAGTGAAAATAGCAGATCTACAAGCACACAACATGTCGCATGGTGACGTGTTGGGTGCTTGTAGATCTGCTATTTTCGCTATAGTTCGGGTCCCAGACAAATGTCTTTTGTCTCAAATTCCTCTTGGATCCAATAAGATTTGGGAACCACTGTATTTGAAAGTAGCCGATCTACAAGCTCACAATGCGTCGCATCGCGACGCATTGTGAGCTTGTAGATCTGCTATTTTCAAACATGTGAGTACTTTTACTTTTGGTACTTTAAGTACAATTTTATACCAATACTTTTGTACTTTTACTCAAGTAAAATTGTTTAATTCCGGACTTTAACTTGTAACAAGAGTACTTCTAAATTGCAGTATTGATACTTTTACTTAAGTAAAACATTTGAGTACTTTTTCCACCACTGGTGTGGGCATACTGCCAACCCCCCCCCCCCCTGGAGACAGGCTGCTACGGACCCCCCCCCCCCCCCCATCTCCATCAGCTGACTGCCGTTCCCAGGGTCCGCTCCGAAAGGCCATCCGAGTCAATCTCTGCAACACACACACACACACACACACACACACACACACACACACACACACACACACACACACACACACACACACACAGAGGAAATGTTTAGATACTGGATGAAGGATCAGGCCGGGGCCTCAGCTAAACAGCAACTGTTGAAGTACAGGGGCAGAGTGGTGGAAAGTAACTGAGTACATTTACTCAAGTACTGTACCTACATTTTGTGGTTTGTCTTACCCTGCTGGAGTATTTCCAATTTGCAATGTTTTTTACTTCTGCTCCACTACATGTTAGAGGCAAATATTGCACTTTTACTCTATACTCTTACTCACTTTAATTATTTGAAAACTTTAGTGACTAGTTCCTTAGTAGATTTTATATACATATACTTTGGCAATTTTAAAATAGCCGATTCTTCTATTTCCAAAGGATTTTTATACATGTTATACATTTGAAAACTTTGCATAATCAGTACTTTTACTTTTGGCACCTTAAGCACATTTTGATGCCAATACTTTCGTACTTTTACTCAAGTAGATTCTGAACGCGGAACTTACTTGTAACAGACTATTTCTACAATAGGGTATTGATACTTTTACTTAAAAAAAAGAGAGTATTTCTTCCATCTCTGAGAAGCCTAACAACAACTGGAAAATCCATGTTCCTGTAATACTGTGAACTGGAAACATCTCAGTGTGTGTGTGTGTGTGTGTGTGTGTGTGTGTGTGTGTGTGTGTGTGTGTGTGTGTGTGTGTGTGTGTGTGTGTGTGTGTGTCTTGTTTAAAGCCTGGGTGACAAAAGGCGGTGACTCTCTTCTCAGCTGATAAACACGTTATATTTCTGTAAGGTGACGTTTGGTCAGGAGACACTTTGTCGCCAAAGCGTCAAAGTCGATCTGATTTCCCACCACGGTCTCAGATACTCACCATGGGGCTGGACAGTAACCAAGTACTTTTTGTTTACTTGTGTACTGTACTAGAGTAACATCTGTGCTTTACTTGAGTATTTATTGACCCATTAACCCATTGAGACCTGAAGCCCATTCTACATGTCTCCTAAATCCCAACAGTTTTCTGAAAAATGTACGTTTCTACTGTATATCAGTGGTGCTCAAAACCTTTTCATGTCAAGGACCCCCAAAATGATATGTATTTGGCCACGGACCCCCATCTCAAACATATTTCGTTCCAGGGACCCCCAGAAGCAAAAATTTGAGTTAAAAATGTTCACTTTACAAAATATATATATTCAAAGATTTGCACACATTTTCATGATTTTTCAAAAATAGCAGATCTACAAGCTCATAGCGCGGCACGAATGAGCTTGACAATAAGACATTTTTGGATGAAATACTCCTTTAAGCATTTTTTAAAGAAAGTGCTCCAGTACTTTCATCTAAATGTGTCTGAGCAACTTTAAAGCAGCTCTATGTAGTTTGGGTTATCGGTGGGCTCTCTGGACACAAACAACATGGCTGCCAACGTCTTTGACTTCATTACCCAGGAGTCTCTGCAAGCATGTGTCCGGCGAGGACGCGCTGTGATTGGCCAGTCGTCGCTTTGACTGGCAGTTCTGCCTTGGTGCCTTGGCGAATGCCAGGATGAAACTCACTGTCTCCCCTATACAGAGTAATACAGTCAAGCCCCTAGCAGGGACCCCCTATACATAGTAATACAGTCAAGCCCCTAGCAGGGACCCCCTATACATAGTAATACAGTCAAGCCCCTAGCAGGGACCCCCTATACATACAGTAGTAATACAGTCAAGCCCCTAGCAGGGACCCCCTATACATAGTAATACAGTCAAGCCCCTAGCAGGGACCCCCTGAGTCTATACATAGTAACACAGTCAAGACCCTTGAACATACATTTATGTAAGGATGAGTGTTATTGCTAAAACATGTACCTTTATACTTTTGTGGGACATAATATGCTATATAGTTGTTAAAAAGTGACATAGTGCTGCTTTAACATGTAGTTGAGTAATATTTGACCAGGAGTATATCTCTATACTTTGACTCAAACACACGGGGGTCTGGTCCTCCGAGCCGGAGTTGACTCAGCTCGAGTAGGAGCGTTATTATAATAATAATAATACTAATACTACATAACTGTGGGAAAGTCCAGAGTCATGTATCAGACATCAGAACAGCCCTCTAAGGCTCTTTGATGTTTGTAGGAGCGTTGTAAAGCTCTGAGGATGAGGATTCAACGTTAGCTAACCACGCCCTGGAGCCTTTCTGGGTTTGGTGACCACTGTTGCCATGTCTGCTTATTATAAGCGACTTTGGGCTTCCTGTAAAGCTGCTTGTAAATATTGGAAGTTGGGCTTGTTTCTAAATTGTAGGTGATTATTTGGGCGTGCATCGGTTTTACCACTTTAAACCAATATACTATACGTCGGCTATTTTCCAAAATATCTTGGAAATGTATTATTTTTTTAAAGACCTGGAATGTTTTTGAAACATTTTAACAACACAGATCTTGTATGGGGGGGGGGGGGGGGGGGTCACTGGCACAACATATCTTCAGGCGGGGTCTGACTCTGCGGTCAAATGGAGTCCTTGGCATTTTTTTTTTGCACCTGACCTAGTCGCTTATTTTGGGCTTGTTTTCTTAGACCTGGTTGCTTGTTTCTCTCACAAAAGTCTGGCAACACTCCTAGTGACTAGTCTTTTTTTTGGGGGGGTCTTTTTCTGCCTTTTAATGATAGTTATACAATACAGTGTATTGACAGGACATGAGGAGAGAGAGACTGGACTGATGCGCAGTCCCGGGTTCGAATCCCGAATCGGGATTCGAACCCACGACACGTTGTCAGGCTGCATTGCAGCCTAAGTGCCCGGACTGCTAGGCCAGCGGTCCGGGCCATAGAGAGGAGTCTTAGCCGGGAACAGAAACTTAAAGAGAGGAGATGACTGCTTTTAGAGGAGTGCCTCTCAAACTCTTTCATGCCAGGGACCCCCAAATTGATATACATTTGGCCACGGACCCCCATCTGAAAATATGTTGTGCCAGGGACCCCCCAGAAGCAAAGACTTGAGTAAAAAATGTTCGCTTTAAAAGAAATACATTCAAAGATTTAGACGAATCTTCAAGATTTTTTTCAAAAATAGCAGATCTACAAGCTCATAGCGTGGCACTCGGTGCCACGCTATGAGCTTGTAGATCTGCTATTTTTGAATAGCCAAAGTAAGGTTAAAATTATTGTATATGCTATTCACACATTTTGCTTGAGAACCAATGCTTTCCGTTTGGTTCCATGTGTACACACACACACACACACACACACGCACACGCACACGCACACGCACACACACACAGTACAGTACTGACTCCTGAAGGATGTGTGTGTGTGGGATGGGGGGGGGGATTGGGGGGGGCAGACACCACGGCCCCGCTGACCCTGAGCCGGCCCCTCCCTCCCTCCTCCTTCATGACCTTTCTCTGACCTCATCTAACTGTCCCAACAGACAGTCAGTCAACAGACTTAACCCTTCGAGACCGGGAACGCATCTGTGTCATTTTTTTTAAACTTTATTTGGCTATTTAAAAAAATAGCAGATCTACAAGCTCATACAGCTTGTAGATCTGCTATTTTTTTATTATTTTTTTTTATTGTGGAAAATGTGTGCAAATCTTTGAATATATATATATATATATATATATATATATTTTACTTTTTTAACTCAAATCTTTGCTTCTGGGGATTCTACTTTTTATCCCACGATTTTGTAACCCTTTTTCACCCGGTGCCAATTATCCAAGTGATCCTGGGCGCTACAGTCCCCCCGCCAGCCTAGGGAGAGCCCAGAGCCGAGCTCATGCCTCCTTCAATGCATGAGAGCCAACTGACCTTCTTGCCACCTGACAGGAGGGAGTTTCCCCGGTAGGACGTAGCGCGTGGAAGGAACACGTTATTCTAACCAGTTCCTTTCCCCTCCATCAGGCGCCCCGGCTGACCAGGGGGAGGCAGTATAGAGACCAGGATTACTGCATGTTTTTGTGAGGGTATTAACTACCCTAGGAGACACGGGGAGAACATGCAAACTCCACACAGAGTAGGCCCTTTCACCAACCCCACCTAGGGTATGGGTGCTGGTGACGCGGAGGAGAGAACACGCCCCCCATGACTTATCCACAGGTTGGCGTTGGTTTCCCCTGCAGCAGCATGGCAACAAGCCATTGTTTGTTTGTTTGTTTGTTTGTTTGTTTGTTTGTTTGTTTGAAAGTGTAGGAGGGTTTTTCACTCTGTAAACGTCAGACGCAGTTCCAACCTTTTGTACACTTCCTGTTTGGACTGTAACTGCTCCCCAGGGACATGGCATTAGCTCTCAGAGAAACAGCTGTTAGATACACAGCTAACGAGCCGGAGAAAAATAACCACCAGCTTTTCTAAGGATGTCTGTTACTGTCTGTCTGTCTGTCTGTCTGTCTGTCTGTCTGTCTGTCTGTCCATTGTCTCTCTACTGTCTGTCTATTGTTTGGTCGCGGCGGGACTCCCTCTTTCCCAGGTGTTTTGAGGTTAAGTTAAGGCAGGGGTCTTCAACGTTTTCAGGCCAAGGACCCCCTAGCTGAGAGAGAGATGAAGCAGGGACCTCCTCTATATTATATAAAATTGTTTTTCAGATAAACTTTTGCTGCTCTTTTTTCCCTCTACACCTATAACTCTTTGCCAAAAATAGCAGATCTACAAGCTCACAACGCCTCGCAGCGCGAGGCGTTGTGAGCTTGTAGATCTGCTATTTTTGGCTAAAGTTCTCCTCAGAAAAGGGATAATGGGTGAAAAGGGTGGTTAATGGAAAAAAGAAAAAAAAAAAGGAAAATCACACAAAGAGTTGGCGGACCCCCTGTAGTAACTCTGAGGACCCCCTAGGGGTCCCGGACCCCCTGTTGAAGACCCCTGGGTTAAGGCATTGCATCCCAAAACAATGGAGTCGGGTTGTGGGTTGCGGACCCATTTTTATGGGTTGCGACTTGCAAGCAAATATCTCTTTTTTTTTACTTCTTATTTTAAAAAAATGTATATATATATATATTTCAAAAGATTGTTTTCACAATTCATAAAATGTATTGAAAAACTATTCAATTCAATCAAATGATTGTCTCAGGAATGCGACAACAATGGAAGAAATCTCCATGAATTCTAGGCTTGATGAGCTAGTCTATGTAATTGATAGAAAATAAAAATAATTTGGGTGACCTACTCCTTTAACATGAATCCAACATACAGTGATAACAGTGTCTGTCAAACAAGTCTAAGCTATCTATGGAATCTATAAAAACAGTCTATAATCTGCAACACAATGTTATTCATAGTGAAGGGGGTCCCTGCTTCATCTGTCTGTCAACTAAGGGGTCCTTGGCCTGAAAAACATCAAAGACCCCTGGTTAGGGTTAGGGTTACAGTATACATACATACATACTGTACATACATACAGTAGGTCATAAGAGCCTACTTTACCACGCACGCACGCACACGCGCACGCGCACGCACACACACACACACACACACACACACACACACACACACACACACACACACACACACACACACACACACACACACACACACACACACACACACACACACACACACACACACACACACACAACCATCCACTGAGAATTCATTACTTCCTCTTCTGTGTTTCACATGGAAGTGCATCGTTGCTATGAATAGAAATGACCATTCTATATCTGTCTGTTTCTATAATATGTCATTTCAATATCTATATATATTTCTATGGTCTATAGGTTCTATATCTGTATATTTCTATCGTCTGTTCTATATCTGTATATTTCTATGGTCTATCTATAGGTTCTATATCTGTATATTTCTATGGTCTATCTATAGGTTCTATATCTGTATATTTCTATGGTCTATCTATAGGTTCTATATCTGTATATTTATATGGTCAAAATTCAAACCTCTGACAAACCTTGGCAGTTTTACATCATTTGAATACCAGGCCACCATATTGGAGAGTCAATCGTCTGTGCTTATGATTAGTATGTATCGACCTCCAAAGTGCAGCAAAGCCTTATTTCTAACAGAAATATCAGAACTTTTATCTATCTGTTCCACTAATTATGACAGAACTCTGATTACTGGAGATGCTAATTTGTATGTTGACATTGTTTCAGATGTTGTGGCTATGGGTTTCCTACAGTTACTGCACAATTTTGACTTTATTCAACATGTTGTTGGGCCAACACATAAACATGGCCACACCCTGGACTTGGTGATAACTAAAGGTTTGAATATCACTGTTGACAGTATTATTGATAAGCCCGAACTAACAGACCACTATTTATTGTGTTTTAATATAACTGTCTTTGATCTAAGGAAAAACAATACAGAATATACTATAAAAAAACGTTTTTTTAGCTCATCTGCAGCAAACGAGTTTCCTCGTCATCTGGCGTGTGTGCAGGTGCCCCCCCTACTTGCTCCCTCAGTGAATGATATGGTTCAACATTTTAATCTCAAATTAGAGTCAGCTCTCGACATAGTGGCTCCTATGAAAACTAAAAAGAAACTTAATTCTAGAGTAACACCCTGGATCAACGAGCACATGCGCTCACTCAAGAAAGAATGTCGTAGAGCTGAGCGAATTTGGAGAAAAAACAAACTCACTGTCCACCTAGAGATTTTTAAGAAGTCAACAGTGGCCTATAACAAAGCACTGCGCTTGGCAAGGCAAGCATATTTTTCAGGCATTATCAATGACAACAAGCAAAATGCCAGAGTCTTATTCTCTACCATTGAACATCTCTTAAACCCCCCCCAGGCTTACAAGGAGTCGCTCCCTGCTTCTAAAGCTAAGTGTGATGAGTTTGCGTCCTTTTTTGCAAACAAAATTTTTAGCATTCGAGCTGGTATTATGAATGCTGCTGCTAGCACTGCAAATGCTGCAAATGGTGCATGGTGCAAAAACGTAGATCACTCCAGAGGAAGTCTAATATCTTTCTGCACAATTAATGAAGAGGAACTCCGTAAAACTATATCACAGATGACATCATCATCTTGTTCACTGGATGCAATACCCACCCCGTTTCTCAAAGAGGTTTTAGACAGCGTGATTGGAGATATCCTAAGAATTGTAAACAGCTCTCTACTTTCAGGCGTCTTTCCAGACTCACTGAAAACGGCTGTAGTCAGGCCGTTACTCAAGAAACACAACCTTGATCCATTGGTGCTGGGTAATTATAGACCAATCTCTAATCTGCCATTTCTGGGAAAGGTCTTAGAAAAAACTATCTTTCATCAATTGGATGTGTTCCTACAGAACAATAAGGTTCATAACAAATTCCAATCTGGCTTCAGGAAAGGTCATAGCACAGAAACAGCACTTGTAAAAGTAATTAATGATCTTAGGGTGTCCGCTGACAACAAAAATATATCTGTTCTCCTACTCCTTGACTTAACCGCTGCTTTTGACACGATTGATCACAAAATTCTACTACAACGCATGGAGTACTGGATTGGTTTGTCAGGCACAGCCTTGTCTTGGTTTTACTCTTACCTAACAGGCAGAAGCTATTTTGTCAGCCTAGCTAATTTTGACTCAGACAAACATGACATCTGTTCTGGTATTCCACAGGGCTCAATTCTGGGTCCCTTATTGTTCTCCCTGTATATACTACCACTGGGAGAACTCATCGCCGATCACGGAGTGAACTTCCATTTCTATGCTGATGATACCCAGCTGTATCTTTCGGTAGCTCCAGACGACCCCTGCGCTCTAGACCCATTGTTGACCTGTCTGTCCAGTATAAAATGCTGGATGAGTGAGAACTTTCTTAAGCTAAATGAGGATAAAACAGAAATTCTCATAATTGGCTCCAGTGAGCAGAGAGAATTAATAATAAGTAGACTTGGTAACCTGGCTGTAGAAAGTAACACCACAGTAAAGAACCTGGGGGTTATTATCGACTCTGAATTGAATTTTAATGCACACATTAATCATGTCACCAAGATTGCTTTCTTTCATCTTAGAAATATTGCGCGAATTAGAGACTATCTGTCGTTAGACGACGCAAAAACGCTGATCCACGCTTTTGTTTTCTCTCGGCTTGATTACTGCAATGCACTCTACTCTGGCCTGCCTAAGAAAACAACTGACAGATTACAACTTGTTCAAAATGCGGCAGCCAGAATTTTAACTAAAACTAGAATGAGAGAACATATCACTCCAGTACTAGCTTCACTACACTGGCTCCCGGTTGTTTTTAGGATTGATTTTAAAATTCTTTTAATAGTTTATAAAGCTCTAAATGGTCTGGCACCTTCCTACCTCTATGACTGCCTAGAGAGACATGATCCAAACCGGACCCTCAGGTCTTCAAGTGCTGACCTACTCGAGGTGCCTAAAATGACATATAAAATAAAATATATATAAAAATAAATATAAAAAATACGGTGAAGCAGCATTCTGCTTTTACGGACCAACAGTGTGGAATAAACTCCCATTACACCTAAAACAGGCAGCCTCTGTCGATAGCTTTAAAGCACAGCTCAAGACCTATTTCTTCACTCTTGCTTTTAGCTGACTCTTTGGTTGATTTTTAAGTCCTCACTGTATTGCCTATTTTAATGTTTTATGCTTTTGCTTTTATTTTATTTTATTTTTTTGTTTGCTTTATTGTTAAATTGGTTGTAACTGTAACTGTATTCTTGCTCTGTAAAGCACTTTGCGCTGCATTTCATGTCATGAAAGGTGCTATACAAATAAAGTTTATTATTATTATTATAGGTTCTATATCTGTATATTTCTATGGTCTATATAGCAGACATGTCCAAAGTGTGGCTTGGGGGCCAACGGTGGCACGAGGACAGATTGTATCTGGTCCGTGGTTTCCTCTCTAACATGTATTATTATTTATTTATGACCCGCCAGTAAAGTGACATTTGAGTGTTTTGAAATGAAGACAAACAACAACATCTCTTTACAATGAGTCCTAACTGCTTGTTCCTGGTGTTGTTTCATTAGATGTAACAGACCTTATCATAGCCTACCTGCTTACTTTTGGCTACACTGACACTTGAACAAAAGACACTTTTATTTGACTGTAAAATGTGCTGTCATTTAAAATAAAAGGCTGGGGTAAAAAAAAAAAGCCTGAACAAAACAATACGAAAAACAATAAACAGCAACGTTTCCTTTAACTCTTCCAGTGCTGGACCAGATCCTGGCCGAGCTCCATCGCTTCCTGTCGGTCTTGGACAAGGAGACGCTGAGCGGGACGGCCACGGTGCAGAAGGGTCTGCTCGCCGAGCTGCTGCTGTCCTACAGCGCCACCAACGGTACGGGAGGACAAACCGCACACACACACACACACACACACACACACACACACACACACACACACACACACACACACACACACACACACACACACACACACACACACACACACACTTTAGTTACTAGTTACTTTGCAGATATAAATGATATATACATTATAAAACAGACATTAACCACTTTGGCCGTATTTTATACATAGGCTATTTGAAAATAGCAGATCTACAAGCTTCTAGATCTGCTATTTTCAAAAGATTTTGGTCCTTTTACTTTTGGTACTTTAAGTATATTTTGAAGCCAATACTTTTGTACTTCGTACTCAAGTATTTTGTATATTGTGGCATTGCTACTTTTGCTAAGTAAAAAAAGCTGAGTACTTCTTCCCACCACTGACACACACACACGCACGCACACACACACACACACACACACACACACACACACACACACACACACACACACACACACACACACACACACACACACACACACACCCCCGCACGCTGCAACTTCCTCTGCTGGCTCACAGTTGTATCATTTTTCCGAGGCTGCATTTATCCCCCGGGGATGGAGAGATGGAGAGAGGGGGGGGAGAGGGGGGGGTACGTTGGAGACGCTCACTTCCTTTCAGCAGACATTTATAAATAGCTTTTCATCCTCTTTGTAAATGTGTTTCCAGTGAAACATTAGGACAGAACAGAACAGCGGTTCTCGTGTTTACCTTGTTCTGTTCTGCTGTATCTATTTCAAAGAGAGAGAGAGAGAAACCTGACTGCTCCCCAAATGTTCTTTGATTTCCTTTCAGGGTAAAATAAGCCATTAAGACCTGGAACGCATCTGTGTCATTTTTAGATTTGAGCTAAAAAGCATTATTTTACACTTTGGGCTATTCAAAAATAGCAGATCTACAAGCTCGTAGCGCGGCGGTGCCGCGCTACGAGCTTGTAGATCTGCTATTTTTGAAAAAACGTGAAAATTCTGTGTGCAAATCTTTGAATATATATATTTGTAAAGCGAACATTTTTAACTCTATTCTTTGCTTCTGGGGGGTCCCTGGAACAAAACGTTTTGAGATGGGGGTCGGCGGGCCAAATACATGTCATTTTTTAGGGTCCTTGACATGAAAACGTTTGAGCACCACTGATATAGAAACATTACGTTTTTTCAGAAAACTGTTAGGATTTAGAATAGAAGACATTTGTAGAATCAGCTTCAGGTCTTATTGGGATAAATGTCTTAGTCAGCTCCATTCAATGAAACCAACCTTTCCTGAAAAGCACCTCTAAAAAATATCTACAATACACACGTCCAGGCCCGGGATTTGAACCCGCGGGTCTCAATTCTTCTCCCCACGCACGTGGGGGGGGGGGGGGGGGAGACCACATTTCTACCGCTCTTACAAGAGGGAACGCCCTCACATGTAAATGCTGCACCACACCTCAGTTTCTGAATGGAGTTAAGCCCTACATTTTGGAGTTTTACAACGTGTCACATTGTGACATGTTGTCATGCTATTTTTGACAAATCGTGACGTGTGAAATATGGACACCCGGGTTAATGTGCTTAAAGGAGGAGTTCACCCATAAAATGACTTATTTTCTATCAATTGCACACCCTATGAAGCCTTGAATCCATGGATTCCATTTTGTTTTTGTGGCATTCCTAAAGCTAATAATTTGATTCCCGTCTCCTACCGGCTAATGTATCCGGTAGGAGACACAAAGTAGATTATTTGTGTCTCCTACCGGAAATACACACGGTCATCAAATTATTGTCTTAGGAATGCCACAAAAACAAAAATAAATCCATGAAATCAAGGCTTCATGGGGTGTGTAATTGATAAAAAATAAGTAGGGGTGTGCCGATACACTAATTTCACCAAACGATACGATACGATATTTGTCTCACAACTTCGATACGATTTCGATACGATACGCACTTTTTTATTATGAAAATATATGGGAGAGGAAAAAAGTAAATGCAAACAAATAATTCTGTTTTTGCATTATTCAGACATGCAAACTTGTAGCTTTTCAGCTACAATAGCCGTTTTCAATCCAAATAGGGCAATAGTGTGACACCTGACCCAAAAAAACAACAACATGTTGTCACCCTTTTCACCTCGGGGCTGTTAGCATGCCTGATTATTATGATTGTAAAAAAATTAAATAATAATATATATATATATTTTTTTTTTTTTTCCAAAACAATATTTTTTTTTTCCAAAACGATACATATCGTCACGAAAACGTATCGCGATATATCGCGGGACGATATATCGGCACACCCCTAAAAATAAGTAATTTTTTTTGTGAACTCCTCCTTTAACTCATTAAACGTCACAGTAAAACATCATCTATAGCTGCCCTTGCCATGCGTTTCTGAGCGTTTTCACTGACCGTTGAAACATCAGAGAATATTATTCTTCATAATTATCCACCCGCCCATCACTTTTAAATACATTGCAGAGTCTCGTAGAATCGGGGGGGGGGGCGGGGGGGGTAGCGTTATGGGCAGTGCGGTCCAGGGACCCTCCGGGTTCATTGAGTCCATTTGGTTCCATTTGTACACTCTCAGAGTTATGGGGTCCTTGGAATTAAAAGGTTTGAGAACCACTGATCTTGGAATAAATACACATTCCATAAATAGTTGTTTAAAGTGCTATAAGTCAGTAAAATGATAATGTAAATAGTACATTGAAAGAGAATAAAACGGTATAGTGCAACTGAAGCACTACTGTAAAAATGACGTGGTATCGTAATGGCACAGACTGGCATACTCACTGATACCCATGCCAGTGTTTCAGGACCGTATCGGCAGCTTCTTTCCAGTGGTGTAAAGTAACTAAGTACATTTACTCAAGTACTGTACTTAAGTACATTTTTGAGGACTTTTTACCTTACTGGAGTATTTCCCATTTTCAGTACTTTTACTCCTACTCCACTACATCTCAGAGACAAATATTGTACTTTTACTCCACTACAATTATTTGAAAACTTTAGTTACTAGTTACTTTTCAGATATAAGTTATATTATGAAACATACATTAACCACTTTAGCCCTATTTTATACCTAAGCTATTTGAAAATAGCAGATCTACAAGCTCACAACTATTTTCCCAGCAGATCTACAATCTACTGCTTCTTTCCCATATCAAGGCTTCTCCTGATGAACTATGTTACACCAAGAGTTGTTCCCATGCCGATAGGTATGGAACAACTCTTGGTGTAACATAGTTCCTCAGGAGAAGGTGTAGAGAGTGTAGTCAGACCGTGTGTGTGTGTGTGTGTGTGTGTGTGTGTGTGTGTGTGTGTGTGTGTGTGTGTGTGTGTGTGTGTGTGTGTGTGTGTGTGTGTGTGTGTGTGTGTGTGTGTGTGTGTGTGTGTGTGTGTGTGTGTGTGTGTGTGTGTGTGTGTGTGTGTGTGTGCACCTGATTCGGATGCTATCAATGCATAGAATGGGAGATTATCACGTTCTATCAGACCATTGAATGGGCGAAGTAGGCGACCTACTAGCTACCCCGCGATTTATCAGACCATTCATTGGGCGTAATCAGGAGCTACTGACCTACCGACGGAGATGACTTAAATAGTTCAGTTTTGGTTTTGGTTTTGGTTGTTTTGGTTGTGGACCATGACGGAGGCGCGCAGTCTCAGGCGAGCTGGAGCCCCGCGAAGGACCACCGAGGGAGCTAAAGCGACCGAGTTGCCGTCCTGAGCGGTGCGACGCTCGCCTGAGACTGCTCAGCGCCGTTGGAGTTATGTACCGATAGGCACAGAATGGTAAATATTGTTGTGGGGACTGCTCCGCCTCCGTCGTTAGGTCAGTAGCTCCTGATTACGCCCAATGAATGGTCTGACAAATCGCGGGGTAGACAGTAGGTCGCCTACTTCGCCCATTCAATGGTCTGATAGAACATGATAATCTCCCATTCTATGCATTGATAGCATTCGAAGCCGGTGGTGTGTGTGTGTGTGTGTGTGTGTGTGTGTGTGTGTGTGAGTGTGAGTGTGTGCGCGCTGCCATGGAGCTGACTGACTAACATCAGATGAATGCAGTGGGTGTGTGTGTGTCTGTCTGTCCAACACAACACAATACCCTGCCTGTTTGGGTGAAATTCCCCTTTAATGCTCTATTTTATTCATAAACAAAGTGACATTTTTATGTGGTGCTAAAACCCAAGATTCAAACGTGCAACAAAACCCCTCATGGCAGAGATTAAAGGAGTAGTTCACTTTTTTTAAAAATGACTTATTTTCTGTCAATTACACAGTCCTTGAAGCCTTGAATTCGTGGAGATTTGAGCCAATAACTAGATGACCGGGTCATGGGGGTCAGTAGGAGGCTAAGGTGGGAGGCTCTTTGAGTCTCACACCGGAGACTCAGCCGGTCATGTCTCAGGAATGTGACCAAAAAATAAATAAAAAATCTCCATGAATTGAAGTCTTCATGGGGAGTGTGAAGGCACCTACACACTTATAGAGATCGTTAAGCATCTCACACTACAGGAAGTCTCTTCTTGAAATGGGCCGTCATGATATCCTTGTGGTTTTCACACTGTATAGCAGTGGTTCTCAGACTTTTTCATGTCAAGGACCCCCAAATTGACACTTATTAGCCCGCGGACCCCCATTTGAAAAGTTTTTTTTACGGCTCTAGCAGTGATTCTCAACCATTTTAATTTCAAGGACCCCCCAGTTTGACATGCATTAGGGCTACGGACCCCCATTTAATGGCATTTCTATCTCTTGGACCCCAATTTGTATTGTAAAATCAATGTTAATTTAACTCTGAGAGTGTAGAAATTTGTACACTCTCAGAGTTACAGACCCATAAGGGTCCATTTGGTGCCTAATCTATCAATTAGCTGGGGACCCCCTGGAACTCCCTCAAGGACCCCTGGGGGTCCCCGGACCCCACTTTGAGAACCAATGCTGTATAGGATTTGTTTGCCGACAAGGCATCACACACTGCGTTTCACAGAACTCATCGCCAACAGTATAGAGCCCTGCAAATCTTGCGGACGGTATTTAGCTACTTGCGGTCGGGGACAGGCGGTCAAAATAAAACCTGTGGGCCCCGCAAAGTCCAGCACCGTCGCGCAATAAACCAGACTTAGTGCACCTGGAGTGTGTGTGTGTGTGTGTGTGTGTGTGTGTGTGTGTGTGTGTGTGTGTGTGTGTGTGTGTGTGTGTGTGTGTGTGTGTGTGTGTGTGTGTGTGTGTGTGTGTGTGTGTGTGTGTGTGTGTGTGTGTGTGTGTGTGTGTGTGTGTGTGTGTGTGTGTGTGTGTATTTGCGCGCGCGTGCGCAACAGAGATCGCACGTGTTCCAAATGTTTTCATAATAACACCAGTTGCTCATCTTTCTGTTAAAAAAGACACACACACACACACACACACACACACACACACACACACACACACACACACACACACACACACACACACACACACACACACACACACACACACACACACACACACACACGCGCACTGATTCCGACCGCGGTTTTATCAACATATTCAAGTGAGATGCGTTGGTTTTATACACCGTATTTAACAGCGATATTTAAATCGTACCAACATGTAGTCTGACACCTGCATTTACCCACGGTTCATACGTATTGTATGATGTCCAGTCGGCGACAGAACCAAATATCAAACCTGCTAGATATCTAGGAACGCTTGGGGAGGCATCGCCGATCGCTGGAATCGCGGTCGGAACGTCTCCGCGGTACGTTTCACACACAGCGAGCAAAACCTCGCCGAGCGAAGCTCGTTCTTGCGTCAGATCGGGGATTTGTCGGCGAGCGCCAAAAAAGGTCGGCGACAGCATAATCGGGGCAAATATCTTGCAGTGAGAACAAATGGAACCAAATGGACCCTTACAGGTCTGTAACTCTGAGAGTGTACAAATGGAACCAAATGGACCCTTACAGGTCTGTAACTCTGAGAGTGTACAAATGGAACCAAATGGACCCTTACAGGTCTGTAACTCTGAGAGTTATGGGGGTCCATGGGGTAACCGAACTGGGGGATCCGTGTGTGAGGAAAAAGGTTTGAGAAACGTTGCTTTACAGAATGTCACAGTCATGATGCTTGTCATGTTAGGATGGTGACCGGGTGGAAAGTATCACTTCCTGATTGGTGGAAGTCATAACGACAGTTTGTTCCACTTCCTGGTTTCACTGTGAGTGTGTAGATCTGTGGTCTGAACACTATAAACCTCTGATCTGAATGAATCAACCAAACAGTTTAATGTACTGTCCTTCACCGTGTTAATTTACTGTCCTTCACAGTGTTAACAGCTTTATAACACTGATTGATTGATTTTAGTTTGGCAAGTCACGCAAGTTTTCAACACCATATCATGTCAACCCAGGATGAATACATAAACATTTATTTACAAAGTTGTCCTGAAAACATCAGGAAACAGTTTAGTTAACTAGTCTAAAGACTTTCTGTGTCTCTGTTCTTCTTGAAAACATGTATCTTTTAGCCCCACTAGCAGACATGTTACACACAACTCTGCTTCTCAAAACGTTTTCATGTCAAGGACCTTGGGCTGCGGACCTCCATCTCAAAAAGAATTGTGCCTGGATGGGACCTCCAGAAGCAAAGATTTGTGTTAAAATGTTCACTTAAAAATACATAAATATGAACTGTATATTCAAAGATTTGCACAGATGTTCACCATTAAAACAGAACCATCATTTGATGAGATTTAGACTCTCAGACCCAAAACGTATTGGGTTATTGTTGGATAATATTTTGTCCACAATTCCATCCATGTTGTATTGACGTTGGTTCCATAGCAGAGATAAACGGGCAAACGTTGATCAAATAAAGTAACAATTCTTTAATCAAGTAATGCTGATGTTTAACAATAATTGAACTCTTGAGAGTGTAAAATGAAACCAAATGGACCCGTTAGGGTCCATTTGGTTTCATTTTACACTCTCAAGAGTTAAAGATCTATAAGAGTCCATTTGGTTTCCATCATTTAGCTGGGGACCACCTGGAACCCCCTCAAAGACCACTGATGTTAACGTGTGTGTGTGTGTGTGTGTGTGTGTGTGTGTGTGTGTGTGTGTGTGTGTGTGTGTGTGTGTGTGTGTGTGTGTGTGTGTGTGTGTGTGTGTGTGTGTGTGTGTGTGTGTGTGTGTGTGTGTGTGTGTGTGTGTGTGTGTGTGTGTGTGTGTGTGTGCGTGCGTGCGTGCGTGCGTGCGTGCGTGCGTGTGTTGTGTCTCCTCCAGGAGGAGATGAGGAGTACATCTACATGAATAAAGTCACCGCCACTGGAAAGGAGAACGCTGAGGAAGGTGAGCATGTTTATGTGAATGAGTTTAAATCGTTAAACACAGTGTTCACAAGGTATGTTGTGTTTCCTTTAAAGGGATAGTTCACCCCCAAAATGACTTTTTTTCCCCTATGGATTAGTCACTCCATGGAGACTTGAATTCATGGATATTTTCTAGTTTTTGTCTCATTCCTAAGAGTCTCCTTTGTGTCGCCTACCGGAACCGCTGCCTACCGGTCCGCTGGTCATCGTATTATTGGCTTAGGAAGCCAAAATAATCCAATTTGAACTGGGGACCCCCCAAAATAATCATATTTTAACTGGGGACCCCCCAACCTGACAAGCGCTTAGAATTGTAGGAGTTGAGGCATTACATTCAGTTTGACTCGGTTCCACAGATAAACATTGTGAAAACAGCCGATCTACAAGCTCACAACACCTCGCACTGCGAGGTGTTGTGAGCTTGTAGATCGGCTGTTTTCACAATGTTTGCCACTCTCTCACGTAATATTTTGACAGTTCGGCCAAATTCTGTATTAAAAAGGTCTTAAAAGTCATTCAATTTGCCACTTTCTATACAAACGTGCAGATACCCTGTACACACTGATACTGTATGTTGGTTTGTTTACTGTCGAGTGAGAAAACAATGTTATGCACATTATAAGCTAATAATCGTCTTGGGACCCCCTCCCCTCAAAATAATCTGGGGGGGGGGGGGGCGGTCCCGACCCCCAGTTTGGGAACCGCTGTAGTAGATGTCAAGACACACATGTGAAAAAGTCACCACATGCACAACCCGCCCCTCCCCCCCCCCACCCCCCCGCGGCCCCCCATTTCCTGTTTCTTTCTCAGTAGCTTCTGAGACTACCGCTGTTTTATTTGGACAGCTATGAAGAGGGGGGGGGGGGGGAGGGGTGGGGGGGTTCAGCCTACAGCTCAGAGCGCATGCAGCACATTTTGATGCTCGGCACCAAAAACCACAAAAAACTTCCGTTTTTACGCTCACCGGCGGAAACGTGGTGGCCGTCGTTCAGTGGTGTAAAAAGTACTCCAAATTTTTTTTTTACTTAGTAAAAGTATCAATGCCACAATTTAACCCATTAAGACCTGAAGACGATTCTACATCCCAACAGTATTCTGAAAAAAAGTTTCTATATCAGTGGTGCTCAAACTAAGTATATGTACTTAGTTACTTCACACCACTGCAGGTATCTTATGGAAATAACAAAAACTATGTGATGAATTTCACACTATTTTACACCATGAAGGTGATTCTGATTCTGATCAGTGAAATGTTGGCATGATGACAAGAGTGTGCAACAACATCAATACAATGTAATGTACACCAGATAATAAGAATCCTACTGGACTGTTAACCCAGTTGTAAACTCTGACAGTGTACACATGGTCACATTAGAGCTCAGAATATGACAGTGTGGTATATATATATATATATATATATATATATATATATATATATATATATATATATATATATATATATATATATATATAATAGTGAGTGTGAGAGCGTTGTGACCCACATGTCATCTCTCTCCTCTCACTGAGGAAGTGAGAGGAATGTCTCAGCCAGCGTTGCCATGTCCGCTTATTACAAGGAACTTTGGGCATCTTTTTTTTCTGTAAAAGTTGCTTGTAAATATTGGCTAGTTTTGCGGGGTGCGCAAAACTAGCGCGTGGGGCTTGTTGCGAACGCGGAAGGAGGCGCGGCGAAGCCGCGCCTCCGACCAAGTGGAGCATACTATGACACTCGGCTCGGCTTGTGTGTCTGTCTGTGTGCAGTATGTGTGCAGCCACGCCCCCATGTCACTCACGCTCTCATTGGCTGCCCCCCTGTGAGTCACGCTCTCATTGCCTGCATGCACTACAGTGTGGCTGAAATTCGCCTGTGCCCCTGGGTGACTAATTACACTCCTCTGAGAAAAATATAGCAGCGACAGTCAAAAAGAACACATCTACAAGCATCTACACGAGTTCATCTATTGGGATATCTAAGAATTCCATGTCATTTGTGCATATTTCAGGCCGGATGGCAAGTAATTGCTCATTCCTTTCTATTCTTCTTATTGTTATTTTCGAGCTGCGTTCGCTTCCAGCGTTCGCGCGTATTACTTGTTTCTGAAGTGTAGTTGCTTATTAAATGTTTTTAGTTGTTATCTGAACCAGTGGTGCTTAAATATTTTCACGTCATGGACAAATGTTTAGTGCCAGGGAGCCCTGTACCAGATCTGTGTTGTTAGAATGTTTCAAAAATCTTCCAAATATTCCATATTTCAAGATTTTATGCGATCTACAAGCTTGCATCGAGACGCGTTGTGAGCTTGTGGGTCGGCTATTTTCGATTAGCCGATGTATACAGTATATAATGTAGGTTTAAAGTGCTCATGTGGGCTTGTTTTGGTTGCTTATGTCTCTCACAAAATCTGGCAACACTGGTCTCAGGCAGCGAACACTAAATATGAGACTGGTGCTCTCATGCAGGCACGCACACACACACACACACGAACGCGCACACACACACACACACGCACGCACGCACACACACACACACACACACACACACACACGCAAACACACACACACACGCACGCAAACACACACGCACACACACACACACACACACACACACGCAAACACGCACGCACGCACGCACGCACGCACGCACGCACGCACGCACGCACGCACGCACGCACGCACGCACACACACACACACACACACACACACACACACACATTAATGACTTTAGCATTCCATGGTTGAACAAATTATCCTCTAATTTCCTGTCTTCCTCAATCATCTTGTTTGTCAGCCGTACGACGGCTGGAGAAATCGGGGGTTTTCGTGCCGTTTCTCAGTTTGGACACTTTGTGACTGACATGAAGACATAGCAGTCCATGTGTGTGTACACATGCACTCATGGAATGCACACATGTACGTGTGCATGCATGTGTGGAACATGATGAATAATATCACCTATATATGATAGCAAATAATTCACTAATATGAATTCATTCATTCATGCATTCAATCAGTTTATTCACTCATTCATTCATTAATTAATTAATTGTTTTTGTTTTTTTTAACAGATGACAGGTCGGATGCTCTGGCCAATGGAAAAGCAGGAAAACACGTCCCCGCCCCTCAGAAGAGTCTGCCGGACCTCCCACCACCACGAACAGTGAGTGACCCGCAGTATGATGATGTCATCAGTGTGAAGTCAGCAGTGTGATGTCAGCAGTATGATGTCATCAGTGTGATGTCAGCAGTGTGATGTCAGCAGTGTGATGTCAGCAGTGTGACGTCATCAGTGTGATGTCATCAGTGTGATGTCAGCAGTGTGATGTCAGCAGTGTGATGCCAGCAGTGTGATGTCATCAGTGTGATGTCATCAGTGTGATGTCATCAGTGTGATGTCATCAGTGTGATGTGTGACTGAGGTTTTGTGATGCATTGAGGAGAATATGTTGACTAGAGGTAATCTGTAAAATATCTGTAAAATATGTAAATCTATGTAAATATGGAACAGGTGTGCTTCCTCTGCTTGCCTTTTTTTGGCCGTGGATGCTCAGCTTAAAGGCATCTCTCCACCGCGTAGATTTTAGTCCCGACTCGGTGGCGGGAGGCGTTGGAAAGCGTCTGCTCTCGACAACTTGTTGTCGGATATCGCCGTTCCGTCGGGTCCGGACCTCTATCGACCCAACGATGAGAAACCGAGCGTGTTCAGTCTTTGGTGGCCGACTGGTAGAGCCGTGGGGTAGTGGAGAGGGGGGTGAGAGGGGGGTGTACAGGTTTGGTCCGAGCTGGCTTCGATGTTGCCAGCTTCTGTGAGTGAAACAAGTGACCGGGTCTATGAAAACGAGCCCAAAAGAAGCGACCACTTGAGCCCTATTATATCAGCTTTATTTTCTTCTGGAATCTTGAAAGCAAGCCCAAATAAGCAACTACACTTCAGAAACAAGCCCAAACTAAAGCAACGTACCAGCAACTATGAATATTTACAGGTTCAGTCCAGTAAACAGAGTCACACATGTTAAACTTCCCACAAACCATCAGACTCTGAGCTCTGCGGGCCTGAGGCCGTAGTTACTGCGTTCTGTTCTCTCCCACAGGAGCAGCTATTTAATCACTCTGGGGGGGGGTCGTAAAAACAGGGAAGTGGGCGTAGAGGAGCAGAGAGGAGGAGCAGAGTGTGTGTGAGAAAAGGAGGTGAAAAGAGTGTTTCATGTTGGAACCGCCGGGAAGAACGGTGGCTCTCCGGTGATGAAAGAAGTACTCACATTTTATTTACTTCTTTTATTTTAAAGATACCTTCTGGGTCTTTTTCTGCCTTTATTTATAGTTTCATAGGAAACAGGAAACAGAGAGAGAGAGAGAGATGGGGAGAGACATGCAGCAAAGGCCGTCGGGAACGGGACTCGAACCCGCGGTGCGCTGTCAGGCTGCTTATGAGCCTATAGGTGCCCGGACCCCTCTAGGCCAGCGGTCCGGGTCCACATTTTTTTAAAGTAAAAGTATCAGTATCAAGTGAAAGTCCAGTATAAAAAATGTACTTGAGGGCGTCAAAATATACTTTAGTACTAAAAGTAAAAGTACTCATCATGCACAGTATCCCATTTCACAAGTTTCCAAATGCATATAAAACATCCTTTGAAAATAGCGTCACAAAGCAACGTGTTGTGAGCTTGTAGATCGGCTATTTTCAAACAGTTTAAATAGGGCTGAAGTGGTTAATGTATGTTTTGTAATAATAATCTAAATCTACAAAGTAACTAAAGTTTTCAAATAATTGTAGTTGAGTAAAAGTAATAATATTTGCCTCTGAGATGTAGTTGAGTAGGAGTAAAAGTATTGAAATTTGGCCATACTTCAGTAAAGTAAAAGTACCTCACTATTGTATTTAAGTACAGTACTTGAGTAAATATATACTTGTTACTTTCCACCAGAACAGTGTGACATCGGGAAAGAAAGCAGAGCTTAAAGGCAAGACGAGAGGATTAGGATGACACACACACACACACACACACACACACACACACACACACACACACACACACACACACACACACACACACACACACACACACACACACACACACACACACACACACACACACACACACACACCCCCCGCCATTGGCTTTGATTAGTAACAGCTGTGACAGTGGTCAGAGAAAGTGTGTACACCACACAGTGTGTTGTGTTGTGAGTGAATGTATGAACCTTACAATTACACTGTGTCTGTCTGTCTGTCTGTCTGTCTGTCTGTCTGTCTGTCTGTCTGTCTGTCTGTCTGTCTGTCTGTGTGTCGTGCTATGAGCTTGTAGATCTGCCATTTCGTAAAAGCCAAAGACATCTAAAATGACACAGATGCGTTGCCGGCAGAACCATTGTAATTGCGGGACGGCTGAATGGGAGCAGGAGTCCCCAGTTGTCCCAGGCCTGGCCCAGCAATGTGCCCAATATGACCGGGTCAAAGTGTCCATTTCACAGGGGAAATTAAATTGTCATTTACAGGCGTTTGGCAGTTTGTCGTTTGGCAGTTACAGTTTCCTTTTTCTTTATCTTTCTTTTAATGATGACTTTTCGCTTGCTTTTGCCATTGTTTAACTGGTTCAAAATTAGGCGGGAAAAAAAGTGCGGGGAAAAAAGTGCGGGGAAAAAAAGAGTGGGTGCCTCAGAGCATAGCGTCCACAAAGCCCTCAGATCTGTCCAGTAGGTGGCGCTGTGTGTGGTTCTCTCCCGGTTTGACCGGGCCGCTCTTGGGCAGCCGGAGCAGACATGTCCACAGAGAGCCGCTCTTAGGGAAACCCTTCATCTGCCGCCGGGGTTTCCAGGCGCCGCCGTCGCCCGCTACGCCGTACACCAGGGTCAGCATGTGTTTGACCGTGAACACCTGGTCGCCGCGCACGGCGGCGCTGAACAGCGCCCCCTTGCTGTTGACGTACATGCCGGGCATGGCGCTCCACTGGCCCGTGCTCAGGTTGTAGCGTTCCATCAGGCAGCGCAGGAAGTCATCGCCCGGCCCGTTACGCATCACGTACAGGCTGTCCCTGTGGGGTCACAGGGGAAAGGGACAAGTATGGGTTTTTATGATGCGATTATAGTGAGAGAGATTATCGTGCATACATTACATTTTAACCCATTGAGACCTGAAGCCGATTCTACATGTCTCCTAAATCTCAACAGTTTTCTCAAAAACGTATGTTTCTATATCAGCGGTTCTCAATCTTTTTCATGTCAAAGGACCCCCAAAATGATATGTATTTGTCCGCCAACCCCATCTGAAACTATGTTGTTCCAGGGACCCCCCCAGAAGCAAAGATTTGAATTTAAAATGTTCACTTTAAAGAATATATATATATATATATATATATATATATATATATTCAAAGATTTGCAAAAACGTTTTTTTTTTCAAAAATAGCAGATCTACAAGCTCGTAGCGTGACACTCGGTGCCACGCTATGAGCTTGCAGATCTGCTCACACAGTTATTATTTGATGCGATATTAAACACGATATGAAAATTCAGAATGGGGGGAAACCATGACCTGGCTAGGATGCATTAATTACGTCAGACTTTGGTGCTCTATAGTGGAGACTGACAGGAAACAGGGAGAGAGTGATGGGGAGAGACATGCGGACGCGGTCGCCTCGGAAAACAACAGCAAGTGTTGATCAAATAGAATACATGTTCGGTTACTGCATCGTCTATTTCTCGCTTCAAATGTTTTCAAAAACATTGTTGAGAGCAACGTTTAGCTGTAAATGGACATGGTGTGTTTGTTTACATGGCTGCCATGTTGGATACAGCATGAGATCAAGCAGCGCAGGTTGATATGAGCCAATCAGCTGCTCAGAGTCTTTGATTAGACAGGTTGATATGAGCCAATCAGGTGCTCAGAGTCTTTGATTGGACAGAGGTCTCTTATTGAGCTTATTGACCAATCAAGCATTCAACCAAGTCGTGTAATAACCCCGGTTAACGATCCAGGTAACAGCCCTCCCTCTACCTGTGGGCCACCATACAGGTTCATATTAAACCCTGATTAACCCATTAAGACCTGGAACTGTGTCATTTTTAGATTTGAGCTAAAAAGCATTATTTTACACTTTGGGCTATTCAAAAATAGCAGATCTACAAGCTCATAGCGCTACGAGCTTGTAGATCTGCTCTTTTTGAAAAATCGTGAAAATGTGTGCAAATCTTTGAATATATATATTTTTAAAGCGAACATTTTTAACTCAAATCTTTGCTTCTGGGGGGTCCCTGGAACAACATATTTTGATGGGGGTCCGCGGCCAAATACATATAATTTTTGGGGTCCTTTGACATGAAAAAGATTGAGCACCACTGATATAGAAACATAGGTTTTTCAGAAAACTGTTGAGATTTAGGAGACATGTAGAATCGGCTTCAGGTCTCAATGGGTTAACCCCTGGTTAACAGTCTCTACCTGTGAGCCACCATACAGTGTCCGTAGCTCTGCGGTCGTATCATGGTGGTGGTGAGCGTCCATCGGTCAGCCTCGGCCTCGTACTCGTAGATGTCCGTGGTGTCCGGCGGCCGCCAGAAGCAGACGAACATGCGGCGGCGGGCCACGGCGCACGCCGCCGCCGCCACGGGCCGGGGCGCCGGGCGGACGAACGTCCACTCGCCCGTCCGCACGTCGTACGCCTCCGCCGTGGAGACGGTCTTCTTCTGGACCTCGCCGCCCACCGCGTACAGACGGCCCTCGTGGCCCAGGAGGGTGAAGTCATACCTGAGACAAAATATATATATATATTTTATTTTTATTTTTTATGATTTGTACTTTATTTTCTTTTGTAGACAAACAAACAGAGAATTTTCTTTCAACAGATGATGCAATTTTTTTTTAGACAAGACATACAATAGACATCACAAGAACATTCTCAAACCAATAACTACATTACTAACGATTATAACAAGACAAGACAATACCATACACATCATACAAATGAACAAAACAAACAAAACACAAGAAAACAAAGAAAATATAAAGACAACAACAAAGGAAACAACAAAAATACAGTGCACAGAAGCCTACCGCCAGCAGTCAACCTCAGTCCTACCCCAGACAAATCTAACCCAAGTCCCTAAAAGGTTGTTGAAGCTCACATAGCGAGCTGGAAACGTCACCCAAGACCTGAAGCGTGTAAATGATAATATCCCCGTTTTAAATCATATTTATCCATCCTGTTGAGCAATCTATAAGACAATCTTTCATATGCGGCCAGTTGGGGTGCATTTCTCCTTTCCGACATGTCGCCTTTCCGACGTTGACGAACCCTATACCTAACCCTAACCCTAACCGCACGCGGAAGCCACTAGTCGGAGTGGTGAGATGTCGGAATGGAGAGTGAACACCGGCCAGTTGACCCAAGGAAGTAGACCACAGAGAAGGAGCCGGACCTGAGACAAAATATTAAAAGAAAAGAAACACCTCTATCTGCGTGATAATAATAATAATTAAGTGCATTTTTATGGAACTTTTATAAGTACTCAAACTTACTCACAGCGCTTTACAATGGTTCATTCATTCATATGGGGGGGGGGCATTGGGAGGTGAAGCGGTGAACAGTCAACGCCAGCGTCCTCACTTTTCCCATATTCACACGCCAATGGTGGCAAGCTAGCGCCGACCGACTGGATTCGAACCGCCAACCCACGGATCATTGGACGACCTGCTCTACCTCCTGAGCCACAGCTGCGTGATATAGGTGGCCACCTTTTTTTGGAGACCAGGAGCAGGTTGCAGTGTATTATTTCCATACCGAAATCCTGACATCACAGCGTTGTTTTTTGTATTGGAATTCCCAGGCAAATCTTAGATCGCGTCATATAAGACAAAATAATTGAATGTTGGGGTCGTACCTGGGTTGTTGGGGTCTCGGGTCGTACATGTATGTATTGTTAGGTCTTATAGGTACCTGGGTTGTTGGGTCGTACCTGGGTTGTTGGGGTCTCGGGTCGTACATGTATGTATTGTTAGGTCTTATAGGTACCTGGGTTGTTGGGTCGTACCTGGGTTGTTGTGGTCTAAGGGGTCGTACCTGGGTTGTTGGGTCGTACCTGGGTTGTTGTGGTCTAAGGGGTCGTACCTGGGTTGTTGTGGTCTAAGGGGTCGTACCTGGGTTGTTGTGGTCTAAGGGGTCGTACCTGGGTTGTTGTGGTCCAGGTAGAACGGTCCAGGCGCCCGTCTCGGGGTCGTAGCAGAAGCCTCGGTCCACCGTGGCCTTGCCGTAGCCATAGACCCCGCCCACCACGTAGAGGCGGTTGTCCAGGACGGCCACGCCGGCCATGGAGGTGCTGCAGGCCGTGGGGAGGTCCGTCAGGTGGCTCCACTCGCCCTGCGTCTCGTCCAGGTAGCAGACCACCCTGAAGGAGTCGTGGAGCTGCTCCGTGGAAGGGGAGTGGGTTCCCAGAGCCACGTACGCAGCAGGAGACAGAGACTCAGCGTACCTTAGGAGGGTCGTTATTATAGTTAACTGAAATAAACTTAAAAAACGAGGCCTGACAACTAAAGGATATACTGTAACTAAAACGAATGAATATGGATTAAAATCATAAATAAAGTGTCCTTAGTTGGTAGTACTTTAGTAGTCAATATTTCATATATAAGCTTGGTTGTTGGGTGGATATTATTAATATATGAATTCATATATGAATCAGGGATGTTGGTTGTCTAGGAAGTTGACAACCGGAAATGGTTGAATTTGTCGGAAGTACCGCCTAAGGAAATGACGTTGATGCTTTACAAATCTGTTAACATTCTCCGTGAATGAAACGAGTGTTGTGATTGGTCAAAAAATATCGTTTCCGGGGGAAAAGGAAATCCTGTCCACTCAGGACTTCCTAGACACTCGATGCTTTAGGTCGTGACCAGGCTCTTCTTTTCGCAGATGAGTGAGGCTGGGACTGAGGTTATATATGAATTGTATGAATATATTACATAATATATGAACATTTTCATGAAAACGCGTCTTCCAATTTTTGAGCTGTGCCAGTTTTGAGCCCTGTTGTTAAATAAAAACAAAACAGAATCGAATAGTGACAATTGCAGATCTACAAAGCTCATAGCACATCACAATGTAATGCATTGCGACAAATGGACAAATAACACCATATTACAATGAAAACAAGTAAACAAATATAAACTGAAGGTCAGCCTTAATTTTTTTTTCGAAAAAAAACTTTGAGAACAGATCAAAACTTAGCCGAAATTGTAAATAAAATTTTTAAAAAAGTCTATAGAAAAAGAAAAAAACAAGAACAACACATAAACTAAAAAGTAAACTATAAATCTAAACTATAACGCAGGCCCGGCGCCAGGATGAAATGACTGAGGGTGCAGTTGAAAATTGTGAGGGTGCACACCAGTGGCGCGCGCAAATTTGCGGTTATCGGGCGGATTGTGGACGTTTTTTTGTTACTTTATTTCGGTTTTAGGGTGAGGGTTAAGTAATTTAATTATTATTTTTGCCTGATTTTACCGATTTTTTTTTTTTTAATCAAAACATAGAAAATATAGAAAAATAAAATGTCTTTTTTTTTCAAAATAAACTGAGGGGGCACAATTTGAAACTGAGGGTGCCAGGCCCCTCCAGGCCCCCTCAGGCCCCCTCAGGCACCCCCGTGGCGCCGGGCCTGCTATAACGTTGGTACCTCAGTAGATCTTCGGGGAGGTTAGTCTCCGCCTCCTCTCTGAGGTCATCGTAGGCGTCCCGTAGGAACAGGGCGGAGCTCCGGAGCAGCGGCGTCAGGCCGTAGACGGAGGCGGCGTGGTACAGCAGCAGACAGTTGTCGGAGTCCACCACGTCGCAGAGGTGGCGGCACAACGGCGCCACCTGGAGGAACGCGGCGCACTCCACGGCCGCCACCAGTGCGTCGGGGTCGCCGCCGAGGGCGGGGACGACCTCGCCCCTGCAGACGGCCAGGGCCACCAGGAAACCCCGAGCGGTGACGCCGCCCTTCAGGTGGAGCTGGTCCTGGCGGCTCTCCGTCATCCCGGAGCGGAACAGAGCGCGGAAGTAGTCGCTACACCTTCCTAACAACGACCTCTCTGCTGTGAACCAGCTGTCCTCCACTCTCACCTGTAGGGGGCAGAACAGAGCGCAGAAGTAGTCGCTACAACACCTCCCTAACAAGGAGCGCTCTGCTGTGAACCAGCTGTCCTCCACTCTCACCTATAGGGGGCGCAGCAATTCATCTAATTAATTGATTTAACCCATTGAGACCTGGAGAGGTTTCTATGTTTGTTTGTTTTTATTTGAGCTTAAAAGCATTATTTTACACTTTAGCTATTAAAAAATAGCAGATATACAAGCTCATAGCGCGGCACCGAGTGCCACGCTATGAGCTTGTAGATCTGCTATTTTTTGAAAAATCTTGAAAATGGGTGCAAATCTTTGAATATATACATTTTTCAAAGAGAACATTTTTAACTCAAATCTTTGCTTCTGGGGGGGGTCCGTGGCACAAAACATTTTTAGATGGGGGTCCGCGGCCAAATGTATATCAATTTAGGGGTCCCTGGCATGAAAAAGGTTGAAAACCACTGATCTAATTAATTGATTTAATCGGTTGTAAGAGAATAATCGATCATTTAAGAAAATAATCAATTAATAATCTATCTGTCTGTGATTACAGGCGAACATTTTGAGGCTTTGACTTTGTCAGGGGCCAGTTTCGAATTGCAGCCTCCTGAAGGTACTCTTTTAGAGCGGTTTTGAAGGAGAGTCGGGTTTTACACTCCTTCGCGGCTTTTGGTAGGGAATTCCACATTTTAGTGGCATAGCAGGAGAACTAATTCAGACCCTTGTTTGTGCCAAATCTGGGCTGAACGTGATCCGTGGAGCTGCCTCTGGTGTTGTGATTGTGGACTTCATTTAGGTTTTCAAAGTAGTTTTACAGATACATGGGTATCTTAACGTTGTGGTGTATCTTGTAGACCAGGCCCATTGCAAGTTGCTGTACTCTGTCCTCTACCCTGAGCCATCCAACACTAGCAAAGTGAGCAGGGGTTAGATGAGTCTTGGATGCAAGGCCAAGGAGTAGCCTTACTAGTTTGTTTTGGGATGTCTGGAGCCTTGTTTTTAAGGCCTTAGTGGTGTTGTGGTACCATGAGGTGCATGCAAAGTCGAAAAATTGTGAAAATAGCAGATATACAAGCTTGGTGAAAAGTGTTTACATCTACAAGCACAGAGCTTGTAGTTCTGCTATTGTCACTATTTATGCATTTATATTACATATTTATGCTACGCCACCATGCAACATAAGTAGAAAACAGAGTGCTTTTTTTTTTTTTTTTTTCTACATTTTTATCCCACGATTTTGTAACCCTTATTTTTCACCCAGTGATCCTGGGCGCTACACTCCCCTCACCAGCCTTACAGCCTAGGGAGGCCAGGGTCGAGCGCATGCTTCTTGATTTTTAGATTTATGGATAAAGTATTTGGTTAGTCTGCAGTTCTCTCTCACCCTCACACAGCCCGTCCACTGATCCCTCCTCTGCCCCAGATCAGGGTTCATGTCCTGGCCGTCAGGTTGCTGGTTGACGTGGGAGCAGGCCTCCATGATGATCTGTCACGCTCTGGTTGGAGGAGGAGGGGAGGGGGCTTAGGGGGGGGGTTTCCCCTCTCTCCCCACATGTGTATGTATTACTCTAGTGACAATGCATGAGGAGCATGTGAGCTGAGTGTTGATTATAGCAGCAACGTGTGGATCTGTGTCCCAGGAAAATCCAACGCATGTTGAAGTTAGTCAGCGTTCAGGCTGTGTTGTGTCTGTGTGCCTTCTGCCTGCCCCGCCAAGCTCTGAAAATAGACCTGTGCTATAGATAGATACCTACCACACACACACACACACACACACACACACACACACACACACACACACACACACACACACACACACACACACACACACACACGTTGGTATTACTGTACATGAGGACGTCAACATTTGTAGGGTGCGAATTTTCATGAAGGCCATTTTTAACCCCCTTCAAGCCAAACATAGCTGATCTATATCACCTATTTTATGTGCAAGGTTCAAGGTTGTGCTTTTATTGTTTACATCTGGTGTACATGACAGTAAAACGTATTTCTTGTTCGGCATCCTTCAGGTAATAATAATAATAAAACAGGCATAACCTCTAAATATCTAACCCTAACCTGAATCTTTTCCTATAATTGTAAACCATAACCAGATCTATTTTATCCTTAAAAACAACTCACGAGGTCCATGAAACTGGTCCTCATGCTGGTGTATTTGTCATATACTACTATATACTTGTGGCCACATTTTGTCCCCACAAGTATAGTAATACGCGCACGCACGCACGCACGCACGCACGCACGCACGCACGCACGCACGCACGCACGCACGCACGCACGCACGCACGCACGCACGCACGCACGCACGCACGCACGCACGCACGCACGCACGCACGCACGCACGCACGCACGCACGCACGCACGCACGCACGCACACACACACACACACACACACACACACACACACACACACACACACACACACACACACACACACACACACACACACACACACACACACACACACACACACACACACACACACACACGCCTCTCAGTGGTAAAGTGGCAGCCAGGCAGCTCCCTCCAGAATGCAGCGACGCCATTGGTCGGTTCGCGCGTCATAATCATAATTCATGCTCTTTGCCGTGCGCTGTTTTGTTTTTGTCGCGTCAGACTTTTCACTTTTTGTCCAAAATCTCAAATAAACAAATAACACGACACAAATATAGTGCAAAAATACTAGTCTGTGTAATAACAGGCTGCGGAATAGAACCTAAATATGGTCTCTGTCGGGTGGAAACCTCATATGTCCAAGACTGTTACTTTTCAGGATTCAAATTCAAAAGCGTCAAAAATAGCAGATCTACAAGCTCATAGCGCGGCACCGAGTGCCGCGCTATGAGCTTGTAGATCTGCTATTGTTGAAAAATCGTGAAAATGTGTGAAAGTCTTTGAATATGTGTATTTTTAAAGCGAACATTTTTAACTCAAATCTTTGCTTCTGGGGGGTCCCTGGAACAAAATATTTTGATGGGGGTCCGTGGCCAAATACATATCATTTTGGGGGTCCTTGACATGGAAAAGATTGAGCACCACTGATATAGAAACATACGTTTTTCAGAAAACTGTTGGGATTTAGGAGACATGTAGAATCGGCTTCAGGTCTCAATGGGTTAAAATGTTAAAATGTTCGCTTTGAAAATATATATTATTCAAAATATTTGCGAAATCTTAAAAGGTCACAGCTTGTAGATCTGCTATTTTTGAATAGCCAAATAAATCTTAACATGACACAGATGCGTTCCTGGATTGAAAGGGTTAAGGCTGAAATGATAACAAACGTTATAAAGTCCTGGGGGACTTGTTTCCATTGTGGTCCTATGTGTTCAATTCAATTCAAATGAAGCTCATAAAGAACTATCTCCCGTGTGGCAGTAGTAGTGTGGATTCTCTCTTGGCTGAGCGGTACGTGTTCGCTCCATCTGGGAGACCCCCGGTTTGAATCCCGGGGAGGAACATAAAACAACAGACATGCAGGCTCCACAGAGACACTGTGTGTGTGTGTGTGTGTGTGTGTGTGTGTGTGTGTGTGTGTGTGTGTGTGTGTGTGTGTGTGTGTGTGTGTGTGTGTGTGTGTGTGTGTGTGTGTGTGTGTGGGAATTGGTTGTTTTTATGGAGTGAAGGCTAGGGTCAGGATTAGACATTTAGAGGTTTAGGAGTAAGAGGTAAGAGTTATGTCTCATTTGCACTAAGTTTTGCACTGGGAAAAGCTGTGTTGTGAGCTTGTAGATCAGATTTTTCTGGTTTACAGGTTAAAAATGGAATGATTTCATTTTGTAAATCACAAATGTCCTCACAAATATAACAATACTGACGTGTGTGTGTGTGTGTGTGTGTGTGTGTGTGTGTGTGTGTGTGTGTGTGTGTGTGTGTGTGTGTGTGTGTTTTCACTGCAGTGGATTCTTGGCATGAGAACCAGGGATTTTCCATGTTCTTCTGACTTCGTTTTGGGACTTTTTTCCCACTCCTAACTCACCCCCCCCCCACCACACACACACACACACACACACACACACACACACACACACACACACACACACACACACACACACACACACACACACACACACACACACACACACACCCTCCCCACTCCCTTCTGTAATTTATGCATTGACTCCCTCATCTGCCTGTGTCTCCGTGGTAATGAGTTTTGTGTGTGTGTGTGTGTGTGTGTGTGCGTGCGTGCGTGCGTGCGTGTGTGCGTGTGTATGCGTGTGCACGCACGTGTTTGTGTGTGTGTGTGTGTGTGTGTGTTGAACAACTCATCATTCTCCCCTTTAGCCTTGAACTGAGCAAGTTCATGGGAATGGGAGAGAGAGAGAGAGAGAGAGAGAGAGAGAGAGAGAGAGAGAGAGAGAGAGAGAGAGAGAGAGAGAGAGAGAGAGAGAGAGAGAGAGAGAGAGAGAGAGAGAGAGAGAGAGAGAGAGAGAGAGAGAGAGAGAGAGAGAGAGAGAGAGAGAGAGAGAGAGAGAGAGAGAGAGAGAGAGAGAGAGAGAGAGAGAGAGAGAGAGAGAGAGAGAGAGAGAGATCAGGAATGTGTGGGTCTTTGTTTTAATCAATAACAGATGCTTTAACTCTCAGAAGTTGCCTTTCTCTTAACCACCACGCTCTCTGTGTGAGAGATCAGACGTCCAGGTCTGTCCCGGATTGTCCCGGTTTCTAGCTGGGTGTCCTGAGTGCCGGAGAAATCATACGTTTCGTCGTTTTTAGAAAAAAAGTGTCAGTTTCCAGCATTCACTAGCAAATTGTCCTGCCACCCTGCCCCGCCCCCCCCATAATTAGCATAATAATATTATTAGATGCTTACTCATACTCTCAGCACTTACATAAATGTGTATCATGTTCTGTTCCCACTGATTATTAGTGAACCTCCAGCCCATGGTGCTGAGAGGTGCATGTCCTTTGGGTGCTAAACGCTAAAATAAACACTACG
Source organism: Gymnoscopelus microlampas (assembly GCF_963454915.1). Classification (NCBI taxonomy): domain Eukaryota; kingdom Metazoa; phylum Chordata; class Actinopteri; order Myctophiformes; family Myctophidae; genus Gymnoscopelus; species Gymnoscopelus microlampas. The sequence goes on from NC_139951.1 coordinate 49,834,563, forward strand.
CTACGCGCTAGGCTAAACGCTAAGCTAAACACTAAGCTACACGCTAGCTTAAACGCTAAGCTAAACACTAAGTTAGGCTAATTGTCTCCCATCATTACAAGACTGACATGAAATGTCATTTACAGCTTGGCTACTAACTCATTCACTGCCAGCTGTCTTATTTCTGACTGGTTGCCCACAGTCAGAAATAAGACCCACTGCCAGCCATTTTCGTTATTTTTTGTACCTTTTCAACTGGTCACAGAAAATGTATAATCCATTGTGATCGCTAAGCCTGTTGGCGACCCCTTCATTGGCTGGCCTTTAAGAAAGTGAGAAAGTAACGAGATAGTGACGACTAGTTGCAGGGTCTGTTTATTCACAGCTTTGCCAAGCTGTAAAAATGGCTATGGCGAGTGTGTGGGCCAACGTCCGCAGTCATTTAAGGCAGTGGTTTTCAAACTGTGGGTCCCCAAATTATTTTGGGGGGTCCCCCAGATGATTATCTTAATGTGCAACATTGTTTTCTCACTCAACAGTAAACAAACCAACGTATATGTGTATACAGGGTATCTGCACTTTTATAAAGTGACAATTTAATGACTTTTAAGACCTTTTTAATAGGTCCCGGCCACAACATATTCTCAGATGGGGTTCCGTGGCCAAAGACATGAAAAGGTTTGAGAACCACTGATTTTAGGGTTCCGGTGGTTCCCGGTGATGCAAGCATGACATTGCATTAATGTTTGAAGTCTCAGTCATGACATTGTATCGTAGTGTCTCGCATCTGAACCCAGTATATTTAATAACAGCGTACATTCCTGTGTCTGTTATTATTTTACCATGTCAGAAAATCACATTATTCATTGTTGTGTCTTGACCCGTGCTTTTTTCCTTCTTTACTTTTAAAAGATCTACACCATGCATTTAAAAAAATATATACTGTATATATTTAATATAATTTTGTTTATGTGTCTCAAACGTTGTTCAAAAGGTTTGAGCCTAAATCAAGCCTCAGATATACTCATTCACACTAACTTCTCTGTGGCTTATAAAGCACTTTCACCTGCAATACCACATTGTTCTGATTTGGCACGTGGCGCTATTGAGCCAGTTTGTATGCATGTTATCTCCTGGTTCTTTGTGAAAAAAGAAAAAGTGCGACGCGTTTTGAGCTTGTAGATCGGCTATTTTTGCTACTTTTGTGTGACATAGTATGGCAATGCTTTTTAGGGACTTTTGATATAATAATACATTTAAAAAAAAAGGGGGGGGGGGGGTGCTCCTCCACACTGTTTCTCAAATCATACATTAGGACACAGTTTTTGTCCAGTGGTGAGATGTCATTTAGCTTAAAATCCATCCCTATGCAGATGACTCCATGACATCACATGTTGTTGTAGCTTCATCACATCTGCTGAGCGTTACGTCTAGATGTGAAGGAACCAGAGCTCAACACCCGGGGAATCCCAGTCTGGCCCCTACAGCACTGGTTCCTAAACTGGGGGCCAGGACCGCCAGAGGGGACCCCAAATTATTTTTTGGGGCTCCCCAGATGGTTAGCTTATAATGTGCAACAATGTTTTCTCACTCAACAGTAAACAAACCAACATAAGTGTATACAGGGTATCTGCACATTTATAAAGTAAAAATCGTATGACTTTTAAGACCTTTTAAATACAGAATTGGCCAAAAATGTACAAATATTACGTAATAAAGACACAAACATTGTGAAAGTAGCCGAGCTGGTAGTTGGGCTATTTTCACAATATTTATCTGTGGAACCGAGTCAAACTAAATGTAATGCCTCAACTCCTATACGATTCCAAGTGCTTGTCTGGGTGGGGGTCCCCAGTTCAAATATGATTCTTTTGGGGGGTCCCCAGTTCAGGTATGATTATTTGGGGGAGGGGTCCCCAGTTCAAATATGATTCTTTTGGGGGGTCCCCAGGTCAAATATGATTAATTTGGGGGGGGTCCTAGCCTGAACATTTGACAACCCTTGACCTACAGCCCACATCAGGACCATGGCTGTCTGCATTGATTGATTGAATACTTTATTAACAAAAACTTATTATACAAGCAATGCTAGGAGGATAACACAAAAAAAACCTGAGGGCTTGTTTCCATTGTGGTCTTATGCCATGTGTATTGAAGAAGACATACAAGACATAACACATTATAATACATAATACATAATACAATACAAATCATCATCAATACAGGAGCAATAATAGGTTTATTCACAGACGCTGGCAGGCTAGAAGACTATATCTATGCCCTGTCTGTGTATCAGAGTTATTGATGACAGCACACATCAGAGAGTTATTGATGACAGCACACATCAGAGAGTTATTGATGACAGCACACATCAGAGAGTTATGATTGAGATAGATCATATCTGGATGTAAAACTGGGATACATGTGTGTTTAGTTTGTTGGGCACGTAGAATAGACTACGATTAGATCAAAAACATTTTGCTTCAAAGTATAAATCCAGACTTTGTGTCACATCAATACCAGACACTTAATTATGATTGTGCTATAAATCTATTGACTTATCATTGAGTAATGTATCATGTTGTCAGAGACATGCTGTGAGGAGCAAAGCTTGTAGACGTGAGTTCAACTCAAAGGAAGTTATTTACAGCAGCGGTTCTCAACGTTTTCCATGTCAAAGACCCCCAAATGTATAGATATCTTCTTTTTAAATAGCAGATGTACTTCGTGCCGCGCTGTAAGCTTGTAGATATGCTATTTTTAATAAACTTTATAAATGGATAAAGTGGTTGATTTGGAACCCCCCGAAGGACCCCTGGGGGTCCCCGGACCCCACTTTGAGAACCAATGATTTACAGGCAATATTTCATCGTTGTCGTATGAGAGCATCTGTCTATCCGTCAATAGTCAGTAGTATTTATCTTCCTTTGCTGTGCTCTTTGTAATAAAACATTGAATTCAGGGTCTAGTCACGCATTTTCAAGGATTTTGGAAACAAAGTTACAGTAATAATGTAATAAGCGTAATAAATAATAATAATGATGTGATAAACTGTCTGCACAATGGATTAGAAACACATACGATGTAGACAGAATAGAATAGAATGAGTTTGTAGATCCACTTTTTGTGCATGACACTGAACACTAAATCAGGCATAACTCCAACCTTAACCCTAAACCTAACCTCTAAATACCTCATCTCAACCTCAAGCTTTTCCTAATTGTAAGGCTGTGTGTGTGTGTGTGTGTGTGTGTGTGTGTGTGTGTGTGTGTGTGTGTGTGTGTGTGTGTGTGTGTGTGTGTGTGTGTGTGTGTGTGTGTGTGTGTGTGTGTGTGTGTGTGTGTGTGTGTGTGTGTGTGTGTGTGTGTGTGTGTGTGTGTGTCAGAGCAGACACAGACTGCTTACGGAGGGGAATTCCCCTCACATGCTCAACATGACAGGTGGATTATAGCTAACTGTTGAGCTGAGGGAAAACACAGGTTGATGTGGATAGCGTGGGGGGGGGGGGGGCGTGTGTGTGTGGGGTGGGGGGGGGAAGAAAACAAACCTCCAGATGCTGATGTCAGGCATTCTGACAGGCTCATATTCACTTTAACAGCTTGTAAGGTTTATGCGTAATAACGTAATAACGTACATGGTGCATTCTAACAGTCTGCCTCTGTACCTGCTGAAAATCTGACTTTAGGACTTAACCCATTAAGACCTGAGGTGATTCTTAAACTAAATCCTAACAGGTTTTTTTTGAAAAAAATCAGAAAAATATTTTTTCCATACTTTTCAAAAATAGCAGATATACAAGCTCATAGTGCGGCACTCGGTGCCGCGCTATGAGCTTGTATATCTGCTATTTTTGAATAGCCAAAGAAATCTAAAGTGACACGCATCTGTGTCACTTCCAGGTCTTAATGGCTTAAAGGGATAGTTCACCCCAAAATGACTTTTTTTCTCCTATGGATTAGTCACCCCATGGAGACTTGAAATTCATGCAGATATTTGACCATTTAAACCAGTGGCTGGTCCATGGAATGTCTGAGGGCCCCAGTTAGCCTGAGGACCACTAAAACCTCTCAGTGCTGTTATATACCTATAGTTGTTATAATCAGCCCATTTCCTCCTTGGGAATTAGTCTTGTTTTAATGTATAATTTGTCTAAATCCTTTAACATTAGATCAGACGGGGCTGGGTTTGTTGTGATCACGTTATTTCCGGGTCTACTCTTCTCCTGAAGTCACAGGATCACTCATAGGTTGACGAACAGCACCACCTAACGTAAAAATGTCAAGGACCCCCATAACTCTGAGAGTAATTGCTGTTGTACTTTTTCTCTGTTGTTTTAGGGTGTAGTTGGTAGGGAGCCCTTCCCTCTGCCTGCTACTCCAGTCTCAACACCAGGGGGCGCTCCTCCACCTCCCACCCCAGTGGAGTGTGTGGAGGGTTACTATGAGGAGGCCCAGCCCTACGAACAGACCATCAATGGTAAGACATGATAGTACTCTATTACTGTAATCTATTACCACAGTATGAGGAGTAACAAACCATCAATGGTAAGACATGATAGTACTCTATCTCGCTGTCCTGTGAGTCACCATTTGACTCTCAGGGAGACACAGAGGCAGCAGGTCACGTGATTGCAAAAGGGACAGCCCAAAAGGGACAGCCCAAAAGGGACAGCCCATAAGGGACAGCCCATAAGGGACAGCCCAAAAGGGACATTATTATTACTCTCCGCCAGGAGAGTATTGTTATCACTGCGTTTTCACTTTCTAAACATGACACACCGATTGGTCAAGCCTCACGTGACACGTGAAATACTGTGATCTGATTGGCTAGTGACGCCACCGGGCCTATATATACATGGCATCACTCTGACAGTGTCTCCGCCACTGTCAGAGTGAGGTAAGACGGGAACCATGAAATGGCTGCATGGCTGATACATAATTGGCAGATAGGACAGATAGGACATTTATATAGACAGGAGGGATATGACAGAGGACACTCATACAGACAGGAGGGATAGGACACTCACACAGACAGAACGGAAGAGGACACTTACCCAGACAGGTTGGATAGGACACTTACATATACAAGAGGGATAGCGACCTATAAATACATGTGTCACTGTGATAAGCCAGATTCCAATACCGAAAATCCGGCCACTAGCTCACTCCCAGACCTTCGAACCGGAAGTAGTCAAGTAGTCGCGGTCCAATTGTTCCTATCTGTCTTATTGGACAGATAGGACAGATAGGACACTTATATAGACAGGAGGGATATGACACTTACATAGACAGGACGGATAGGACATGAGGGATAGGACACTTACACAGAATGAACGGAAGAGGACCAGTGATGTTGCTAGGTTTTCAATGTAATGGGTCCTGGGATGCAAGGGTGGTCTTTTAGATGGGTCCCAGGGACATTTTATGGGTCCCCAATTACACGTCCCCCCCCTATCGTTTTCTTTGATCTCCAATCTCCATATCTTCTATGCGTGTGTGACTGTGTACATTATATCCTGATGCAGTGGATCTCAACCTTTTCAGGCAGCGACCCCCCAAAATAATCATATTTTAACTGGGGACCCCCCACCCTGAGGAATTAGGAGTTGAGGCACTTCATTTAGTTTGATTCAGTTCCACAGATACATATTGTGAAAATAGCAGATCTAGATCAGTGCGACCCGTTCCTGCTTTTCAAGACCGATACCGATATATATACATATATTAAAAAATCATAAATATATTTTTTCAAATGTATATGATTCTGTAGTATTAGCACACCTTATGGTAAGAAATACTAGTAGTGGGCAATAGGTGGATTTAACATACCTTTGACCAATAGAATACATTTAATCATAGAACCTTTTAATCATTATTATTATTTTATTTTGTATTATTTATGAATGTAGAATTTATTTTTACTATTTATTGTGTAGACTGAAAACACTGGCTTACAGTGGAAGTATTGGCAAATAAAGAAATAGGAATTCAAGAAATAATGAAGACAAATACTGACAATGCCTATGAACATTGGCTTGCAGTTATTGCACATAGTCAACATGCAATAATACTATTAGGCTTGTCATTGAGAAAGGAAAATAAAGTTGTCTTTTTGAGGAGAAGTGGAACCTTATAAGTCACTTTAAGTTTAGCATGAGGGAGAGGGTCTACCCTCTTCAGGGAATTAATTGTTATGATATCTCTAAGCTACAGAAAACATCCAGTTGCCTATTAAACATACACAAGACACAGACGATAGACAACCGGTTACTTACAGCTGCCATTAATTAGTGCTTTTGTTTGCCTTTGTGGTCAAATCAGGGTCAAATGCATAGGATCAACGAGCCATCGTTAACCTGCTAATGTTACACAGCTGATTGGCAACATGCGTTAATCCACCACTCACTCTGATCTCCAAGCAAGTGGGAGAACACTCTAAAATCGGGGATTTTACTTTGGCTGGTCAATTTAAGATGACAACAGCAACAAAGATTAGTAGTAGACCTGTATGTATGATGATCAGTTATTATTCCAGACAGTGGTCTATCCAAGACGTTTTAACACGTTTAAGAGCAGGTCCTCATGCCGTCTCTCTCTCTCTCTGTGTGTGAGTAGCGTAGACTAACAGCGAGGGGCTGTGCTGCTGCTTCTGCCACACAACGCCGTTTAACCGAGTTATACTTCTCCAGTACAACGGTGTCTAACCGGAGAGTTATACTTCTCCACCAACGGTGCCTAACCGAGAGAGTCCATGTAGATCACAGCTGACAAATATTATATATTATCGGAGCTAATCGGAGCTGCGTCCCATGGACGCACTAGAGTTGTCATGAATGCGTCCTTTCGCAATATGGTGCGTCAGCGACGCAGGACGCAGGCCTACGAGCATCTCTGGAGGACACTTACCCAGACAGGATGGATAGGACACTTACATATACAAGAGGGATAGCGACCTTCGCGACCTTCGAACCAACACAAGTCTTCTGGCGGAGAGTTGTGCTCCGAGGAGCACTTTTTCTAGTTATTATTATTATTGTAAAAAAGGGGGCAAAAAAACGTTTTTCTCTGCTTTCTGTTGTTTTGGGCGAAAACCAACCCTTATTCAACTGCCCATAACTATGGAATGGATTATCGCGGCGGCACAATTTTTTTTCTCCGAGTCTACGAGACCCTCCTACGTCTGTTAAAGTCACTTTTTTAGGAGAGAAGCTATTTAAACGCTTTTTTCAACTCGTTGGATAGATTTTATTGTGCGCTAGAAGTTAAAAGATCTGAGAGCATTTCAGAAAAGCTTTACTTTTTGGATACGATGTGCAGGAAGGGGTAAGAAACATGTAAAGTGGGAAATGTGCGAAAAGGGTTCTCTAAAACGGCACCGGTCCACGTAGGACCTCATCTCGGAGCTACATAGCGGAGGGAGAGGTTCTAAATGGGGCAGCTATAGATGATGTTTTTTTCTGGCAGTTAATGAGTTAACCTTTGACCCTTTGACCCTCTCCTCCTCAGACGACGGCGAGGCGGTCAGCTCGTCCTACGAGTCGTACGACGAGGAGGAAGTGACCCGGGGGAAGTGCTCTTCGTCGTCGTCTTCGTCGGCGCAGCACCAGTGGCCGTCAGCAGAGGCCTCCATCGAGCTGATGAAGGACGCCCGCATCTGTGCCTTCCTGTGGAGGAAGAAGTGGCTGGGCCAGTGGGCCAAGCAGCTGTGTGTCGTCAAAGACCAGCGCCTCCTGGTGAGTGGAGGGAGGAACTGCATCCTCCTCGAAGTCACAGGGGGAAAAAAAGAAAAAAAACAGCCGCCAAATACAATACACATAGCTTTGGGGGTCCTTGACATGAAAAGGTTTGAGCACCACTGATATAGAAACAAACAAAACTGTTAGGATGTAGAAGACATTAAGTAGAATCGGCCTCAGGTCTTAAAGGTAGGGTAAGTGATTTTCTTTGGTTAAAATAAGTACTCATTGCTATAGAGTGTTTGTTCAGTAAAAGGAGTCTCCTTGTCTCTCCACCTCTTTATTAACACATTGACTGCCTAGATCGAGTTAACTCGATATTAGCTTTTCATCACTTGCCTGCCAAGATCGAGTTAACTCGATTTTAGCAAAACAATTTTTTTTCTTTTTTTTTTTTTTACTTTTTTTTTTTTTAATTTGACCCAAAGACCAAGGAGATATGAATTTTCGAAGATCTTTACTCTCATCCACTTCCTTGTTAACTTAAAACTTTAAAAATGTGTATCTCGGCTCCTGAGTACTTTTTTTTTTTTCATTGAAAAATCTCTTGCATGAATAACAATAGGCAGTGAAAATAATTCAGGCAGTCAATGTGTTAAACAGAAAATGCATTTTCGTTTCAGTTTCAGTTTAATTTCCAATTTTATCCAATCAGGACAGAGAACTCAATCAGGATACAGATTAAACAAGTGAAATATGAAGTGATGACACTAAGAAATGAGCAGGCAAAATTGGAACTGGAACACTATAAAAACAAAGCTTAAAAATGGGTACTTTATCCTGATTGGCTGAGATTTTGACACCTACCGGAAAATGTATTTTCTGTTTATTAAAGAGCTGGAGAGACGGGGAGACTCCTGTTACTGAACAAGCACTCTATAGCAATGATTACTATCACAATATAGAGCTATTTAACACTGTTACTGAACAAACACTCTATAGCAATGATTACTATCACAATATAGTGCTTTAACCTTTTAACAAAATACTTTTTGTTTTAACCCAAAAATATCACTTACCCTACCTTTAATGAGTTAACAATGTTCTATGGCAGGGGTGATGCAACTTTGATGATGTAGAGAGCCTCTATATTTCCACACTCACTGACACATTGCATATACTGTCGGGCCATTCTATGTCACACAAAAATAGGAGAACTACAAACGCGTTGCGTTTTGATCTTGTAGATTGTATATCTTTAAAATGACACAGTATGCGTTTCCCTGATTGAATGGCCTATAAGGAGCAGCCCCCCCCCCCCCCCCCCCCCCCTCTACAGAGCGTGCCAAAAATCCTGAGGGGGCGTCAACAATTGTCTTTTGGTAACGGCGGACATCTTTGAGGGGTAAAAAACCAGGTTGACTTAACATTGCCCAATGCCACGCCCAATGCCATGCCCCCCCGTGGTGACGACACGTTGGCACGCTCTATACCCTTGGTTCTCAAAGTGGGGTCCGGGGACCCCCAGGGGTCCTTGAGGGAGTTCCAGGGGGTCCCCAGCTTAAAGGATAGTTAGGAACCAAATGGACCCTTATGGGTCTGTAACTCTGAGAGTGTACAAATGGAACCAAATGGACCCGTTAGGGTCCATTTGGTTCCATTTGTACACTCTCAGAGTTAAATTATCACTGATTTTAGGATATAAATTGGGGTCCCAGAGATAGAAATGTCATTAAATGGGGGTCCGTAGCCTAATGCATGTCAAAATGGGGGTCCTTGAAATTAAAATGGTTGAGAATCACCGCTAGAGATGTAAAAATCTTCTCTTATGGGGGTCCCTGAGGCATATCTTTTCAAATGGGGGTCCGCGGGCTAATAAGTGTCAATTTGGGGGTCCTTGACATGAAAAAGTTTGAGAACCACTGCTCTATACTATGTGTTATTGTTGTGTTATCTCCTCTCAGTGCTACAAGAGCTCCAAGGAGCAGACCCCCCTGCTGGACGTGAGTCTGCTGGGCTGCAGCGTGGTCTACAAGGAGAAGCATCAGCCCAGGAGGAAGGAGCACAAGCTGAAGATCGTCCCTCTGGGCGGGGAGGCCATCGTCCTGGGTCTGCAGAGCAAGGAGCAGACGGAACAGTGGCTGAAGGTCAGAGACCAGAGACAATTTTCATTCAGTTTTAGTCATATTTTAGTCATCTGAAATGTTTTAGTTTTTCTCTAGTTTTAGTCGACTTAAATATCATAAGATTATAGTCGACTAAATCTACAGTTTATTTAGTCGACTATAATGTATCTTGGCGGTGCCTTGATGGCGTCATAATGGCTGACTTGGTTGCATGCTGAAAATAGCCGATCTACAAGCTCACAACGCGTCGCGCTGCGACGCGTTGTGAGCTTGTAGATCTGCTATTTTCAGAGCGCAACACCCGAGCGCAACCAAACATAAAATGACTTGTCTTTTAGTTCTACTGGATCTCTTCTCCACTAGATCCCTCACTAACATTTTAGTCTAGTTTTTATTTGTTGACGGAATTGTCAGTATATATTTAGTCTTAGTTTTAGTCATCGTACCTTAGTTTATATTTAGTTTTTATTTAGTTTTGGTCATAGTTTTAGTTGACGAAATCAACACTGGCAGAGACAATACACACACACACACACACACACAGAACCCAGTTTCTACCACCTCTATTTTTTATTATGGATAACATAATGAACAGACATTTATTATGGATTATACCAGGGGTCCTCAACAGGCGGACCGCGGTCCGTTTCCGGACCGCGGGGCACCTCTCTGTGGACCCTGGGAAAATTATAATAAAAAAATAAAAAATATATGTATATATATATATTTTTTTTTAAATAACTATAACCCTAACCCTAAAACCGAATTAAAGTAAGAAAAAACGGGGGGAAAAGTACCCGAATCCGCCCAAATCCGCGAAAAAATCGCGCGCGCGCCCCTGGATTATACAATAGCACATCGTCTATGTCCACAACGTGTTACTTTTCAGGATTCAAAGTGTGTGTGTGTGTGTGTGTGTGTGTGTGTGTGTGTGTGTGTGTGTGTGTGTGTGTGTGTGTGTGTGTGTGTGCGTGTGCGTGTGTGTGTTTTCTCCACCAGGTCATTCAGGACATCAGTCCTCGGCCGGCAGAGAGCTGTGACTCTCAACACGTTGGCTCTGACTCTCCTAGACTCATCTGTACCAAGGTACAGATTACTGTAATATATTACTGTAATATAATACTGTAATATATTACTGTAATATAATACTGTAATATAATATTCATCTGCACTAAGGTACAGCCCTCCAACTGTACATATTGTTGCCTGTTGTGAAGATAACTGATTAACCAGTCTAAAACTACATAGTTCAATGTTGAAAATGAGTGGTATTGCCCTTTAACATGTTAATGTGTCCTCACAGGGGGAGCTCAGTGAGCGACAATCTGTAGCCTCAGAGAGTGGAAGCAGCACTGACAGCCACGCTGACACTCCTGACACCAAAGACGGTGAGCTAGTACTTAAAAATATATATATAAAAAATGTTCTTTTCATCCATTTTTATTTATCTCTAAGCAGATATTCAATCGTTATTTTCCTCTCTTCTTATTGCTTATGTAACAGGAATGTGTGGGTTGCTTGTACACACAAAAATGTCCCTTGTGATAAATAAAGTTAAGTTGGAAGTTGAAGATAGTTTAACGTGTGTATTTCCTTCTGTAGACGTTTGCACAATATCTGCTGCATAATCATTTGTAATAATACAGAAATCACCAATGGTATTTGATAGCAAATAAAATAACCAGCATATGTCTAAAATGTTTGGAAAGATTAGTCACTTGTTCTTAAGTATAAGCACTAATATCACTTTAAACAAGCCTGTAATTGCACATTTTGCTAAACTTAAAGGGGAATTTTGCCTGACGGTTTTCCTACCTTTTCTATGATGCTATGATATCCTAGGACACGGTACAGTAGAAATATTTCATAACTCCATCCCGGGTCTGCCGCAGCTAAAAACCCATGCCTATGGGACTTGCTCTAAATCGCGTATTTTAACAGCTTTTTTTTTTTAGATCTGATGTTCATAATGACAGAACACTATGCAACGTGATTGTCTTGAATGTGCCCCACCGGAAGTCTCGTTAAAATCTCGTCCAACGAGACTTCCGGTGGGGCACATTCAAGACAATCTTCAATCTATTCAAGCCACGTTCCCCTCAAATCCACAGTGAAGAAGAAATATGGAGCCGGCCTGAAGTTCAGCAACCTCATGAACATTGGCAAGAAGAAACCATCGTCCCTAGAGAGCCCCGAGAAATGTGTCGACACCTCAGGTAAACACACACACCTCAGGTAAACACACACACCTCAGGTAAACACACACACCTCAGGTAAACACACACACCTCAGGTAAACACACACACCTCAGGTAAACACACACACCTCAGGTAAACACACACACCTCAGGTATACACACACACCTCAGGTAAACACACACACCTCAGGTAAACACACACACCTCAGGTAAACACACACACCTCAGGTAAACACACACACCTCAGGTAAACAAACACACCTCAGGTAAACACACACACCTCAGGTAAACACACACACCTCAGGTAAACACACACACCTCAGGTAAACAAACACACCTCAGGTAAACACACACACCTCAGGTAAACACACACACCTCAGGTAAACACACACACCTCAGGTAAACAAACACACCTCAGGTAAACACACACACCTCAGGTAAACACACACACCTCAGGTAAACACACACACCTCAGGTAAACACACACACCTCAGGTAAACACACACACCTCAGGTAAACAAACACACCTCAGGTAAACACACACACCTCAGGTAAACACACACACCTCAGGTAAACACACACACCTCAGGTAAACACACACACCTCAGGTAAACACACACACCTCAGGTAAACACACACACCTCAGGTAAACACACACACCTCAGGTAAACACACACACCTCAGGTAAACACACACACCTCAGGTAAACACACACACCTCAGGTAAACACACACACACCTCAGGTATACACACAACATGTCTGCTTCCACATAACACTCAGAAAGGTGTGTCTCTCATGGCCCTCAATCACTCGCTCATATTTTGTCTTTATGAGAGCTTCGTGCAAGCTAGCCAGCTAAATGTTTTTTTTTACCGGGACAACAATTCATTTGAAATCGGGGTCCAGGGACTAATAACTTTGCCCTAACCTTAATAAAAATGAATTACTTACCTAAACAGAACCCAAATTATGTTCAAAGCAAGCTACCGTTAATTACAAACCACTGACCCTAACAACACACCAACGTGTGTTTGTCGTCTAATATGAACCCACTCTGAGGTACATTACCCATAAATGCGTAACTTGGCAGGAATGTATGTCGTACAACAAACTCATCTTTGTGAAATCTCTTTGTATATTTAAGTTATTTTGCTATTTTTGACTTACGAAGCCTAAAAACCAAACGGAAATTACATTTTCATTCATAATTATGTTCCAATGTTCAATGCCAAAAACACTATCAAATCGTTAATTGCAAAATCTTGTATGACAATTAATCGTCAACTTTGTAACCTTGACAGTGATGGGTGGTGGTGATACACTTATTGGTTTTAACTCTTGCTCATTTTATTTTCATATTTGTCTATTTTGTTTAAGAAAGTAGGTAGCTGATATATTGCATTTTTACCTTAGCACTAGGTATACTCTTAGTTGTTTTAGAAGAGTATACCTAGAGTATCTTATAGGTATACTTTACCTTATACTCTTTTCTTATATCTTATATGTTTATGTTTTAGAAGAGAATGCACTTAAGACTTCTGGTGATTAGTAGTGTTCTTGCCTACCTATGTTGAATGCACTTACTGTAAGTCGCTTTGGATAAAAGCGTGTGTATGTGTGTGTGTGCTCCTGCAGGCTACCTCAACGTGCTGGTCAACAGCCAGTGGAGACCGCGCTGGTGTCTGATCAAAGACGGACAGCTGTGGTTCTACCAGGACAAGGGGAAGACCAAGGCCAGCCAGCCGGCCGTCCCTCTGGAGGGCTGCAGCGTCCTGCCCGACCCCAGCCCCGAACACCTCTACTCCTTTAGCATCAGTCTGTATGGGACACAGCTAGCAGCGCTAGAGGTGAGAACTAATAACGGGACACAGCTAGCAGCGCTAGCGGTGAGAGCTAATACTCCTTTAGCATCAGTCTGTATGGCAGTGGTTCTCAAACTTTTTCGTGCCAAGGACCCCCAAATAGATGCTTATTAGACCGCGGACCCCCATTTGAAAAGATGTGCCAGGGACCCCCATTCAACCATTTTAATGTCAAGGACCCCCAGTTTGACATGCATTAGGGCTACGGACCCCCATTTAATGGCATTTATGTCTCTGGGACCCCAATTCATATTGTAAAAGCAATGTTAATTTAACTCTGAGAGTGTACAAATGGAACCAAATGGACCCGTTAGGGTCCATTTGGTTCCCTGTCCATCATTTAGCTGGGGACCCCCTGGAACCCTCTCAAGTACCCTTGGGGGTCCCCGGACCCCACTTTGAGAACCAATGCTGTACGGGACACAGCTACAGTGTGTGTGTGTGTGTGTGTGTGTGTGTGTGTGTGTGTGTGTGTGTGTGTGTGTGTGTGTGTGTGTGTGTGTGTGTGTGTGTGTGTGTGTGTGTGTGTGTGTGTGTGTGTGTGTGTGTGTGTGTGTGTATCTTCATGAGGCCAGCCTGTGACATCAGTCATCTACGGCGCTGTTATCCAAACAGTGGGTCGGGACCTCTTTGTGGGTCGCGGATCCATTTTCGTGGGTCGCGAGTTAAAATCCCTTTATTTTTATGTTTCCTGAATGTATTCGTTCATTATTATTATTTTAAAATATATTTTAATGATTTCCAGAAAATCTTCCGGGTTGAAAACAAATTCAAACATTTGAAAGCTAAACGTTTGGGAACCACTGTGTCTACACAGTGTGACATGACTATGATTTAGGATGACAAATATGTGGGTTTCTGTGTGTGTGTGTGTGTGTGTGTGTGTGTGTGTGTGTGTGTGTGTGTGTGTGTGTGTGTGTGTGTGTGTGTGTGTGTGTGTGTGTGTGTGTGTGTGTGTGTGTGTGTGTGTGTGTGTGTGTGTGTGTGTGTGTGTGTGTGTGTGTGTGCGCGTGTGTATGTGTGCGTGAGTGAGTGAGTGCATGCATATGCGAGTGTGTGTGTGGGTTGGTTTCACTGCACACACATCAGTGTGTGGGTGGGGGTTTCGGTGTGTATGTGCATTCATTTTGTGTGTGTGTGTGTGTGTGTGTGTGTGTGTGTGTGTGTGTGTGTGTGTGTGTGTGTGTGTGTGTGTGTGTGTGTGTGTGTGTGTGTGTGTGCAGGGTCAGGGTGTCCAGGGATTAGGGGATCTTATAGAGGAACACCCTTTTTCATGAAGTTTCCACCAGTACCACCCTGTTACTCAGCCAGACAGTCACTCACAGCCAATCACATTCTTTGTTTAGTCTCAAAGGCTTTTATCCCGACATGTTTATGATTCCCTCTGCATATTTGTTTTCCATAAACTGAAAAACACACAAACTAGTCATTATTATGTCCTACGTATTGATTCGTTGACGTTCCATAGGACAGTCAAAGGTCAAAGGTTATGGGCACACTTGTCTCGTCAATGCGTCTTCTGTGATCTGATCACAGCAGACCAAAAGAAACTACGGCCAGACATTAAAATCTAAGTGAAAGGAGTTTTACTGATGATACTGACTGTAGGAGGTTTGAGCCTGTAGACTAGAGCCTATCAACAACTTGATACCAAAACCTAGACAAAGGCTGCCACCTAGTGGCGGTTTAGATAAACTGTTTAAACTGTTCACCCCTAGTAATTGATTTTACATACTGGCCCTTATATTTATAATGGAGTGTAAAAATCGCACCCTGTGTGAAGGTAGCGGCGCCTTTGATACATTTTGTCATCGATATGTGTTTATAATGTGTTTATAGCCATGTGTCACGTGAAGCTTGACCAATCACTTTGTTGACGGGTCTGACCAATCAGAGCGTTGACGGGTCTGACCAATCAGAGCGTTGACGGGTCTGACCAATCAGAGCGTTGACGGGTCTGACCAATCAGAGCGTTGACGGGTCTGACCAATCAGAGCGTTGACGGTGAACACGGACAAAGTCAGGTATAGAGCAGGATCCGCTCTATACCTAAAGGTATAGAGCGGCTAGCGCCGCTAAAAATCGGCCGTAGGGCAACGTCAAAGTCACATTTATGAAGCGATCCTATACAGCCAATCCTAGCGTACATTTGGTCGGAGCTTTGATAAATCTGACGGCTGAAACCGAGTGTCATTTAAATAACACGCCCTTTAAATATTCTCCAAACGACCCGACATGAAGAACCAGAATACGACCAAACAAAGCATGAAGTTTCCCCCGCTCGCCTCGCTCCCTTTCATGTCCGTGTGTCTGACGTACACACACACACACACACACACACACACACACACACACACACACACACACACACACACACACACCTACTTGCAATGCAAGCCCAAGACAAGTGTAGCATTAATTTGGCACTCTGTGGAAACAGCAGTCTTTCATGTATTCCGTGATGGTACAATCTTTGTCAAGTAGCCTTTGTGAATGACACCAAACTCATCGTCATAAATCATACCATACGTTTGTATATTAATTTAACCCATTACGAGTAGGGGTGTGCCGATATATCGTTCCGCGATATATCGCGATACGTTTTCGTGACGATATGTATCGTTTAAAAAAAAAAAAAAAAAAAAACTTTTTTACAATCATAATAATCAAGCTTGCAAACAGCACCGAGGTGAAAAGGGTGACAACATGTTGTTGTTTTTTCGGGTCAGGTGTCACACTATTGCCCTATTTGGATTGAAAATGGCTATTGTAGCTGAAAAGCTACAAGTTTGCATGTCTGAATAATGCAAAAACAGAATTATTTGTTTGCATTTGCTTTTTTTCTCCCCCATATATTTTCATAATAAAAAAAGTGCGTATCGTATCGATATCGTATCGAAGTTTTGAGCCAAATATCGTATCGTATTGTTTGGTGAAATTAGTGTATCGGCACACCCCTAGTTTGTATATTAATTTAACCCATTACGAGCAGTGCGCGTTCTAGTTACACTAAACTAGAACCTCTCCTCTCCTCTAGGCCAGGTCATCAGCAGACATGGGTCACTGGTTGGGGTTGTTGCTGTCCCAGACGGGAACAAAGACGGACCCAGAGGAGTTAACGTACGACTACGTCAGCGCCGACAGGATCTCCACCATCGTCAGCGCCGCCAAGACCTCCTTATAGTGAGACCCTCGTCTTTTTACCGAAGGAACACGTTTAAGACCTCATCCGCTATTGAAAAATAGCGGATCTACAAGCTCATAGCGCGGCACCGAGTGCCGCGCTATGAGCTTGTAGATCTGCTATTTTAGAACAATCTTGTGATTTTTTGCAAATCTTTGAATATAGTATATATATATTTTTAAAGCGAACATTTTTGACTCAAATCTTTGCTTCTGGGGGGGTCCCTGGAACAACATATTTTGAGATGGGGGTCCGCAGCCAAATACATATCATTTTGGGGGTCCTTGACATGAAAACGTTTGAGAACCACTGATATTATAGTAACATATGTTTAAAAAAAAAAATGTTAGGATTTAGAAGACATTTGTACAATCCCCCAGAAGCAATGATTTTAGTTAAAAATCATCATAAAAATCTGCCACGTGCCACCGCAGTCGGTAGCGCTGTCGCCTCACAGCTAGAAGGTCCTGGGTTCGATTCCCGCCGGGGACGCTGTGGCCGCTGGGGGCGTGTCTTCTCCTCCGCGTCATCAGCGCCCATACCCAGGGTGGGGTTGGCGAAAGGGCCTACTCTGTGTGGAGTTTGCATGTTCTCCCCGTGTCTCTCAGGGTAGTTAATACCCTCACAAAAAACATGCAGTAATCCTGGTCACTATACTGCCTCCCCCTGGCCAGCCAGGGCGCCTGATGGAGGGGAAGGGAACTGGTTGGAATAACGTGTTCCTTCCACACGCTACGTCCAACCAGGGAAACTCTCCCCTGTCAGGTGACAAGAAGTTGGCTCTCATGCACTGGAGGAAGCATGAAATGCATGAAATGGAAATACTCAAGTAAAGTCCAAGTACCAAAATTGTACTAGTATTTGACTACTCTTTCTTGCCACTGTGTGTGTGTGTGTGTGTGTGTGTGTGTGTGTGTGTGTGTGTGTGTGTGTGTGTGTGTGTGTGTGTGTGTGTGTGTGTGTGTGTGTGTGTGTGTGTGTGTGTGTGTGTGTGTGTGTGTGTGTGTGTGTGTGTGTGTGTGTGTGTAGCCTGATGCAGAGGAGGTACTCAGAGCCCAACACCTACATCGACAACCTGCCGTCTGTCCATCCGTCCTCTGATGAGCTCTATGATGATGTGGCCTCCATAGCGGCCGACCCAGAGGTACAGTAACCTCTACTGTACATCTACTGTACATCTACTGTACATCTACTGTACAGTGTAGATTGGGGTCCCAAGCAGATGGTATCAGATGGTGTCTGTGGTGTAATGCATACCAATTTTTCCGGGGCCTATGTACAAAAAAAGAAGGGAAAAAAAGCAAAAAGCATGAAAAAAATAATAATTTATATATGTATACATAAAAAAGGGGGAGGGGGGTTGTCTGTCTACCGGGGAACTGGTACCACCTCCTCTTTTGGCCTCCAGAAAGATGAGTTTTTAGGGCTGTTTTAAATGAGCCGATGAGGCTGGCAAAGATGAGTGGGAGAGAGGTGGGTCATGGGCACCAGTCCGAGGAGTAGTCGAATCAGTTTGTTTTGGGAGTTTTGAAGCTTATAGTCTTCAGTGACACTGAGGTGTTGGAGAACCAGGAGGAACGAGTGACGTCAGGACTTCTGTACTCTATATGAAATGTGCTTCATGAATAATGATCAGTGGTGGAAAAAGTACTCAAATGGTTTAAAAGTATCAATACTGCAATATAGAAATACTCTGTTACAAGTAAAAGTCCAGACTTCAAAATGTACTCGCGTAAACGTACAAAAGTATTGGCATCAAAATGCACTCAAAGTACCAAAAGTAAGAGTACTAAATATTTGAAAATAGCAGATCTACAAGCTCACAACGCGTCGTTGTGAGCTTGTAGATAGGCTATTTTCAAATAGCCTAGGTATAAAATAGGGCTAAAGTGGTTAATGTATGTTTCATAATATCATAGTTTATATCTGAAAAGTAACTAAAGTTTTCAAATAAATGTAGTGGAGTAAAAGTACAATATTTGCCTCTGAGATGTAGTGGAGTAGAAGTAAAAGTATTGGAAATTGGAAATACTCAAGTAAAGTACAAATAACTCAAAATTGTACTTAAGTACAGTACTTAAGTAAATGTACTTAGTTACTTTCCACCAATGATTGATTGATTGATTGATTGATTGATTGATTGATTGATTGATTGAGGTCATGTGGTCCCCGCAGGAGGACGTCCAGGAGGAGGAGCAGAGCCTCCTGCCAGACGGCGAGGACCACGGCGTCCAGGAGGAGCTCAGTGACATCATCATGTCCTCCTCCGTGGACACCAAGGAGCAGGAGGAGGAGGAGGAGGAGGAGGATGGTGACAGCAGGGTCTACCTGGACCTCCTCCCCGTGCGCTCCTTCCTCCACACCACGCCCTCCGGCTGTAAGACCCCGCCCACGCACAGGGAGACCCCCACCTCCTCACCCGGCCCCCCCACAGAGGAGGAGGAGGAGGAGGAGGAACAGCCTGGTCCCATGATAGAGGTATTGTGAGCAGGAGTTTCAACAAAACATATTATTGTCTCCGCCAGGAGACTATGTTTTCACTTTCCGTCCCCCCCCCCCTCGGCCAAGCTAACATTGGTCAAGCCTCACATGACACGTGACAATACGTTGAAAGAGTGTGCTCTGATTGGCTAGTGAGACGCATGACGTATAGCGGCCTATAAATAGATGTGTCACTTTGAAAGAGTCGGTGTCTCTTTCAAAGTGAGGTAAGACAGGAATAATCACCAAATGGCTGAGAAATGGCGGAGCAAAGACCCCTTGAAGCAAGCCACACGTTTCTAAACAAGGCGGCTACCTCCATGTTTAATAAAGACAATCCTGAGGATATCTCACTGAAAGACTTGCTGCAAGATGCGTGTGTCGACCAAGAAGATTACCAATGGGCAATATCAGTCGTGAAGTCTGGAAAAAAGATCATACTAAAACGTCAACCAGCAGAACGTTGGATCAATTACTACAATATAAAAATCCTGAAAACCTGCCAAGCAAACATGGATATTCAATTCGTATTGGATGCATACTCCTGTGTCATGCACATAACCAGCTACATTTTAAAATCTGAAAAAGCAACTGTTGACACGTGACAATATGTAATATAAATAGGTAAGACAGGATTAATCAGGAACAGTACTGGCGGAGACCTGTGCTCCGAGGAGCACATTTTCTTGTTATATATATATATGCTAGAACAAGACCAGGAGACCTGGTTCTGCCAGACCCAGAATAAGTACTGTATAAGATCAGAGCACTACGTCACGGCTAAGCCGGACTTCACATGACGTGTCAGCCTGTCTCCCTTTTCAGAGGTCCCTTCTATGCCCATGTATGGACGAAAGAGGGGACAAAGCCTCATGTAGGCCGACCCTCTGGGTCTGGCAAATACTAGAACTTAAAGAGATAGTTCACCCAAAAAATAACTTTTTTTCTATGGAGATGTCTTTTTGTGTTTTTTGTCGCATTCCTAAGGCAATAAGTCGGTGACTGGCGGAGTGTCCGGTAAGAGACTCAAAAGCCAAATTCCAATGCCCCAAATCTTGCCCACTCGCTCACTCACACCTGTTCACTCCAGCACGGCGGTGTTACAGTGAAATTGGTGACCTGCCGAAATATGTGACCATGTTGTTGTGGACTTCACATAACCTACATGGAGTGGCTAAATTGATGTTGTTTGAAAAATCTTAATTTTATTTTTATTTTTTTAAACTGTTAGGATTTAGAAAACATTTGTTCAGGTCTGAACTCTCTCAGTGCCAATGAAATAAAAAATATATGTTCATACTGTGAATACTTCAAAGTAAAAAAAAAAGTGCTTAGGAAGCGAGATACAGCCTTTTTTCAGTTCTAAGTTAAACAAGGAGTGGATGGAGCTGCAAATCTTCAGATAATATCTTGGGTTCTGAATTTTTTTTTCCAAAAAAAAAAATATATATATATAATATATATATATATATTTATTTTTTTTAAACTCAGGATTTTTCGTTCTGGCACTGAGGGCATTCAGAAAAAAACTCTTGTTGTGTGGCACTGAGAGAGTTAATGGGTTAAAGTAACAAAACCACCCAAAAAAGTAACAAACTCAAAAAAAAAAATGAAAATTACATGCGTGCATGCGCCCCCTTCGGTTCTAAAATGTCCTCTGCGGCTAAAATGCATTCCAGATGAGCAGTTCCCTGCTGTGTTCTGTTAGTGATATATAAATATATATATATATATATATATATATATATTTGTTTTGTGTTCGTTTATCCAGGTGGACTCAACAGAACAATCTGAGCCAGAGACTCCGCCCACTGTGAACGGTGCCAGTTTGACTCCTCCCATCAGCAGAGCAGAGCAGGCGCGCCCCCTGTCTCCCGCTCTGCTACGACCGTCGCCCCCCCACCCCCACAAGACCCCGTCGGCCCCCGGCCAGGATCCCACGAAGAAGAGGACCACCGGGAGGCCCGGGTCTCCTCAGAACCCCCAGGCGTCCTCACATCATCCTCACAGAGCCCCCCACAGCCCAGGAGGGCCGGCCCACCACCAACACCCCCACCCCCCGCACAGCCCCCAGCCTCCCCGGGGAAGGAGCACCAGCAGCGGGGACAAACCCAAGGCCTGGTCCTTAGGTGAGGGAGGAACCAATCACGTCGCTTATATTAGGTCATATGAGGGCGGGGGTTGGTCTTAGCTTACAAAGTTGCCATGTTCCGCTCCGCGGAGATTGTGATTGGAATGCATCACCAAATGACGTGGCTATGTCACAGTCTCGTTGATTGTAAGAACTCCAGCTCCAGAACAAGACTAATTTGAAAACCTCTGTGAATAGAAGGGCTGTGATTGAATGTGTGAAGTGATATAAAAAAAATGTGCCAAACGTTTTTTATTATGACCAGTCTACAGTTGCTAGTTTCCAGCCCCAGTACACAGCGCCGTTAGCCTAGCATGCTACCCAGTGAGCCATAGTCGGATATTAGACATCCGTCTAAAACCTAGGCTTAGCCTAGACGTTGATTAGCTGTTTTTTAAACGTCCATATATAGACCGTCTATATATATATATAGCCGTTGAAATGATGTTGTTTCAACGTCTAGGCTAAGCCTAGCCGTTGAAGAAAACTTTCACTTTTAGACCAGTTATAACCCGGTTTTAGCCTAGCCGTTTAGACGTATTTTAGACATCTGATAGCCTGAAAAATGCTCAGTGGGTAGTTAGCTAAAGTTAGCCTCTTCAGTAGTGTGTTTACTAGACTAACTGTGGACATATACAGCTTCACCAGAGGAGGAGGAAGCAAGGACCCTGGACTATAGGCTTGGGACGTAGAAGGCGATAGCTCTTGTCTTTCTCAGTGAAACACAACTGCATCCATCCACAGGTTGTCCCGGGTCCACGGAGGTGAAACCGGGCAAGAACCGCACAGAGACGGGGTCCACGGAGGTGAAGCTGGGTAAGAACCGTACGGAGACGGGGTCCACGGAGGTGAAGCTGGGTAAGAACCGCACAGAGACGGGGTCCACGGAGGTGAAGCTGGGTAAGAACCGTACGGAGGCAGACATGAGGCTGTACACGGACCAGCGGCAGCGTCTGGAGAGAGACCGAGAGGAGCTGAGGAGCAGCCTGGCCAGCCTGAAGAAGGAGAGGAGGGAGATGAAGGAGGAGCTCAACACCTGCACAGGTAACTTCACAAAATGTTTGCGGGCAATTGCATTCAAAACAAGGACATTAAATATGTTCCGAATTTTTGGTTACAATCATGATTTACAAACTTTTTAAAAAAAAATTTACTACGTTTTTCTTTAGTTGTCAATTATTTGTTTACCCCTTTTTCCCCCCAATTTAGGCGTTATGCCAGTTAACTCTCTCAAACTCTCTAACACATTTTTAAAAAAAAGGTTTTTTCTTTTGGAAAATAATTTTCAGAACCCAAGATATCGTGATCCGAAGATTTGCTGCTCCATTCACTTCTTGTTTAACTTATTATTATTATTTTGTTTTACTTAAAAAAAAGTTGCTGGCACAATATGAACATATTTTTTTATTTCATTGGCACTGAGAGAGTTAATTCCTCTCCACACACATGTCACTGCTGTCTTATCCTACTGACTCACCTGCCCGTGAGGAGCCCCCACCAGGAGGACGTAGAGCCTTCGCCCTACTCCTCCCGCCCAACACTCCCCGCTGACAGGTGTCATATCACCCTCGTATCACCCTCCTCCTCCCCGCTCGGCTTCCCTCCCCTGGACACGGGCCAATTGTGTTTGTGTAAACGCTGGACAAAGCCGGTTGCACCACGGTGGATTCTAACCCACAGCCTCCAAGGTGGTGGGCAGAGACTCTACCACTGCTCCACCCTGATTTACAAACTTTTACTCGTGAAATGCAATTGTTCACAAAGACTCACATTTTAACCACATGAACTCTTTCATCCCTGTTCTGGGCGAACATTTGCCAAAAATAGTAGTAATCTGTAGTCTGTTTAGTGGAGATCTACCTTTATACGTATCTCAGCCCTAAACACAGAGATCACTTCAGTAAGGTTGATGTCATGTGATCATGTGATCATGTGATCATGTGATCTTCCCTGCAGACCCCGTCCAGCAGGCGTCTCTAGAAGCCACCTTAAAGCAGAAGGAGGAGGCGTGTCGAGAGGCGGAGCGTCGGAGGGTGGAGGTGGAGCTACTGCTGATGGAGGTGAAGGAGAGCCTGAGGAAGGCGGAGGCGGGACCCTTCACCCTGGGCACCACACTGGACAGCAGCCTGCAGGAAGCACCACAGGTCAGTTATGTGCTAGGTTTATACCTGCAGGATGCACCACAGGTCAGTAATGTGTTATTGTAGGTTTATACCTTCAGGATGCACCACAGGTCAGTAATGTTAGGTTTATACCTGCAGGATGCACCACAGGTCAGTAATATGTTAGGTTTATACCTGCAGGATGCACCACAGGTCAGTAATGTGTTAGGTTTATACCTGCAGGAAGCACCACAGGTCAGTAATATGTTAGGTTTATACCTGCAGGATGCACCACAGGTCAGTAATGTGTTAGGTTTATACCTGCAGGAAGCACCACAGGTCAGTAATGTGTTAGGTTTATACCTGCAGGATGCACCACAGGTCAGTAATGTTAGGTTTATACCTGCAGGATGCACCACAGGTCAGTAATGTGTTAGGTTTATACCTGCAGGATGCACCACAGGTCAGTAATGTTAGGTTTATACCTGCAGGATGCACCACAGGTCAGTAATGTGTTAGGTTTATACCTGCAGGATGCACCACAGGTCAGTAATGTGTTAGGTTTATACCTGCAGGATGCACCACAGGTCAGTAATGTGTTAGGTTTATACCTGCAGGATGCACCACAGGTCAGTAATGTGTTAGGTTTATACCCGCAGGATGCACCACAGTGCACAGTAGTGGTCCATTGACTATATGCTCCATTGATCATCCATTGGTTTCTTTGTGATGGTGACATTTTGTCCGCTCTACGTTTGTCGTTTGTTCTTTTATTCTCAGTCTAAAGCGCCATCCCTGGCCCCGCCCCCTCCATGCCAGCCGTCCAATAATAGCAGCCCCAGTGGAGACTCCTCCTCCTCTCCGGTCAACTCTGCCACTGCCCTCAAGAACAGACCCGCCTCCATGATGAGCGCCAGTAAAGGCAACGTTCTACAGAAAGCCAAGGTCATTAACATATCATTAGCATAACGTTAACGTGCCTTAACGTTCGGCAGAAGTCACTCAAGAAGAAACATGACATAACATAACATAGCATAGCATAGCATAGCACACAGTTAACACATTCACTGCCAGGGGGTTTAGCTTGCCAGGCTGTAGCTTCTGCCAGCATTTTTAAGCATTCTGACTAGGGATGGAGCTCGAAAACCGGGTCCATTATATACCCGGGCATGAATTTATCGAGACCCGGTTTTCGATAAGCTTTAGGCTTGTCGAGCCTGTTATCGAGTGTAGCGGCCCTGATAGGGTTGCCAACAGTCCCGTATTAGCCGGGACGCCCCGTATTTGAGCCAAAAGGGGCGTGTCCCGTACGGGACTTTGTTTGTCCCGGACTCCGGTGTAAATGGGCGCTAGGACCGCTCAGTTGACAGGGCAGGCACAGTGCTTGCACGAGTGCTTGTTGTGTGTGTGTGTGTGTGTGTGTGTGTGTGTGTGTGTGTGAGATTTTCTCCGGTGGGAACGGCATCATTGTTTGTGTGGCATGTCAGCCTGTTCCCAACCCTAACCCTAACCCTAAAACCGAAATAAAGTAACCAAAAAAAGTAACTTAATCCGCGGGAAACCCGAAAAAAATCGGCAACCCTAGCGGCCCATGACGTCATGTCTAAACTATCAAAACAAGAGGCGATCAAGCTGCAAGTTGTGCCAAACAGCGCTGTCCGTCCCTCAGTCTATCGTTGCCGAAAATGGCAGATCTACAAGCTCACAACGTGGTGCGAACAGACGCAGTGTGAGCTTGGAGATCGGCCATGTTTGGTGCGTGACACTGTCGTACGATGAAGTATGCATTGCGCTTTTAAAGTGACAGTACACACATTAACCGTTTCTTCAATATTATTTTCCAAAAGTAAAAAGGTCACTTGCCTTCTGTCTGTTAGAAAAGTACTGTATTTGAATGCCCTAGTAAAATGTAGTGCACGTGATATATTTTGGTTAAAACAAAGAAAAAAGAATAGAAAAAATAACTATGCATTTTTTGTTTATAAAAAGTTGAAGAGACATGGAGATTTTATAGTAATTATTACAGTACTATTCATAATATAAAGCCATTTAACACTTATTGCACATTATATGAGTGGTTGTTTTAATGATAGGCAACAATATTTTTTACTTTTGTCATCTTCATTTAATTTTAGATAGTGGTCAGCCACAAACTCACTGTCACAACTGGCCAATAAAAAAAGATACCGGTTCTGTTCAGAATTTTTCGCCTCACGTCTTTTTTCTTAATAATAGAAAAAGATCGATAGTGGGCTCGATAAAAGCTCGGTTAGATAAGGTGCTCATTATCAATAAAAATTAACGAGCTCCATCCCTAATTCTGACTAATCTTTCAAGAACCACAGAATATTCATCTCCAGTAAGATCGATCCCCTGATGGTTACTAATCACTGAGGGTTTCACTGTGCTTCTGTGAAATAAATAATCATCATCATCACGACCTCCCGTTCTCTTGTTACACCCAGTTGAAAATAGCATGTTTCGCCAAAAATACTAAAAAACAGGAGCCGAGGTCCAGAATATTT
The DNA here is from genome assembly GCF_963454915.1 of Gymnoscopelus microlampas. Lineage (NCBI taxonomy): Eukaryota > Metazoa > Chordata > Actinopteri > Myctophiformes > Myctophidae > Gymnoscopelus > Gymnoscopelus microlampas. The sequence goes on from NC_139951.1 coordinate 49,860,826, forward strand.
CCCAAATACATTAACCATGAAGTGAATGGAGCGGTACATCTTTGGATCGTGTTATCTCCAAAAATGACGATAAATTAAGTGACGGAGATCTCCGTCAATGGCAGAGAGTGTGTAACAGTGTGTCACACAGCACATTTATGAAGAAACATAACCTTGCATCGCATCGCATGACATAAGCAGCAGACAATCACCTTAAAGGAGTAGTTCACCCAAAAATGTACTTATTTTCTATCAATTACACACCTCATGAAGCCCTGAATTCATGGATTGTTTTTGTCGCATTCCTAAACCAATAATTTGATGACCGGGTGTATTTCCGGTAGGAGACGCAATGAGTCTACTTTGTGTCTCCTACCGGATACATTAGCATCTTTCCACCGGTAATCAAATTATTGGCTTAGGAATGCGATGAAAAAAAAAGAAATCCATGAATTTGAGGCTTCATGTGGTGTGTAAATGATAGAAAATAAGTCATTTTTTGGGGGGTGAACTACTCCTTTAACCTCCTTTGTCTTTTACATTTCTTTTTTTTTTCTCCCCAATTTAGTCCTTATGCCACTAATTGAATTCCTTTCAAATGTATTTGAAAAGTATAAATAAAAGAATAAATCAATCAAAAACATTTTCTTTCCAGGAGTGGGAGAAGAAGTCCACCACCTAGAGAGGAACACCATGGACTCCTGTTTGTTTTTGTTTTTATAACTTGCTTTGTACAAGGAGGGGGGGCGGGGTTTACGAGCAGCCCAACCAATCAGCAGTCTTCCTGCATCGGGGCGACGTCTTGCCCTCATGAGAACGCCAAGAGCCAATCAGAAATGCACAGTTTGTCTCCATGGAGACAGACTGTGTGCCAGTGGTTCTCAAACTGTTTTTATTTTATTTTATTATTATTATTATGTTTTCTATTTCAAAGACCTCCCATTTGTACACTCTCAGAGTTTCAGACCTGTAAGGGTCCCATTTGGGACACCCCCCCGCCCCCTCGAGGAACCCTGAGGGTCCCTGGACCACACTTTGAGAACCACTTCTGTATGCCACTGGACAGTTTTTAATTTTTTTTCCTCTCTTCCAAAAGGGAACACTTTGATATCGTTGCATTTTTTGGGCCAATTTTTTTTTATCATGATTTGAGTCGATGACGAACGTTAAACTTGTGAGGCCTTTGAGGATGAGTTGAGTTGAGGATGACGGACGTTCAGCCCCGTTCGGAAACCCTGTATACGTTTTTTTTTATTGTATCTGGGATGACGGTATCCAATAGTGATACGCGGGCCGACCCGTAACCCGCAGGTCAACCCACGGGTTGAACCGCGGGGCGGGCAGATGGGTTATAGGTTACGACGCAATTATCGCGGGGCGAAGCGGGTCAATCCACGGAACCCCCCCCCCCCCCCAAAAGAAAACACACTTTCTCTCTCTCGTGCACACTCAGTTCATCAAATTGAATGGACTTGCTTGAGTGTTTTGGGTTTTTAGTGGCAGGTTGAAGGGACGGGCCGGGTCGTTGATTGTCAGGCCGAAAGGCATGGCGAGAGAGTATGTTTTACCCCCTGTCCGTCCGTCCGTGTGTCCGTCCGTCTGTGAGCAGCTAATCTCCGGCACCGTTGGCCCGGTCGCTCCGAAACTGTGCACACACACTCCCTGGATGCCAATTCAGAGCCTCTGCCTGAATTTTTCACATGGGCCTGTTCTAGCGCCACCAGGAGGCCGATTTGTGCAAAACCCATTTACTCCTACAGATTTTATCCAAACGTCATGAAAATCGGTACACAGTATCTCTATAGTCAATGTGATCAACACGCATCTGTCCGATTTTCCATATTCCATCCTCATTGGCTAAGGTTGGCTTCCAAAGTTTGCAGGATTGGTCCGTTTTCAACAAAATGCCTCAAATCATGAACGCAGCTTGCCATTTCTGTGAATTTTCACACGCACATTCCCACTAGGCCGAGGAAGAAATGCCACCCTTTTCACATTGGCCTGTTATAGCGCCACCAGGAGGCCACAATAACGTACCTGACCTGGCGGAGACCTGTGCTCCGAGGAGCACTTTTTCTAGTTTATATCCATTTTTGCGGGGCGGGTTGGGCTCCTGTGCGAGGCGGGCGGGACGGGTTATGAAAAAAACCTGACCCGCACATCACTAGTATCCAGCGTTCATCGAAAGTCAATGCCTCTCTCTCACGCTCCATGTGCCGCCTCCCTCGTCTTGTGATTGGCTGGGCAAAGTTGCATCTAGCCAATTACAAGACGGCGGAGGAGAGGAAAATGTCATTTTAAAATGTTGGTTAAACGTGTTTAATGGCAACGCCGATTAACGCCGATCAACGCATGTTTCCACGGGACCCTGATGGAGCTCAGAGTGTCTGTGAAACCTCTCTGCTAAACGTTAGAGACGTTATATTTGTCCGAGACCAGACCGTGGTACCAGCGGGTGAATGAGAGAAGGCACGGACTTTCAAGGAACCCTGGACACCGTCATCCCGATTTACAAAAAAGGTACACGGGGTTCCGAAAGGGGCTGAACGTACGTTATACGTTTTTTGAAGATGCACAGAACAACGTTAACCGTCTGAGAGACAGAACCACTGAAAGACACTTTCCTGAACCAGCATGTTTATTCATGTGGGAACACTCCCTGCTTTACTAGATAGGCTCTAATGCACAGCGGCCATGATGGAAAGAAATTGGGCCTCTTCCTTACTTCCTTCCACTTACCAATGATATGGGGGGGGGGGGGGGCAGAGGCAGCGGCAGCACAGCAGCACAGAGTTACAGGTATCATTTGGTTTCCATGTGTACACTCTCAGAGTCACACACCCGTAAGGAGACCATTTATAACCCCCTCAAGGGACCATGAGGGTCCCTGGACCACACTTTGAGACCCACTGGTGTAGCAGAGTGTTCCCAGTGAGCCAACATACAGCAATATCAGCACCCTGACTCTGGCATTCTGCATTATGAGTATACTTTCTACTTTTGGTACTTTAAGTATATTTTGATATCAATACTTTTGTACTTTTACTAAAATACATTTTGAATTCCGGACGTGTTTGGAGCTTGTAGATCGGCTATTTTTGCTACTTTTGTGTGACAATAGCCCGACAGTACATGCAATGTGGCCCTCTGGAGTGAGTGTGTAAATACAGTGGCCCTCTCCATCATCAAAGTTGCATCACCCCTGACCTACGTCACAGTAGATACGAAGAAGTAAACCGGAGATGGCATTTCTTTTGTTGTTGTGGTCATGGCTCTGTTTGACCAGAATGGAACAGAGCCTTCATTAGAATTATTGGTAACACCTGTGAAGGAAGTAAGGAAGAGGCCCAATTCTTCCCAAAATGGCTGCTTAGCATAGGAGCCCATTAGATATTTGGTACAATTTGAGATTGTAGCTTGGTTTATTATATGATGCTGGTGGCCAAGATGTAAATGTAAAATTATACTGTATATTTACACCATTATTGTTCAACCTTTTTGACTTGTTGTATTGCTAGCTAAAAATGCACTTTTTATTCAAATAAAACTCAGTATCATGGCAGCAACTGTGTTGTGGATGAATTCATGTGTACTTAATAGCTTTTACATTTTACAATGCATACATAACATACAGTACATCACATGTTGTGTTATTTCATGTGGCTAAATTAAAGCAGCTTTATGTAACTTGATTATAATGAATACAATGTAATTGTGTCCAATCTGTATATAGACTATGTTAATACAATATAACTTATACAATGTGTACGGTAGAGTATGGGGCGAGTATATCAGATGTTTTAGCGGAAAAGAAAATCTAAGCGACGGGTTGAAACAAGCGTTTAAATCACTTAAAATGTCAGCCTGTGGCCAGTCAACCCCCGTCCGCATGCACAGTACTGCTCCTGTAAGATTGCATTTGGAAAACATGGCCACAGGCCGACTAAAAAAGCAATTTAAACGCTTGTTTCATTCCGTCGGTTAGATTTTATTTTCCGCTATAAGTTAAAACATCTGAGAGCAGGGCAGAATACCTTTACTTTTTGGACACGATGTGAGGAAAAGGGTAAGAATCATGCATAGTGGAAAATATTCGCCGATGTCACCCCCACAGGCACCGAGCTGTGTGGATTGGAACCTCATTTCCGAGTTATATAGCGGAGGTAGATATCTCCTTCAGCAGCCGCCGTTTCTACATTTCTGCGCTTTTCGGTGATAGTTCAGTCTTCTTTCACTTTCTCCACAGCATTTGGTGCCCCTCCCCAAGGTTGGTGCCCTGTGCTTCAGCACCTAAAGCCCTTCTGTTAGGCCAGGGATGTGTGTGAGAGAGAGAGAGAGCCTCTATTTTTATGCTATGGTCTGTGTCGCCCTCAAGTGGACCAACTCTATATTCCAGGCTGTGCTGTCTTGTCTTGTCCTGTCCTTGTAGCCCTAACCCTGCCCTGCCTTGTCTCACCCTCCTTGTAATATTAAGTCATTCCACCTGTGTCTTCTCTTGGGGAGGCATGCGTTAATCCGACAGACCTTTTCTCCGACTATGTGGCATCCGCGTGCGGTTAGGGTGCGGGTTTGGTTCGGGTTTACTGTTTAATGTCGGAGCACTGCGCTGTCGGAGGAATGCGCTGTCGGACTAACGTATTGCACCCTTGCACCCCTTGTCTTGTTTAGTTTAACCATTCACCCTGTGTTGATTGTTGTTCACATTCATCTGTCTCTATTAGTTATCTGTTTCGTGTGTGTGTGTGTGTGTGTGCGTGCGTGCGTGCGTGCGTGTGTGTGTGTGGAATAGATCATAGACATTCTAGGGCTAGCAATGATTACTTAAATATATATTAAATATTGTATTTTTGCACACACTCTTGTATGTGTGTGTTTGCACACGCTTACGCTGACACACGCTTGTGTGTCAGCGTGCGTACACACACACACACACACACACACACACACACACACACACACACACACACACACACACACACACACACGAGAACAGGAAGTAGCTAGTGCAGTGTACTGTTGGTCGTTCTATGTCAAACAGGAAGTGGTTGTGGCGCAGTGCTTACGGTTCGTCTCGGCTGTGTTTTACAACAACCTGCAGAATCTGCTGAACTGACACTTTTTATATGAAACCATCTTCACACCAAAACAATGTCCTTCTCATTCCTTTAACACATTTTAATTTAACATTGTCTTATCTGTTACATAATTAAAATAACCTCACAAACACTCAGATACATTTAATCCAATTATTTATTTAGATTTGTATGGCTGTGTGACATAATCATTTATATGTAGGTTATGAGTGAAATAATGTAATAATTAGTGTAATTAGTAACACAGTGGCTCCATGACACAAAGCATTACTCTGTGTGATGTCAGCAGTCGGTTGCTAGGTAGAGTTACATCGTATTTATTCATGGTCTTCATAGCCTGAAACAAACATTTCACTACATTTCCCAGAATGCATGAAAATAAAGCTGAACTCTATAATGACATCATTGAAATATGGGTCGTTCAGTTATCCAATCATGTAGGTTATTATCAAGGTCACATGACCTTTTGTTAACTGTCAGTCATTCCCCTGATGCACACCACCAGCAGAGAGGAAACAGACACAAAGTGTTGCTCAACTTAAACTTATTAAAGTCTATGAATCAACATTTATCCATCAAGCATTACTTTCATCTCAATCCAAGGTGAGTTAAGAATTTATAATGTTTCAAAACCCACAAAAATATCAGATCTAAAATCAAGCCATTTGTTGAAACATTGGTTATATTGTTGCTGTTCGTCATACAAGGAAGTATAAAGGGCGTAAGGGGTTAAACGTGTATATTTGCTGACGGGTACAAAACAGGCTACTTTTCTGGAAATTGCAACATTGTGTTTGTTAAAGAGATATTTCACTTTCTAACATGTTTGAGGTCATTTTAACGTCTACTCAGGCTTTAGTGTTTCATCCCAGACACTTTATAAGTTGTTTGATTCAGTATTTACATATTTGATATTCATTTGATCAGACACGCCCCCTTCCTATACAAACCCATTGTAACTTCAAACTCCATTTTAACCATGTTAGATTCATTGAAAACACCAGTTCTTGGTTCTAGTGACTGATATTGTCCTTCTAATACGTGAGGAGACATTCTTTCATTTAATTTTTTTTAGGGAAAATGTCAAAAATAATTGTTTTCTGTCTATGAAGATATTCATGAAATCTATGAAAAAGTTTAATCTGAGGTCATGTGGTCAGGTGCTCAGTGCCCAGTGGTGGAAAAAGTACTCACATTCTTTACTTAGGTAAAAGTCTTGATACTGCAAAAGTCCGGAATTCTAAATTCACTTGAGTAAAAGTACAAAAGTATTGGTATTGAAATGTACTTAAAGAACTAAAAATAAAAGTACTCATTATGCAGAATGTCCAATTGCACAAGTTTTCAAATGTATAACATGTAAAAAATCTTTTGAAAATAGCAGATCAACAAGCTCAAAATGCATTGTGAGCTTGTAGATCTGCTATTTTCAAATGGTCAAAATGTAATTAGGGCTGAAGTGGTTAATGTATGTTTTGTAATAATATCCAAATCTACAAAATAACTAGTAACTTAGGTTTTCAAATAATTGTAGTGGAGTAAAAGTATAATATTTGCCTCTGAGATGTAATGGAGTAGAAGTAAAAGTACTGAACATTGGAAATACTCCAGTAAAGTCAAAATACCTCAAAATTATACTTATTAAAGTACAGTGCTTGAGTAAATGTACTTTACATCAGTGACAGTGCCTTGGGTGTTATCTGTCAATTATCAATTTGGATGTGGATAAAAACAAAACAACACATAAGCATGTTGACATGACTAGAGGTGAGAGGGGGGTAGATGTTGTTTTGTGTCACTCTCAACTGAATAAATAATGTTTTTATTTGCAGGATCTTTTACATCACTGACAACAGAACAGATGCACCAACAGTGAGTTACTGAGACCCATGTGGAGCAACCAGAGGCCTCACATGTTGACAAGCACTCTGTCTGATTAGGTACGTTGTGAACCTGTTTCAACTGTTCATATTGTCTCCACCAGGCCCAAGGCGTGGCCCAGACTATGTTTTACACCATGTCCGTCCGTCCGTCTGTCAGACTTTTGCAGAACACTGATTGATTTTACTCCAGATTTGTCCTTCCAAAGTTTGCAGGATTGGCCAGTTTTGAAACAAGTATGACCAAAGTCATAATGCGGCAGGCTTTTTTTGCCCCAATCTTTTCATAGACCTGATTACTTGTTTTTTGGATTGCTTGTTTCTCTCGCCAAACCTGGCAACATTTAGCGTGGCAAATTAACGCTCTAAAGTTTTTTATATAAGTGGTGGCAACATTTTGTGACACCACACGGGTCTTCCCAACAGGAGCTAAGATTGAAGTCAGTGTGAACATGGGCAAATAATAACTTAATAGGCAAACTAGGTCTAATGAAGCACGCTAGCATTTAGGCTAACCCTCCTGGGCTGAAGCTGTCTCCCTTTCTCTCTCTCTCTGCTGTGTAACTCCGTGCGTTGCCTTGTTGTGATGTTCGTCCATGCTGGCCCCTAATATGGTGTGCTTCCGGGTGGATAGACCTAACTAACAATGAGGATCGTTCTGATTGGTTCCCTTCCCAACTAGTCCCTCAAAAAGAGTAATTCTGATTGGATCTCTTCTCCATTCGTCCCGCCCTAACATTTTCGTCTCGTCTAATTCGTTGACTAACGTGTCCATTACATTTTCGTCTCCCCATTGGCTTAAAAGGGGAGCTTAAAAACGGGGAAGTGTGATGGACAGCCAGGACAGCCAATGACACTCAGGTGTCGACACTTTTTACTCAGGTGTCGGAAAGAGACTGGTGGTGTTTACAGAGCCGCTCGCTAGCGCATGCGGCTAAAAAGAAATGCCTCAAATCATGAACACAGCGTGCAACTTCCGTGAAATTTAGCACACACATTCCCACTAGGCAGAGGAAGAAATGCCATCAGAACATTTTCAAATAAGCCTCATGGTGGCGCTATAACAGGCACGTTTTCCACGTTTTTACCTATATCTGCACTGATCTGCGTGAAACTTTGCACGCACTCCCTAGAGGCCAAGGAAAAACCTCTTCCCTGCATTTTTCACATCAGCCTTTTATAGCGCCACCAGGAGGCCGATTTTCGCTGAACCCTTTCTTTATATCACTCCTAAAAATGTTGTCTAAACATTAGGCAAATCGGTACACATTATCTCTATAGACAAGTGACCAAGACGGATCTGTCCGATTTTTCATATTCCATCCTGATTGGTGAATTCTGAACATTGCTGCTCACAATAACCTGACCGGGCGGAGACCTGTGCTCGAGGAGCACTTTTTCTCATTCAACCCATTAAGACCTGGAACGCATCGGTGTCATTTTATTTTTCTTTGGCTATTCCAAAATAGCAGATCTACAAGTTCATAGTGTGGCACTCGGTGCCGCGCTATATGAGAAAAATCGTGAAAATGAGTGCAAATCTTTGAATATATATTATATTTTTAAAGTTTTTTTTTTTACTCAAATCTTTGCTTCTGGGGGGCCAAATACATATCATTTTGGGGGTCCTTTACATGAAAACATTTTGAGGACCACTGATATTATAGCAACATAGTTATTTTCAAAAAACTGTTTTAGAAGACATTTGTAGAATCCCCCAGAAGCAAAGCTTTTAGTTAAAATGTTCACTTTATTCAAAGATTTGGACACATTTTCACGATTTTTCAAAAAATAGCAGATATACAAGCTCATAGCGCGGCACTCGTGCCGCACTATGAGCTTGTATATCTGCTATTTTTTAATAGATGCGACACAGACACGTTAACTCTGCAGTGTTCAGCAGATTTATGTATTCTTACTACAGGCCCAGATAACTTTACTTTAGCCTGTAGGAAATGTACATATTATTCACTGATTGTTTTGTGGAATGATCTGTGTTTTGTTCATGATTAAATGTCATGTTGATTATTTACACATTTCCTGGTAAGTTTGCAAACTCACTGTTAAATAACATGACTTAAATAAAATAAAATAAAACAGTCCACTGTGTATGTACTGTTATATACATTACACATAACATTAAGTACATAAAATAAAATAAAATATGCAGGATGAATGCATAGAGGATTTATATTGATTGTATGTGACAGGGTCAAAGCAGGGGGGTGAAACCAAATTGTAACATTTTTTATTGATGATGAAAAACCTGTATTACGCACTTAAAAACATCATTCTCTTAACTATATTTCTGCACTGCATGTTTTATGGTTGACAATGTATTTCCCCCCGGTCCCCGAGCCACTTGACATTGGACTCCCCTATAGGCTGTGTGACATTGGCCTTGTGACAGCGGACGGCCAATGTCCCCAGGTCACGCTGGTGGCAGAGCGAATGAGGGCGGAGTAGGGTGTGGCCCACCTTATTCAAAAGTGAGCGCGAGCCACTTGGACAGCAGAGAGACAGGCATACAGGGCAGTGTGGAAGTGACAGCCAGAAGGGACGGTTGTGCACAGGAGGAGCAGACATACCACGGAGCAGAGGTGGGGAATACAGTGATCGCGGCACGTACCAAGCCACCAGCAGCGGACGGTGAGCAGACGGCGCAGTAGCAGCAGAGACGGGGAGGACAGACAGACGAACCAAGGAACGGAGGAGAGGTCCAGTGGCGATAACGTTGCGCGCTTCACACCCTCAAAGCCAGACGTACAGTCTGGCGGGCGAGTAAGTGTCCTTCTATGCAACGTTACCTTTATAAACCCACGGTCCTAAACCTCATATGTGAAATATACCTGAACAGATGAACTGGTTCTAGTTTCTATGATTGCAGGCAATACGCACGAAGACAAGAAGAGACAGTGATTCCTGGCCTAAACCCCCGCTCCAGTTAAACCCCATATAAGGACATTCCCACCTTTTGCATTGAACCGTGATGAGTATATGACATATAGCAATTGAATTGGCACTTGGCACTTTACTGCTTCAGTAATAGTTGGCACTTTAACGCTAAATTCATTATTTATTTGCTATAGTTTGCACAAGCCCTGTCTGTTTTTAGTGTTTGGTGATTGTCTGTATTCCTGTATTTTAGTTAGTTAGTGGGCGCATTAGGAGGTTGAGGTTTTAGAATTAGTGTTATATTTTGTTTATGCTTTTCAATATTTTATGGCTTATAGACGCCACTGTATTAGCTTAATAAAATAGATTACCTTTTTATACAAACCTGTTTCCGTCCAGCTTTCTCCAAGGGATATGTGTTGAAGTGTTGTTCTCATTTAAAAGTATTGTACTTACCTGGGTAAACTCGAACCTGTGAATAGCCTAAGAAAGAGTGTTACAGAGGACCCTACCTCTTAAATAAAAAGGTGGCGTAGTCTTGCAGTACCTAACAAACAGTATTATTCTCACAGTAATTACGCACCCCGCACTTTACCGTGCAACTGATATTTTATTGTTGTGAGTTTAATGTGTATTGTTATTTATTTATTATTGAGACAAAGTAAAGAGTGTCAGCATTCTAAAAAGAAGTGGCAAGTTACATGTGACAACCTGGCCACCGTCACATATTTGGCGTAGCGCGGCAGGACTGGGTAGAGAACAACACAAAATCGCTAAGAGAAACTGTATTGAAATTTTGCTGTTTTGCTGCTTTTTGTTTTGTTTTGTTTGGTTGAATCAAGAAAGTAATGATGATGATGCCAGTGTATCCAGGGGCACCGTGGCTACCTAAGTTTTCGGGCATAGAAGGTGAGGAGAAATACAGGGAATGGAGAGAACAGATTAAAGGATTATTGGGCACTCAGGATTTAACAGAGGAGAAAAAAGTTGCTTTTGTAGTACAGACCCTTACTGAGGAAGCTAAGCGACAAATTAGTGTAATTGACAAGGAAGATCGCAATACAGTGGCCAAAGTCTTTAAATGTTTAGACACGTTGTATAAAACATCTGTTTCTGCTTCCCAAGCTCGTGCCTTGTTCTATGGCTGTGCGCAACGCGCAGGCGAAAGTGTGCAGGCTTATATTTTGAGGCTTAGAGAGTTGTTCTGCGGGCTGCGGCGGCTCGACCCAGACACCGCTCCCTCCGATGCCATTCTGCGAGAGCAGTTACTTGTAGGACTGTCTGAAGGCCCTCTGGGTCAAGCCTTAAGAATATATGCCCGTCGAAACCCCACAGAAGACTTCGCCGCCCTAAAAAATGAGGCCTTCCTACTAGACACTGAACATAGAAGAGAAGGGACTGCTGAAATCTTGTGCCATGCTGTTAAACCTGTCTCTATCCCAACACCCTCACAGGAATCTGAATGGAGAGAGAAACTGAAACAGGAGATTATGGAAGACGTCAAATCGCAAATGCAGGGGTTTACGCAGGAGCTCATGAAAGAGATCAGACCGCTCCTTCGACCCAACACCACCGATACACGACCTCGCGGTTCGCCTCCATCTGAACGACGCCGGGAGCCGTACCAACGCAACGAGTGGGATGAGGGAGGTAGGCCGATCTGTAGGAGCTGTAGGCAGTCTGGGCACATTGCTCGCTTTTGTAAATCTGACCCCAATCATTTAAACTAGTACGGCCTGTCGCCGAGGTCCGGGAGACAGGGGTGCAGCGCGCACTCGCCAGATCAAGGGCTAATGAAGTGTTTATTGGGGACTGTCCGACTATTGGGATCACTATGGGAGGAGTCCACTTAAGGGGGTTACTGGATACTGGGTCACAAGTCACATTAATGCAGCAAAGCTTATTTGAGGAAAAATTCTCACACCTAACGTTGGGAAATGGGCCCCTTGTTTTTAAATTACGCGCCGCTAATGGTCTTGACTTACCGTACACTGGCTATGCCATATTGGACCTAGAGCTGGAGGGAATGAAGATCCCAGGGAGAGGAGTTGTAATCGTGAAAGATGAACATTGTACTCAACCGCTGATTATTGGGATGAATGTCGTGAACGCTGTATGGCATGCCCTCTTTAAATGGCCTGGGAGGCCTGTGTTTCCATGTCAGCAGGGAAGGACGCTGTGGAAGGACGCATTCGCCACCTGTAGGAGGGTGGAGGCAGTGACGAACGAAGATGGGTCCATCGGTTATGTGTGGCCGGTCGGCCGGCGGAAGATTCGAATCCCCGCGCAGAGTGAAGTGATGATCTGGGGCCGCGCTTGGAGAGGACCAAATGGAGCGGACTACGAGGCCTTGATGGAAGCCTTGCCGGATGGAAAAGATTTGGGAGTGGCCCGTGCCCTCGTCACGGTGCGCCACGGACGTGTTCCCATACGAGTGTGCAACCCACACGCATATAGTCTGGTCCTGGACCGCCACCAGAAGCTGGGGAGGCTGTACCCGGTGGAAGAAGCGGATGTCCGAGGCGGCAGGGACCTGAGCCTGTCCCTGGGGACCGACGGAGAGGTGGAAGTGGCCGTAATCAGTGTGGAAGATGATGGACCACTGAAGACCCTGCCCGAAGAGATGGAAGTGTTGACGGAGCGTGATGACCTGCCGGAGGCGCAGAAGAGAGAGTTACACGAGATGTTGTGTCGGTGGAAGAAGGTGTTCGCCATCCATGACGAGGATTTCGGACGGACGGACGTCGTGCAACACCAGATACCGACCGGAGACGCGGCACCCATACGAGAGCGACACCGGCCGTTGCCGCCCTCCATGTACCGGGAGATGAAGACCCTCCTGAATGAGATGCTGGAGAAGGGAGTCATCAAGGAGAGTTGCAGTCCGTGGGCGGCACCTATCGTACTGGTCAAGAAGAAAGATGGCAGCTGGAGGTTCTGCGTCGACTACAGGAAACTTAACGCCGTGACGCACAAGGACGCCTTCCCCCTACCCAGGATAGAAGAGACGCTCACCAGCCTGACGAAGGCGCAATGGTTCTCCACGTTAGACCTGGCCAGCGGGTATTGGCAAGTAGGAATGGATCCCCGGGACCGGGAGAAGACCGCCTTTACGACCCCGCTGGGCCTGTTCGAGTTTCAACGCATGCCGTTCGGGCTTTGTAATGCGCCCGCGACGTTCCAGAGGCTGATGCAGCAGTGTCTGAGTGGTCAGGTGACAGAATCCTTGCTGGTATATCTTGATGACATTATAGTATATTCACCTGACTTCTCCTCTCATCTACAGCACCTCGAGCTCGTCTTCCAACGCCTGTGGAGACATGGACTGAAGCTGCGGTTAGACAAATGCAAACTTCTGCGGAGGGAAGTGCAATTTCTGGGCCATGTCGTGGACAAAGAGGGAGTGCGGCCCGATCCGGAGAAAGTGGTGGCAGTGCGGGACTGGACACCACCCTCAACGGTCCGCGAGGTCCGCGCGTTTCTAGGTCTAGCGGGTTACTATAGGCGTTTCGTGTCCTCTTTTGCTGCTATAGCACGACCCTTAAACAACTTATTGATAGGAATCCCAAATGACGTAAAATCCCACCAGTGTAAAGTCGAGTGGACTTCGGAGTGCCAGCGGGCGTTTGATGCGTTAAAGAGTGCCCTCACACAAGCCCCGGTGTTAGCGTATGCGGATTATACACAGCCTTTTGTGGTTTACACTGATGCGAGTGGCCGTGGGTTGGGAGCGGTTCTAGCCCAGGTCCAAGACGGTCACGAACGTGTAATAGCTTATGCAAGCCGCAGTCTCCACCCGACCGAGCAGAATGACGCAAATTATAGCTCGTTCAAATTGGAGCTTTTGGCCCTTAAATGGGCCGTGACCGAGAAGTTTAAAGATTATCTCACTGGCGCTCGATTCACAATATTCACGGACAATAACCCTGTTGCGCATCTCCAAACGGCTAGATTGGGAGCTGTGGAACAACGGTGGGCTGCTCAACTTGCGTCGTTTACTTTCGACATCAAGTATCGACCGGGCAAAAACAACGCCAACGCTGATGCCCTATCGCGGTTCCCAGTGCAGCCTGTAGATGTGGCGGCTGTACAATCGACGCCAGCAGCCCGGGAGGATGAGTGGAGAGAGACGCAGGATCGGGATCCAGATGTGCAGGTGGTGAAGAGGTGCGTGGAACGGGGGAGAGCCCCTAATATGGTGGAGAGGAAGAATTGGACTCGGGGAGCGCGGCAACTGTTACGCCAGTGGAACAAACTGATTATACGAAATCATGTGTTATATAGGAAGGTGACCGATCCTTATACCAAAGAACAATACTCACAGATCATTTGTCCAGGTTCACGCAGAGAGGAGGTATGGAGAGGAATCCACACGGCCGCGGCGCATGCTGGGTTGGAGAGGACCTTGGCCCAGCTGCGACGTCGGTTCTATTGGCCAGGCATGGAGGGAGCGGTGCGTCAGTTACAACAGGGTTGTGTCGCCTGCAGCCTGCAGAGGAACAGGTCAGAGCCTCGGGCCCCCTTACAACCCTTTGAAGTCTCATATCCACTAGAAGTAATAGCCATTGATTTCCTCACATTAGGTAGGCCTGCTGATGCGTGGCAAAACATTCTGGTAGCTACTGACTTATTCACCCGTTATAGTTGGGCTATTGCCACCCGAGACCAGACTGCGCACACCACTGTCCGTGCGTTATGGACGCATATTATCCAGCCGTTCGGCTGTCCGGCCCGGTTCCACTCAGATCGAGGCCCCAACTTCGAGTCCGAGTTAATGCACCATTTATGTCAGACTTATGGTATTGCAAAAAGTCGCACCACTCCGTACCACCCGGCTGGGAACGGTGGAGTGGAACGATTTAATCAGACATTACTGAACATGTTGCGATCACTAGACACTGATAAACAAGGAAGATGGAATGAGCACTTACCCGAGTTAGTTCATGCTTATAACAACACGATCCATAGTGCTACGGGTTATGCCCCCGCCTACTTAATGTTTGGCCGACATTTGAGGCGCCCTATAGATGTCCAGTTAGGAGTGCAGTCAGCGCAAGAGCGCATGGGAGTGGGTGGCTGGGTACAGGACCACCAACAGAGAATGGCGACAGCTTATAGGACCGCAGGGGAGAGGATGGGAGAAACGGCCAAGAGGAGAAAGCAGGTTTATGACCGTAGGGCCGGTATTACACCCCTATTACCAGGAGAGAGAGTGTGGATTCGAAATAGGAAGAGAGATGGCCAGGGGAAATTGAGTACGTGGTGGGACCCCGAGCCTTACGCAGTGATGGAACAGGTGGGAGCTACGGGGTTGGTGTACCGAGTCAGACCCGAGAAGGGGGGGCGAGAAAAGACCATACATAGAAATGCGTTGAAAGTGTGTGTAGCCCCCAGGTCGCCCCACGAGGACCCCCCAGCTGTAGTGCAGCCCGAGCAGGTAGAAGCAACAACGCCGCAGTATTATGGGTTTCTCTCCGTCCCGAGAGCACCAGATGAGCCACGGCGCTCGGGAAGAGCAAATATAGGCCAGCCACCCCAGAGGTATGGACATGATTAGGGACAGTTGCAGGGACTGGCAACGGAAAAGTGGGGGGGGATGTGACAGGGTCAAAGCAGGGGGGTGAAACCAAATTGTAACATTTTTTATTGATGATGAAAAACCTGTATTACGCACTTAAAAACATCATTCTCTTAACTATATTTCTGCACTGCATGTTTTATGGTTGACAATGTATTTCCCCCCGGTCCCCGAGCCACTTGACATTGGACTCCCCTATAGGCTGTGTGACATTGGCCTTGTGACAGCGGACGGCCAATGTCCCCAGGTCACGCTGGTGGCAGAGCGAATGAGGGCGGAGTAGGGTGTGGCCCACCTTATTCAAAAGTGAGCGCGAGCCACTTGGACAGCAGAGAGACAGGCATACAGGGCAGTGTGGAAGTGACAGCCAGAAGGGACGGTTGTGCACAGGAGGAGCAGACATACCACGGAGCAGAGGTGGGGAATACAGTGATCGCGGCACGTACCAAGCCACCAGCAGCGGACGGTGAGCAGACGGCGCAGTAGCAGCAGAGACGGGGAGGACAGACAGACGAACCAAGGAACGGAGGAGAGGTCCAGTGGCGATAACGTTGCGCGCTTCACACCCTCAAAGCCAGACGTACAGTCTGGCGGGCGAGTAAGTGTCCTTCTATGCAACGTTACCTTTATAAACCCACGGTCCTAAACCTCATATGTGAAATATACCTGAACAGATGAACTGGTTCTAGTTTCTATGATTGCAGGCAATACGCACGAAGACAAGAAGAGACAGTGATTCCTGGCCTAAACCCCCGCTCCAGTTAAACCCCATATAAGGACATTCCCACCTTTTGCATTGAACCGTGATGAGTATATGACATATAGCAATTGAATTGGCACTTGGCACTTTACTGCTTCAGTAATAGTTGGCACTTTAACGCTAAATTCATTATTTATTTGCTATAGTTTGCACAAGCCCTGTCTGTTTTTAGTGTTTGGTGATTGTCTGTATTCCTGTATTTTAGTTAGTTAGTGGGCGCATTAGGAGGTTGAGGTTTTAGAATTAGTGTTATATTTTGTTTATGCTTTTCAATATTTTATGGCTTATAGACGCCACTGTATTAGCTTAATAAAATAGATTACCTTTTTATACAAACCTGTTTCCGTCCAGCTTTCTCCAAGGGATATGTGTTGAAGTGTTGTTCTCATTTAAAAGTATTGTACTTACCTGGGTAAACTCGAACCTGTGAATAGCCTAAGAAAGAGTGTTACAGAGGACCCTACCTCTTAAATAAAAAGGTGGCGTAGTCTTGCAGTACCTAACAAACAGTATTATTCTCACAGTAATTACGCACCCCGCACTTTACCGTGCAACTGATATTTTATTGTTGTGAGTTTAATGTGTATTGTTATTTATTTATTATTGAGACAAAGTAAAGAGTGTCAGCATTCTAAAAAGAAGTGGCAAGTTACATGTGACAACCTGGCCACCGTCACATGTACTTCACCATCAACTGGAGCAACAATACGTTGTGATGGCATCAGTTGTCAGTAGTCATGTTGTGTCTTATTTGACTGTTTTCCAGGTGAAACAACAGCTGTAGACAGGATGTCCAGTGGAACCTCAGCTTCCATCAGAGGTGAGTTCTATTAAAACACATGAAACCAACAAACTGATACTGGTTTAGTCACATCTGTGATCTTTATGAATATTATATTTATTTTCCCATCCAGGGAAGAACAGTGACCCGTCAGAACTGAGAATTGTTCTGATCGGGGGAGGACATGGAGGTGGACCCAGTGGAAAGAGTTCAGTAGGAAACATCATCCTGGGCAGAGACATTTTTGACACAAACAGAATAACATATCAGAGTGTCATGAGACAAGAGGAAGTGTCAGGCAGACAGGTCACTGTGGTAGACACTCCAGGATGGACGTCTTATCTTCCCCTAGATCTGACCCCAAAACTGATTCAGTTAGAAATCCAACAGAGTGTGAATCTGTGTCCTTCAGGACCCCATGCCTTTGTCCTAGTGATCAGATTGGACGTCTCATATGTAGGAACAGTGATGTCAGCAGAGGAGCATGTGAGATTTCTCCTCAGTGACAGAGTGTGGAAACACACTATTATAGTGTTCACTGTAGCTGATAGAAAGAACATGAACACTAAACTCATTAGATCTAACCCTGACTTAAGATATCTTATTGAGAAATGTGAAGGTCGCTTCCATGTTCTTAACATTAGTGACAGAGGAGATAGAGGTCAGGTCACAGAGCTGATGGAGAAGATAGATCAGATGGTGACTAGTAATGGTTGTCACTATGAGACAGAAGAACACGTCTCAGAGGAACTGAAGGAGAAGGAGAGAACCATCAGAAGAAGAGCAGAACAAAGGAGGACAGATGCTCAGAAACAAACAACTGGACCTACAAAACACATTGGTATGTTTTGTTTACTTTGTTTAAGTGACTTTACTTGCTGGTTAAATGTTATTGTATAACCCATTAACACATTGCGTGCCAATCGCGTAGATAATTGCGCAGTGTGCCAGTCGCGTAGAGATGTACGCGAAGTGGACTTTTTCTTTTCTTTTTTTTCTCGCAGTGACACATTTCGTTGCCATCCGCCGCCACTCTACAGCTTCCGCTAATCCGCCATTATCTCGGTGTTGTTTTTCTCCGCGCTGAACGCTGTTTAATAGAAACTGCGAAAAAATAGCAGATGTACAAGCTTGCAGCGCGGCACAAATTATCGCGATGTGAGCTTGTAGAAATTTTTGTAAAGCCAATGCTAAAATCTTTTAGTTTTAATGGCTTAAACACTAACATTTCACCAGCAAGTAAGATAAAAACTGAATACAAGAAAATATTTTATGTGGTTAAGCCCTATATACTTAATCATATGCCAAATTGTGAAAATAGCAGATCTACAAGCTCACAACGCGTTGCATTGTGATGCGTTGTGAGCTTGTAGGTCTGCTATTGTCACTATTTTGGGGATTTTTCTTTTTGGTTTTTAATAGTGACACCTGGGTTAGCATGTTTAAACAATAACATTTCGCCTACAAATAAAATTGTAGATCTGCTATTTTCACTACTTTTGTGCGACACTTTTGTATGGTGAAGTAGGGCATTAATTTACAGTAACAATATTTTTTGTTATATGACAAATAGCTAAAACAGCAGATCTACAAGCTCACAGTGTGTCACACTGGAGCAATATGAGCTTGTGGATCATCTATTTTCGCTATTTAAAACAAAAACCTTGAAAATGTTGTTAAACAAAGTGAAAGTAAACACTGTTTTCTCTGACAGGACTGGCTGACCTCAGGATTGTGTTGTTGGGAAGGTCTGAGTCTGGGAAGAGTTCAGCAGGAAACACCATTCTGACAGGAAGTGGTTTTAAAGTTAGTCAGTCAGGTCAGAGGTCATCAGTGCAGTGTGAGGTGAGACAGGGTAAAGTAGCAGGGAGACAGGTGACAGTGGTGGACTCACCAGGCTGGCTCTACAACAGTCCACTACAGGATACCTCAGAGATGGACAAACTGGAGATCCAGAACAGTGTGTCTCTCTGTCCTCCTGGACCACATGTTGCTCTTCTGACGGTTCCTCTTAATAGAGCATTCACCAAAGCACAGAGAGTAGCAGTAGAGGAACACATGACACTTCTGTCACAGAGCCTCTGGAGTCACTCTATGGTACTGTTCACCTTTGGAGACTGTCTGGGAGACAGAAGCATTGAGCAGCACATTGAGGCTGAAGGAGAAGACCTCCGCTGGCTTCTTGACAAATGTGGGAACAGATATCATGTCTTCTACAATATGGAGACAGATGACACTCAGGTCACACAGCTGATGGAGAAGATAGAGGAGATGGTGTCAGGAAACAGAGGTGGACACTATGAAGATGATGGAGATGAGAAGATGTCAGAGAGGAAGAGGAACATAGAGGAACATGTCCAGACATTTCTGAAGAAGACACACAGACAAAGAAATTCTCTGAAAGCTCTGTCTGAAGGTAATGTTTGTAGATATTAATATTAATACTAATAATAATAATAATAATAATACATCATTTGTAGGGATGATGATGATAATTATAATACACTATAATAAATAATAAACTATTAAAATAAAAATAACAGAAAATAGCAGATCTACAAGCTTTGTGAGCTTGTAGATCTGCTATTTTATCTACTTTTGAAAAACAACTGTCTGTGGATTTTATAAACATTGAACCAGTGTATTAGCAAGAGCGTGTGACTAAATAACTAGAAAATGTGCTCCTCGGAGCACAAGTCTCCGCCAGCAGAACCGTGCTATCAACTGTCATCAACTGTGATATCAGTTTGTACTGGAATGTACTGTTCTTGATTAATCCTGTCTAAGCTATTTATATTATGTATTGTGATGACACCAGTGTGTCTACATAATGTATTGCTCCGCCATTTCTCAGCCATTTCGTGATTATTCCTGTCTTACCTCACTTTGAAAGAGGCCAAGACTCTTTCAAAGTGACACATCTATTTACAGGCCGCTATACGTCATGCGTCTCACTAGCCAATCCGAGCACACTCTTTCAACGTATTGTCACGTGAGGCTTGACCAATGTTAGCTTGGCCGAGGGGGGGGGACGGAAAGTGAAAACATAGTCTCCTGGCGGAGACAACAACTACATTGGATCCATTAGAACACAGATACTTCTTTTTTACATTTCCTGAAAAGTAACAGTTTTGAACATACAAGGTTTCTACCAGACAGATGATATGAAGGCTGTTTGATGTTATGATTGACATCTGCCCTCTATTTTCATTATGTTTATGACCCATGACTCAGCATAACCACGCGCAAATATGACACAAATCAGTCAGCTCCATATATGGGCACAAAAGGGGGTTTGCCCATATATGGACATATACTGATGGCATCAGCAATCTCCCTATATGGGCATAAAAGGTACAAGGACTGACAAGATACAGAGATCTCCATTTATGGGCATATTGGTCGGATCAGTGATGTGAGGGCCACAAACCTCTAGTAATACTAAATGAGAAATACATTCATTATACAACAGGTAGTTCCGACCAAGCAATCTGATTGGTTGAAATAGCTATCTAGCCGTGCTTCAAACCAGCATCATAGCACGGGCCTAATCACATTAACAAATCACTCCGCACTGTGCACTGAGCGGAATCAGCTGTGCTGATGAGACGGTGCCTCAGAGCGCTGCTACAGGGACTATTTAATGTCTCAGTCAAATAAACTCTTCTCTTTACATGGAAACGGATAATAGCGAAACATTTTTATTATGAATTGCCCCACAATACATTTGGATGTGTTTTGTTGGTAACTGTTGTATAATCGCAATATTACACTTGAGGGTGTGCTTTACCTACATTATTGGCACTTCAGTGATGCTCGCGGAACTCGGCTGCGCCTCGTTCCTGACCGCATCACTGGCGTGCCAATAATGACGGTAAAGCACACCCTCTCGTGTAATATTGCTTAATTCTACTGTGTGTGTGTGTGTGTGTGTGTGTGTGTGTGTGTGTGTGTGTGTGTGTGTGTGTGTGTGTGTGTCAGGAGAACATCACAGTCTAGCAGATGTGAGGCTGATGTTGGTTGGTGGGGAGCAGGAGGACAGGAACTCAGCTGCTAATAGCATACTGCAGGGCTATGTGTTTACAGAAACTCCATTCAAGGTGAGTAATATGATATGAATGTGATGTTATAATGAAAGAAGTAAACAGTAAAGAGATGAAATATAAATGTGTTCTGATGATAATGTGAAAGTACCTGCTGTCATGAATGTTTAAACACTTTCACCCTGGTGTCCCAACTTTGTTTCCACAATTGTTCACAATTACCCCATTATTTCTATTATGTTTGAAAATAGCAGATCTACAAGTTCACAACCTGCTGCATTGTGAGGTGTTGTGATTCTATTTTAGAATAGCCATATGTGAGATGTATAAATATTATATGATAATATGTTCTCTATGGTATTGAGACTATCTCTCCACCATATTTCATATGTACTGTATGGAGAATGACCCCACCTCATTTGTGATGTGGATATTTCTTTAAGACACAGCAGTCATACTGGCATGCACGGGTATATAAGGCCAGGTGTGCGTGATTACACTGATTTATTTGTTATCTCCACCAAGCAGTCCAAGACGTGGGTCTTCTTAGCAGAAGTGTAGAGCAAAAGAATCAAAGACAAAGTTTTTTTTGTGAGAAAACTACTTATGAGTTTTGGCAGCCAAGTGAATCCACTGCAGCGTGCAGTTCAGAGAGCTGGTGTTGAGTCGCTCCTCTCAGGGTTGCTGTCGCGGCTCGTTTGTAGGTAAACAAACACATTCCTTGGGAATCAGACGCAATTCATAATCGGCGCACCATATAGCGTATTGCTGGCGGGTTCGGCCAGCATCCGCGTTAAGGTAGTTCTTTATCTCCCACGATTTTTATAACCCATTTTTTCACCCAGTGCCAATTATCTGAGTAATCCTGGGCGCTACACTCCCTCTGCCTAGAGCTCGGCTCTAGGCTCTGGGAGAGCCTATCCGTGTTCGGTGACACAGTGGAGCATGCCAAGGCTGTCAGGAACCATACAGTGTATTACGGGATTCTGGTGGGATCCGGTTATTGGTGTGAAGCTACAGAGTGAGCTCCCTTCTCATCCAGAGATACTCACGTTGCTACACTGTGGATCCGTTGTGGTGACGCGGCGGGGCCCTGGTCACGCCATAGCAGCTTGTGAGGATCCCGCCTCCTGTATGAATTGTTTCATCTTGCCATATAAGGCTAGGGAGGCTAGGAGCCTGTTGTTTAGAGGCCCAGACGTTTCCACTCCAACCCAACAGACTAAACGTCCCAGGGTGGCAGAGCTGGGTGAGCCAAGCTCAGGCTATGGCCCTGCCTGGTGTAGACTGGGTTGTAGAGACAGATGAAGAGGAGGAGGAGATCGATGTCATATCATTCTCAGATGATGAGGCCGTCCCCTCTGCTCAGCCACATGCTGATCCAGAGGATGAAGAGGGCAGTGAGCGCACTCTGTTGGCCCCATCATTAAGGGTCTGGTGGGAAGGACATCGAGAGCTCTGGAGATCGATACCTCTGCAGAGGCCGTTTCCGCCCCCTCCCTCTTTGATGACGTCGGGGAGGCTACATCGGCCCCCTTCTCAGGGCCCATTCTCTCAGATTTGAGAGGTTGGTCCGAGGGACAGTGGGAGGACCCCTCCCCATGCCTGATGAAAGGCTGTTTTCATCTTGCCCCCCCCCCCAGTCCTTTCTGGGCGTGGCGGGCGCCCCCAGTAAGAACTGTAGGGTGATGGATGCCTTACTGGCTTACTGCACAGAGTCATGGTTATCCAGACGCAGCTAGCCAACACAGGAGCTATTCTCTCACTGTATCAGCGCCAGCTTACACAGCGTTTACGTAACCAGAATAGTCTAGACTTTATTGAGTTGCAGCAACTGGCATGCATGCTCCCCAGATTGTTTAAGGAACAGGCGGTGGCAGCGGGCAAGGCGATGGCTGCTCTCTGGGCCATCGGTTGCTGGCCCAGTCCAAGCTGCAGCAGGAGGACCGAGCCTGTCTGATGAAGCTGCCTATTGAGCCATCGGATAAGTTTGGCCAAGAGGCCAGTGTCTTCCTGCAACAAGCTCAGGAGGCTCGTAGATGTGCACAGGTCTGGTTCCTTCGGCTGCGGCCGGGGTGTGTGTAGGGCACCAGCTGCTACAGCATTAGAGTCGTACATCAGGGCCACACGTGCCCACAGAGTAACACACCAGCTCTTTGGGTAGACCACTGTTGAAGGCTGGACTGTCCATTGATCCAGCAGGCATACAAGCAGGCAGGAGTACCAGTGCTGCCTGGAGTGTGGGCACACTGCACCCGTGGAGTGGAGGCCTCCTGGGTGCTGTGGAATGGTGCGTCCCTGACAGAGATCTGCACAGCAGCAACATGGTCGACTCCGTCGACATTCACGATTTCTACCGACTGAACGTGGCTGCATCCGCTCCCTTTGGGGAGTCTGTCTTGAGTGCTACTCAGAGGTAGGTGTCACTGTCACCTTCACCAGTCAAGCCGGCCTTGCGTCTGGCGGAATGGCTTGAGCGGCCCTTCACCCATGTGGTCACTGGCCTTAGCGTCTGAATATCCACGTCACAAGTGAGGTGGGGTCATTCCCCTTTTTATGAAACATGTTGGATGGAGAGAACAAAGGTCACAACGTAACCGGACGTTATGATTATATGAAACTGAAATTATTTCAGTATTCTGACAGTTGATAAAAACACAGTTACTAAAAATACAGTTAATAAAACTAGACAAAGTAAAAGCTCACAATGCGTCATGGGCTTGTAGATCTGCTAGTTTTTTAACTGTTTGAAAATGAAAATTTGCACCTTTTAATGACATGCCCACTAAAGGGACGCCAGGTTGAAAGTGGTAAAAAAAAAAAAGAAAAAGCAAGTAAGTAGTAATAATAATATTCATAATCATAATTCTCAGCAGCAGTGTTGATGGTCATCAGGGTATTGTATGATGTTGTGATGAGAATTACCACAGCAGAGGACACTAATGTCCTCTTGTACCATTCTAAATCACTAGAGGGACATTGAGTCTCCTGGCTGATGCCATCACATACAACGATGATTTTATTGATTTATTTTTTACACTTAGAGTAAAATGAACACTGAGAATTGTAATGTGTAATTCCATTTATACGATGAACTCTATGCTGGTTGTGAGTATTAACCATCTCCAGATATATAGGTTGTTCAATTATTCCATATAGTTAATTACTGTTTTATTTAATTTAGTGTAAATGTGGCACTGTTAGACAAAATAGACACATTCAGTGAGTTCATCTCTAACAAGATTGAGACAAAATCTTCACTGAGGACATCATAGAATGAACGTTTTGATTATTACAACTAACACACAGTAAACCTCATATTCCAGGAGTATAAAACCCAGACTAAACTGACACAATGTGTCAGACAACAGAGTCGAGTTGCTGACAGAAATGTGAGTGTGGTGATCTGTCCAGACTGGTCAACCACACCTCCATCACAGAAGACCAAAGACGTCCTTCTACACGGTGTGACTCTGTGTCCTCCTGGACCCCACACTGTCCTGGTGACTGTTGATGTCAGGTCCAGTTTCTCTGAAGCTGACAGCAGATCAGTGGAGGAACACATGGAGCTGCTGGGGGACAAAGTCTGGAGATACACTCAGGTTCTGTTCACATGGGGATACTGGCTGGGAGGGAGACGTGTTGAGGAGTACATAGAGTCTGAAGGAGAACCTCTGAAGTGGATCCTGGAGAAATGTACCTACAGGTACCATGTTCTAGATGGTACCAAGTGGGACTTTTCAGAAGTAGAAGAGCTGATGGAGAAAACAGAAGACATGGTGACGAGGAACACAGGACACTTTGAACCCTCAGTCTCAAGAAAAGACAGCCCTGTCAGAGACACAGGACACTCCAAGGTGGGACATGATACAAGACAGAAGACACTGTTTGAAAGGCTGAAAGGAAAGAAAACATTAACAGAAGAAGAATGGAAGAAGAGGGTGGAGGAGATGAGAGAGAGGACGTTGAGGTTTGTGGTGACGGAGCCAGATAGTGAGTATCAGTATAATGGATCTGCTAACAGACTTCAATGTGATCGTTCTTATAGTGACTTTATCAGATAAACTCACAAAGACACTTGAAAAGCAGTGGCCTACACTTTGTGGTGTTGTGCATGATTTAAAATTATAGCATTGTAAAATGTCTATGTCAACATTATATATGTAATATTTTCTATTATCCTTATTATTGTCACCGCCAGGCCGAAGGCATGGTGGAGAGTATGTTTTCACTTTGTCCGTCCGTGTGTGTGTCTGTCCGTCCGTGTGTTTGTCTGTCCAGCTCCATACGTGATATCACAAAATGTAATATAAATAGGTAAGACAGAATTAATCAGGAACAGTTTTACCACCTCGCCTGGCGGAGACCTGTGCTCCGAGGAGCACATTTTCTAGTTGTAGTTGTTTTTTCTTGTTTCTTTTATCATTGTAATGTCTTGCTGTCTGTTGTCGTGTGTTCCAGTGAGTGGTGGAACATCATCTGAGACAGGAAGTCTCAGGTCACCTGACAAGGTTTCTGATTGGCTGCAGAAGCGAAAACCTGGACCAATAGCGTCCTCTTCAGGAGTTCACACCACGAGTGAAGCTCCTACCCAGACAAACACTGAGGTGATGAGTGTGAGATGAAGATTTACTTTGACATCAATCACACACCATACACATCAAACGTTTTTTTGAGCCCTGGGGGGGCCATGTTTTTTTTTATTTTGGCTTTGGGGGGGTCATACAACTTTAATTTATTGAATTTTGTATTTTAAAAATGCTTAGTTTTTTTTGTTTTTCATATTGTTATAGGCCTACTCCCCTATCTATATCGCGTTTAATAACCCTGTATGGTGACTTGACATGGTATCTCCCACTTCTGATTTACGTTCCAGACGCATGCAGTTAACAAGAGAGACAGATTGTTGTTGCCAGATTGGCCACGTTTTTTTAAGTAATTGGGCTGGAAAAAAAATGCATTGGGCGGGTACATTCGCTTGCTTTTTAAAAAAAATATATATGGCGTTTTTTTCCCCCACATAGCACGCAGCAGCGGCAGCACGTTGGCAGCGGATGATTCAAAATGAGTAGTTATGCTACCTATGAGGAAATATCTCAGCCGTGCCCAAAGCAGCTACAACAGCAGAGAAAAAAACTAAATATAGCAAAACTACTGAAAATGTCTTCAATATTTCAACCAACACAAACGGATGCTACTGCAAGTAGGCTACCAAGACTTTCTTTACAGACTGTCTTGTGTCTAGACAGAGCAAAGATGTCACACAAGTTGACACAACAAGTTTCCTTGTTGTATATATGAGAGCTGCTCATATTCTACCACTGAAAGAACAACAGCTCATGCCTTTTCCAATGTTGACATTGCTTTCAGAATGTAGCCTATCTCTTCCCTGTATCGGTACTGGGGAAAGATCATTTTGCAAACTGGAAATGATCATAAATAGACTGGGGAGTGCATCCATTCATGACAACAGACTGAACCATCTAACTTGTCCATTGAATCACACGTTGCATCAATTGGATGTTTTCAGACCTTAAAAGGAGCCTATTAAGAAAGCACTATTAAATCATATTGGTAAGTCAAACGTGCAGCGCTTTAATAGCGTTCATTTATATATGCCTGTATGCTGTGTTTGGCCTTCATGTAATGTATGGTTGGACATAAGGCAGCGCCGACTGCAGTCAGTGCTTTCTGAGAGAATGTGACAGCTGATTGTGTGTGTGTGTGTGTGTGTGTGTGTGTGTGTGTGTGTGTGTGTGTGTGTGTGTGTGTGTGTGTGTGTGTGTGTGTGTGTGTGTGTGGTGCAGAGGGCTTATAATGATGATAGCAATTTCCCAGTAACGACGGCTCTAATAATAAAAGACTGATTGCAAAGCACTATTATATTAGTGTTGATAATGTCTAATAAACGATGTTGTTGTCTATCAATGCATGCGCTCATTACGCACATAACGCATGCGTCTGCTGACTGCTGGTGTTTGAGACACGCACGCACATCACTTTCCTAGGCGAGTAAAGTTTGCGGGGTGGCTCGGTGTGTGCGCGTGGGTCACCAGACATGTCGACCCAAGACAGCTCGACCAGCTGCGATTTTGAGACAGCTCGACCCAGATCGACCGGGTCTGGTTGTCTGAAGTAGTAGCTCTGTGTAACCCCTAGAGGGTAGTAGAGTACAAGGTACAAGGTGACGGTGAGGGAGGTCCTGAGTATATTTATAGTATATTTAAGACTTAAGAGTAAATATTGTAAGCATGCTTCCCCAGTTGCATACTTTTTTTTAAGAAGTGTTATAGTATATTTAAGAGTACATATTGTAAGCCTGTTTTGTCCTCCTCTCCTCTAAAATCATTTGAAAGTAGCAGATCTACACTAGTTGCCATCATTAAACACAACACAAGAGGTGAAATGAATTAAAGTAACTGTTATTTTATTTGACAAAACAGGGCAGTGTGAAACAATTTCAATGATTGAAAAAAAGGTCCAAAATAGTAGTATATTACAAAAAGGCTGAGTCTGATCGAATGTGCACTATTTCAGTCATACTATCAAACTATCAAAAATAGTTATATACAAAAGAAATGGGGGAATAAAAAAGAGAAAGGAGACCAGGCTAGACCTCGCTGTCCGCTCTTGCCAGTCCGACCCCGTGTGGCATCGTGTTCACCTCGGCAACAGCTGCCAGCAGCTGGGTGATGTCCAACTCTTGCATAGGCATCCCATAGTTTCACCAGTTTGCCCTCTGTGTCCTTAGTTTTCTTTCGCTGGTAGCGTGCCACCATATAACTTAAGCATGTATACAAGTCTTACATCCATCAAGCTATGGGGATGGATGATGGTGCTGATGATGATGGCTGATAGCCTTAGGAATGTGATTGATGTTGTTGATGGCTCTGTGTCTCTGTGTTTCTCTGCATATATCTGCATTCTATATACAGTTTTAACTTTAAAGGGACATTAAGCATGTATACAAGTCTTACATCCATCAGTGTTTGAGGTGATGAAAAGGAAATAGGCTGAAGCTAAACATTTATGATAGCCTATCCTTCCTTAAATGTATAGCTCTCATTATTAACATTAAAAAGATATGCCAATAATAGAAATACCAGATCCTTTAGATTGATTGAAGTTTGCACAGGAAAAGGTACCAGTACAGTACATGAGTTTACTGTTACAAGGTCAACTAAAATGATATAACCAACAAAAAAAGCCTATAGTAACTGTAGTTACTAGTTACTTTCCATCAGTGTTTGAGGTGATGAAAAGGAAATAGAGTGCAAGAATAATTGTCAGACAACACAGAGCTGCTGCTAATGTGTAGACTGAACGTCACTTTATGACTGAATGACAAAATAATCATTTCCATAACACATACAAATAATATAGTGTATTCAAAGCACAGCATACAATCAATAAAGGCATTACCATTATAACTATAACTTCTTATATATCTGACTTTTATACTTCATGTAATTATTCACAAAACCCCTAGGAGAGGTCATACTCTGCTATGCTGTGACAGTACAAGCATACATGTATACAAGTCTTACATCCATCAGTGTTTGAGGTGATCAAAAGGAAATAGGCTGAAGCTAAACATTTATGATAGCCTATCCTTCCTTAAACAAGGACACGGTCATATGCTGTGTAGCATACATATTCACCTTGTAAACAAAATGTAAGTAAGATGAAATATGCAATATAAATGAAATCCCAATTATAACATTTGCATCTCATATACGACAACACTGACTGAGCTGCTGCTAATGTGTAGACTGAACGTCACTTTATGATGTTCTGTAAACGGCCTCTGGGTGGCTCCCTTTAGCTTCCATTAGCCTCCATTAGCTTTGTAACGAGTGCAACAAAAACACCAACAGTCCCACACCAATACAGTCTTGAAGCTAAAGCATTCATAGAAACTTATTATAACATGGCAACTTTGCACTTTACCTGAAAAGGGGAGAATAAAGTGAGTGCAAGAATAATTGTCAGACAACACAGATTGAGGATCGCCAGGCTGAACCAATTGATAATAGACACACTGTAAGGATTTAGAGCTGAGGTAAGGAGGTGTCTAATGGCTGTGCTTGAAAGCCTTATCACATCAAGAAGACAATAGGGCTTGAGGTAAGGAGGTGTCTATCTCAATGGCTGTGCTTGCTTGAAAGCCTTTGGGCTTGTTTCACCCTGACAGACAAATAATAATTCTTTGGTAAATCAATGTACATATTATTATTATTATGTCTCTCTCTCTCTCTCCCTCTCTCTCTCCCTCTCCCTCTCTCTCTCTCTCTCTCCTCTCGCTGTCTGTCTGTCTGTCTGTCTGTCTGTCTGTCTCTCTCTCTCTCTCTCTCTCTCTCTCTCTCTCTCTCTCTCTCTCTCTCTCTCTCTCTCTCTCGCGCGGTCCGGGTCGAATTTGGGTCGAGTTGTCGGGTCCAAGCGGGTCGACAGCGGGTCGACCGGTCCGGGTCGAGCTGTCTTGGGTCGACATGTCTGGTGACCTGCGCGTGTGCGTGCGTTATTGTGTTTGCCAGATGCGTCGCATTTTGGTTTGTCTGACACGCTACTCTTTCTTTGCACTCTGTGGTTATTGGTCTCTATTTTGTCTACTTTGGTTATTTGATGCTTTCATGCAGATATGAAGCTTTTTATGCAGCGTTTTCTGTTGTATATGGAAACTGACTTTAAGATCGGAGGAAGGAGGAAAAGAGGAAAAGAGAGACAGACAGAGAGAGAGAGCGAGAGAGAAAACTACTCACGCCCGACTCTGTGTTCTTGACGGTGTTCACTCTCCATTCCGACATCTCACCACTCCGACTAGTGGCTTCCGCGTGCGGTTAGGGTTAGGGTTAGGTATAGGGTTCGTCAACGTCGGAAAGGCGACATGTCGGAAAGGAGAAATGCACCCGTTTTTGACAGCTTGATTGTAAACGAGTTAATATGAAAAATAGAACATAGTTGCTCAACCTTGCTTTCGTTTAGGGTGTTTTTGTAACCCCAAGAGGACACATATGGAACCAAATGGACCCCGACGTGAAATAGGACGCTAAATAGGGCCTACAATAAACGTCAGAAAAGATCAGCATTCATTTTATGTCCTGTGATGTGAATATAAAAAATATGGTTTATTGCGGGGGGGGGGTCATGCATTTTCCTCCAGTCACTCAGGGGGGGTCACAGAAAAATATTTGGAGGTCTGGGGGGGGTCAAGAAAAAAAAAGAAAAAAAAATTACATCTGGACCACGTCCAGTCCCTTAGTGCAGATGCATAAGATTTTTGTAACATAGTATACACACTAAAAGTATCTCCAAATGGAAAAAAAAAAACATTAAAAAAAACTCACCTCCAACATACCTGTCATAACATGACATTAGAGTTTAAACAGTCATTTTGACATTTCAGAAACAAGTTCTGTAAAGTGAAAATCCAAAATGTCTTTATTTACAGTCTATGTACGTTCAATATGACAATATGACAATTTCCCTTGAAGTGAGCTTTGTTCTCTGTAAACAGGATTTATGCAAGATGTTTAATGCATCTGATATCTTGCTATTATTGTCTCCGCCAGGCCGAAATGCATGGCGAGAGTATGTTTTACCCCCTGTCCGTCCGTCCGTCCGTCCGTGTGTGTGTGTGTCCGTCCGTGTGTCCTGTCCGTGTGTTACCAGTTAATCTCCGGCACCGTTGGCCCGGTCGCTGCAAAACTGTGCACACACACTCTCTGGATGCCAATTCAGAACCTCTGCCCCAAATTTTATTTTCACATGGGCCTGTTATAGCGCCACCAGGAGGCCGATTTGTGCAAAACCCATTTTTTGATATTACTTCTACAGATTTTATCCAACCGTCATGCAAATCGGTACACAGTATCTCTATAGTCATGTGATCAACACGGATCTGTCCAATTTTCCAGATTTCATCCTCATTGGCTAAGGTTGGCTTCCAAAGTTTGCAGGATTGGTCTGTTTTGAACAAAATGCCTTAAATAATGAACGCAGCTTGCGATTTCCCTGAAATTTCACACACACACATTCCCACTAGGCTGAGGAAGAAATGCCACCATTTTCACATTGGCCTGTTATAGCGCCACCAGCAGGTCTAATTTAGCAAAACACATTTTTGGAACAAATCATGAATGCAGTGTCCGATTGCCGTGAAAGGCCTAAGAAGAAATGGCACCCTTTTCACATTGGCCTATAGCGCCACCAGGAGGCCACAATAAGGTACCACACCTGGCGGAGACCTGTGCTCTGAGGAGCACTTTTTCTAGTTAGGCTGTGTGTTCAGCAAGTGTGTGTTTCCACAAGGCTCTCACCTAAAGTTGAGTTGAGAATATTTAACTCTGGCTTTGGTGGACACAGCACCTTGTAGATGCATACAGACTATGATTTATGTAAGCATTTACAATTGAACTGGGTTCATGGATTAAGTCACTTAAAAGATGATGTAACATTCTGAATGTTCATTTCTTAGACTGGCTGAATCTGATCTGTTTAATGATTCTGCCTCTTCATTCTTAGGCACCATGTGTACATATGTCTTCAGAAGAAGAGGAGGATGAGGATTCTGGTGAGAGACATGGATCATATTCATCTTTTACACTGTAAGCCTCCAAGCTGCCTCTGATCCACTAACTGTCCTCTGTCTTTACTCTCTACAGAAGACTGCATGAACCTGATGAAGATTATGGAGATAAAAAGTGGAGAGGAAGGTAAATAATGTAACTCTCCTTCATCAATTCTACAATGAACTGTGAGTGTTGGTGTGAATACAACGTGAAGGATTACACACAACTAAATGTTTTCTCTTTAATGTCCTTCCTGCAGAGCTGAACCAAACTGATCTGGATGATTATGATAATGGTAGGAGAGTTTATTTAATTAGTTAATACATAGATCTATGAATCATAAATGTAAATCTAAACCTGGACAAACTGTGGAATTCATCTCCTCTCTCAGAATGTTGTTCCCTTTGACATCATGAGAACATTTGACTTGATGATTCTTATGTTTCTGTCCATGATTAAGCCCTGGTCCTGAAGCTGAGCTTTGCAATGGGATAAATACGGTATAATTCAATTTAGTGTAAATATGTGTAACTGTTGTTATTTGTCCCTCCAGATGAGGTGTACTTGGGATCATGCTGTGATAAATGTCAACATGTCCAGCAGGTCAGATACTCTTCTTGATATACGAACAGTATGTACAGTTACAGTATGTATGGCTGTTGGTGATCCTTAATGATCTCCTGTGTGTGTGTGTGTGTGTGTGTGTGTGTGTGTGTGTGTGTGTGTGTGTGTGTGTGTGTGTGTGTGTGTGTGTGTGTGTGTGTGTGTGTGTGTGTGTGTGTGTGTGTGTGTGTGCTTGGTAGAGCTACGGTGATGAGATGATCATACCTGAGAAACTCTCCAGAGGACGCTTGCAGTGAGTCTGGACGTCACTTTGACATCATCTGCTTCTCTGGTTTCATACTGTAGAGAACCAACGTCTGACATCAATGCCACGAGGCCACTAGAGACCACTAGAGGCCACTAGAGGCCACTAGAGACCACTAGAGACCACTAGAGGCCACTATCCCTCTGCGTCACAGAGATATTTTAACATTGAAAATACCTATAACTTTAACTTCATCCGGTTTAATTATATTAATATTACTTATAAGACTAGTGTGTGTGTGTGTGTGTGTGTGTGTGTGTGTGTGTGTGTGTGTGTGTGTGTGTGTGTGTGTGTGTGTGTGTGTGTGTGTGTGTGTGTGTGTGTGTGTGTGTGCACTCTTTAGGGCTCAGCTGGAAGGACAGGGGACATATGAGTGTGCATCAACAGGCTTGATATTTGAGGCGTCGGAGCAAGTTCTGGTGAGTTATTCCATCCTGTCCTGGTCCAAGTTCAACAAGTTGATCCAGAACCCCTGGACGATTGCTGGTCCCATATTCAACGTACAGACAGTCAACAAGGATTCATCTACCCTCAAGACCATCCAGCTCCCCCACTCCCTGTGCCTGGCTGGTGAGAAGATATGCTGCCTCTCTGTACAATATGATGAATCCAAATAACAGTATCATACAGTGATATTTATTTTACACTATTGTCTGTCTTCAGCCTTTTTTTTTTTAGCTTCAATGCATTTTGTCTTGTTGTCTCTATAAAACTGTCCCTCCATCCTTCCTCCTCATTATCTTCACCTGCAGGCCAGGAAAAAGAGAAGGAATTTGCTGTCCTACACGTCACTGGCAAGGATCCTGTCATTGAGAGAGTCCAGTCCTCTGGTAGTCATCTAAAGTGGTCAGTGTCCTCCCTGTCTCCTGTGGGTGCCATCGCCCGGGACATACAGCAGGATGAACACCACGGAGCGGTGCTGATCTACAAGGATCTGGCGAGTAGTGTCGACACTCACACTTTCCGCATCTACCTCGCCCTCAACTGCAGCTCATGGCATGAAGTAAGGACGGCTCTAAGATGAAGACCGCATGCAAAAGTGCATGTGTTGCTAACAGTTTAGCTTAGCATTTACACAAACATTTTTCATTTTATCAATGACCAACTGTCATCAATATCTTAATATTATTATTAGTTTAGGACTTGTCTTCAACTATTCTCAGAATAATGTTTGACTGCTCAAAACAAATTGTGTTCTCATTTTGACCAACACTTTAACATGGCCTTCAGTATTGAGTATTGATAAGCTCTCAGTCTACATTCTAGTTGGCTAGGAGGAAGTGACTCTTTTCCCTACTCCCCTGTCTCTTGTCCTCCTTCTCTCCTTTTGTCTTCACTTTGTCCACCTGTTGTCCTTGTGTGTGGCAGGACATCAAGAGGGAGTTGGATTTTGAGAAAGGACATTTCTGTAGAGTTTACAAGAATCCCAACTGTCTACTGGTAGAGGGGAAGTACCAGCTCATGAGTAAGCCAAGAGAGGAGATTCACCCTGAGGTGAGTTTGTCTTGATGCTCATTCAGCTTATCATTATGCATGGTGGATGTTTTATTGGTAAAGGTGTAGTTTGGTATACATATGAACATGTTGTATGTATAATGAATGACTGTATGATGGAATATCATGATTAATGTGTTTGTGCAGAATTTGCCATTCACCCTGAAACCAACTGAGTTCAAAGGCTACTTTGAAGCCAGCTTCAAGCAGCCACTTCCCGTCACATTTAATGTTAAAGTGAGAGGCTCTGACGATACTACCTGGTCTGCAATCATTCAACAAGGTACATAATGGACACAGTCCCCTGTCTACTTGAACGTCATTGTTTGTTTATTTTTGAGCGATGGCACCTATCTTTTGTTCTCTTATCAGGTGACTTGGAGAAAAAGCCAAGCATGTTACAACTACTACTTGGTTGGTTTCAGCTGGGCTGGAGACAAAGCAGTACATGTAAGCATGATTCATTTAGTTTACTTTGTGTGATATCAGTATTTTCATCATTGTAGAATCAGACCGTAATTTCCATCTCGCACATACGCACAAAATGTTTTAAGGCTGATATGAGTGCAGTAACTGATTCATTTATGATCCACCTCATAAATAATCTCTCAAGAACAGATTCTGCTCTGCGTTTGAAGCTGTTGGGGGGGGTTCGTCATATCGCGTACGCACTGGCCTACAAGTGGGCGTGCTTTCAGATCAGGAAGCAGGCCGCGCTTTACCCAATCAAATGTAGTGGGCGGGATTTACGTGTCCGCCGATCCTTCCCCACTCGAAACAAACCGAAACTCATTTAACAATAGCGTCCTCGGAGCAGACAAAACCACAGAAAGATTTTCACATTTTAACTTGCTCTTTCATCATAGAAACAAGTGGGCTTATAACCAAAACCATCCATGTTCTCTGGGAGAAGTGGTGTTAGTGTTCCGTGTATAAATATTGTTAGTGGGAATGAAAACATAGTCGCACCACCGGAAGTGAAAGGCTGCAGGCAGACCAAAACCCTGGTTTCCTTGCGCACGGGTGCTACGTCGACTTCCTCCCAGAGCCAACTGAGCTGTTTTTCCTTTTCATTTGGCGATGGGTTCCCAGATTGCCTCATAAATACCACAAATCTACCCAATCAGAACTAGCCTCTGACATTACTCTGATGTCATCTGATGGCTGATAGATCCAAACGATATGGAAAAATAACCTCAGTATCAAACCTGGGAAAAAGAGACACCAGTCGGTCATTTCCAGAAGTCAGCGCTTTGACTATGATTTATAATCATGATTAATCACAGCTAACCTGTAATGAATCTGATTAAAACGCTCACTCTTTTAACAAAAGAGTGAGGCTACAGCGTCTCTTCAAGAAGAACAGTGTAATGTAACTATGTATTGTTGTCTGTAGGTGAGGCTACAGTGTCTCTTCTAGAAGAACAGTGTAATTTAACTATGTATTGTTGTCTGTAGGTGAGGCTACAGTGTCTCTTCAAGAACATCAGAGTCTTCATCCTGAGTCAGAACCAAACACAGAGCCTGACTCACATCATGTTCAGGTAAATATAAATGGGACATTTCAGAAGTAACAGAGCTGATTGAAGATAATAACAATACGATTGAAGATAATGTTTAATCAAAGACAGATTGGTCCTTTAGACACAGGACACATGACACTGTCACTCAACCTATTGAAGTGTCTGAGGGTTTGTTTGAGATACATTATAATATAATGTATCTCAAACAAACCCTCAGACCCTCACAAACCCTCTTGAACATATTATGTTCAAGCGGCGAGATTACATACAAAGTCAATGCAATGACGCGACTTTGAACATCTTTGTATTAAGCTGTGAGAGCGAGGCGAATGGGGCGATGCAGAAGAAACGCCCCGTCGCCTCGGTATCTTCTCTCCAGGTGGAAAATCCCAACTGAAGCAACACTCGCTTCCCACCAACACTGGACAGCGTAACGATTCAAGCGATGACAGATATTTTATTTTGCGGTGGGAATGCTCCTTAACACTCTTCCAGGAAGTAATATGCTCCAGTAATACTGACAATTATATTCATAAATCAACCTTTGGAACAACAGCTACACCTTTGACATGTTTCACAAAGATCTGCAATCAGTCTTGATGAACTAGAGTTTAGTGTTGACTCAAGTCAAGTCAAATAACACATTTGTCACAGACACCTGGTTTTAACCTTTGCTTTGGAAAGTGACTTTCCGGTTGAGGATATGTTTCATCAGAAAATGAATGTTGAATATAGGGAGTAGACTAAACTTACTGAGCTAGACTTTATCACCCAGTCTTTACCCTGGAGTGTCAGCCCTAGGGCTGATACCTGTTGTATTTATCTATTATTCTGGTGAGCTCTATAACATATTATAGTATCTACTTGCTCTATAGTTTCCAGAACAAGAGTGTGACTTCACACACTTCACTGGACAGCATTTATATAGCGCTTTTCTCCAAAGTGCTTTACAACTGAAACAAAACCCTCATGACAGCAGAAACACACATATACAGTTAATTTATATTGCCAACACATCTGTTCAGGACAGCCTACTGATCATTCCCTCAGAATGTGTTTATGATTTATTCAATTATTAATGGATGTCCGTATAAGCATCCATATGCAGCCATAATGTCTATTCAGATGGAGTTTACATTATTTGTTCCTACATACAGAGTGATGGGTCCAGTACAACAGCATTAAAACCAAGCATCTCTGGTGGATTCAGTGATGATGAAACAGTGGCTGAAGGTGTAATGCAGGTTGCAGGTTAGTTTCCTGTTTCTAATGTCATTCAAACTATTATTACAGCATTTATTTTAACATATTTCATGTACTGGAGGAATAGAGTTTAACATTTAAATGAAAACAGTGTTGCTACAGTTATCAAATAAAGACAAATATGTTGAATTGGTCAGATTTTCTGATTCTTCCCATAATGATGTAATTTAGTGAATCAGTTCATTGAATATTGTGTCTAGTGTTTGATGCCGCTTGTAGCTTAGAAGCTGATTTTTTTCTTCACATCATGAACATGAAAGTAATTTCTGTTACATTATCAGCTCATTCTTTTTTTCTCTCAAATAAATAAGAACCTCAGATTAACATGTAAGCTTTTTATAGTTTAGAATTATTATTTTTTTTTTTGTATTAATATGAGTTAAAATAATGTAAGTGGGCTTGCTAGGTTTAGTTTTAATTTTGTGAAAAGGCTTAGTATTAATTTAGTTTTTAAACCTTTTAGTGTTAGTTTTTAGCTTGTTTTATTGTTTTATGGGGTCTTTATCAGTATTGAGATGAAACAGTCTGAACATTTTGAATAAAATAATAATTGTTATAACTGCCACAGCTAAAATATATGGAAGATAGATGTAATATCAAACCAAAACGTTTCAGTTAACTTTCTTTTTTTAGTTAGCTGTGTAAAAGGTTTCATTTTTTTATTTGACCCTGAAATCAAACTACAAACTACAGAATGAATGGTTAATAAGAGACAACAAGTTCCGTGTGCCACTATTTATACTTTTAGGAGAGCAGATGTCAAGTAATACAGTATAATAGTCTGACTTTTATATTGACAGACATGAAAGCTAACTTTGTGAAGAAGAACTGGGGTCGTCTAATTGAACACGTCACAGCGGTTCTGAGCATCGCAGACGACCTCTTTGGAAAAGACTTTGTCACGACTGAGACTTATAGCGAAATCTGTAACGCAACGACCAGGCAAGCTCAAATGAGAACACTGCTTCTCACTGTTCATCTAAAAGGAACTGCAGCAATATCAGCATTCTACGAGTCTCTGCAGCAGCACGAGACGTGTCTCTTCAACGATCTGGGTAAGAAAAAAACACTTCAAATCCCTCCATAGGCGGCGGGTAATGAAGGCTAGGGTAGTCTAAGCCTTCCCAAATGTTATGCTGGGAAATTCTGGGAATTGTGCAAATTATATATAATATATGTGCACAGCATTATTAATTTTTTGATAATAAATCAGTAAAATCAGGCAAAAAATATGAATTAAATAACCTAACCCTAACCCTAGGCCTATAACCCAAATAAAGTAACCAAAAACCAAAAAGAAACTAATATAATCCGCCCAGAAACCACATTTTTTTGTACGGATTTCGGCGCCCGCTTGCGGCCGACCCGCCGCCTTCCCAATTGTCAAGCTCACCCGCCGCCTATGAATCCGTCTTTCAGTCCAGTCTGTTGGAGGTCTGTGTGACAGGCTTTTTCTTTTTCTTTTCACATTCCAGCAGAAGGTCCTGGCAGATAAACACATTCCAGCTGAAGGTCCTGGCAGATAAAGCATTGAAGATGAATGAAGAGACAACAACTAGTCCACTACGTCTCTTTGATTTGTACTTTAATTGAGAGAAACATGTGATGTGATCATTAACCTTTTTTATGAGTTTCTGCTAGATTGCAGGATGTTGTACAGAAAGAAAAATATCGATAGAATGATCTTAATGTCTATGATCCTAGATTACTATTGCCATGCATTTGACGCATTACCTCATGTTGTCCTTGTTTACTGTAAATAACTCTGGATTAAATGGACATTTTGCCGATTTTGCATCAAACCCCTATTTTTATCTAGGTCTAGGACCCATAAACATGATCCTGGTGTGTTTTTTGTGTTTATCTGTATTTTTAGAATTGTATCCATATCCTTTAATCCAGAGTCACGCAGCCTCCCCTCCCCACAAGGAAGGGCAGTGTCCCAAAGCATTATGGTCATTGTAGTAATGCAGCAGTCCAGTCAAACCCCAGTCAAACACACAGACCTCTATATTTTTCTGGCCAGAGGGTGCACTTTTTTTTTTGCTATTTTGCTACTGTTATCTACTACAAATATTATTAACATTGAGTGACTGGAAGTTCTTCCAGGGGTGAAAGAGCGTCTGCTAAATGCCTTAATTGTAAATTGAAGATCGAAACATTTGTTTTTATTTTGACAGCCTGTGTGACAACTTTGACAGGAAGAAGCCGAACAAGCTTCTGTGTCAAATTCCACTTGGTAACTTATTTTGTTTTGTTAAGTAGGGCGGGTCCCTGATTATTTAACAAGTCCTGTATTCGTTTTTTGGAGGCACTACCCACACCTGTAGCTGTGTTGCTCATTCCACGAATGCTCGATCCTTAAAAGCTCTACCTTGTTGTAAAGGTGACTAATGAATGATAAACATGATATAAAACACAATACCAATTGGTATCATTAAAGGGGAGATATAATTGACCAAAGTTAGGTTTCCGAACTTTTTTGGGGCAGTTTATATACATAGTGGTGTCAGTGGCATGCATGTGTAGTCTGTGTCGGAGAGAAGTAATATAGGGACAGTTTTAAATATGTTGTTGTTGCATAATAACTACAGGCTGACTAACACATTTGGTAGTAAATACAAATTTTGTAACAGGATCATAACATGGCTGGACTATACACACTAATAAAACCTTTTCATTTTGATTGTAACAAATCAATGTTTTACATTATATTTAGAACATATAAACACATAATTGAACATAATGTGTCTGAATTGGACGCATTGGGGGACATCATGACAGGGCACCATGCATCTGACACGCACGCACGCACGCACACACACACAGGTTTGTATTACTATACTTGTGAGGACAATTAACATTTTAAGACTCAATTTTATGAATGGCGTGTTTAATGGATTCCGCATTTTTAGCCTAAAAAAACCTAATGAACCTCATGAATACAAACCTCTCCAAAAATTGAAATGGCCTTGGACTTCTACATCCCAGTCTGCATTAGAGTCCTGGTAGCCATGCAAGTACTTTGAAGACCTCCATACTGTACATGCTGCACCGCCCATCAGGACAGCTGGAGGTAAGCATTGCCATGGGATGCTCAATCTCTCCCATCCTGTTTGTTGCAGCCTTTGAGGTCGTCCTCATAGGGGCCACGAATATGGTTTTATCAGTGAAACTGCCTTCTGGTCAAAGGCTACCAGCAGTGAGAGGCTATATATGGACGATATCACCACCATACTCCACACAGCAGCACGTACAACGAGACTGCTGAAGAGGATAGACATGCTTGTGGGCGGGCCGAGGATGAAGATCAACCCCCCCCCCCCCCCAAATCACGCAGTCTGTCTATCAGGAAAGGAGTCAGAAGCGACAACACCATCTTTGTAGCAGGCGGCGAGGACATCCCATTACTGGTAAGTGAACCCGTCTGGCAGCCTGGGTCGAAACATACACTGCAGAGCTCTCTGACAGGCAGATGGGGGAGACGCAGTGGTGTAAAGTAACCAAGTACATTTACTTAAGTACTGTACTTAAGTACAATTTTGAGGTATCTATACTTTACTTGAGTATTTCCAATTTCCAATACTTCTACTTCTACTCCACTACATCTCAGAGGCAAATATTGTACTTTTACTCCACTACATTTACTTGAAAACTTTAGTTACTAGTTACTTTTCAGATGTAAATTATGATATTATGAAATATACATTAACCACTTTAGCCCTATTTTATACCTAAGCTATTTGAAAATAGCCGATCTACAAGCTCACAACGCGTCGTGCTGCGACGCGTTGTGAGCTTGTAGATCTGCTATTTTCAAATATTTAGTACTTTTACTTTTGGATCAATCAGAGCCAGCTCCCCGGCAAATACAAAGTATGGTGTTACCGGTTCATACTGTACCAACGTGTGATTACATGTGGCCTCTGAAGATGAGCAAAATCCCCTCCTCAGAGGTAAGCAAGATGGACGGGCTGGCAAACCTGTTCATCAGGAAGTGGCAAGGCAATGAGTGGACCATGATTGAGTGTCAACCTGGGGAAACAGCTCCAGTTCTCCAGGGAGATTGTGGAAACATCTCTCTGGTCAGGCCTAGTCATGTGGTCAGAGAGGCTTGCAAGACAGTCATTCAAGAGCTGGCAGAGGAGGCAGAGAAAGGCAGCTTCTGGCCGTGGCTAAGGAGGAAGCATAGGAGTTGGGGGCCTAACAACGCCTAGGGAATCAGCAGGGGGTTAGGGGAGAGATCCCTGCCATCGGACAACTGGCCCCGGGGTGCAGTCCGAAGAAAGAGAAAAAAAAGACAAGAAAAAAACATACAGGTAGGACAAGACAAAGACTAGACTAGGACAACAGTAACTCAGTCGCACTGTGATAGCTTTAAATTATCTAATACATACAGCTCACTGTCTGTCTGTCAAATATACATGTATTAAACCAATAAGGAGATTCATATTTAGGATTTATTCCAGAGAAAATATCTTACAAGCGTAGGAAATGCTTGGAGATAGCTTCCAGATAATACCCTTAACTCTTTGACTGCCAGACATGAAACATATTTTGCGACTACCAGCGATTTACAAGTGTTATCACTAACCTTTCAAAAATCATCTCCAGTATGATCGATCCCCCGATCGCTTTAAAATACGTTTCCGAGTCCCGTAGAATTTTTTTGGGGGAAGCGAGTCGCCGCGATCATCCGTGGCCAGTTGAATGTAGGCTGAAAACAGACAAAAAGCAACACAAACAGAGACAAATCCACTCCTCCT
This sequence comes from Gymnoscopelus microlampas, assembly GCF_963454915.1. Classification (NCBI taxonomy): domain Eukaryota; kingdom Metazoa; phylum Chordata; class Actinopteri; order Myctophiformes; family Myctophidae; genus Gymnoscopelus; species Gymnoscopelus microlampas. Next base: position 49,902,317 of record NC_139951.1, read on the forward strand.
GAACTCAAATTACAAGGAAGGAAACAGACATTTTTTTGGGCGATCACGTGACCCGCTGCTTCTCTCCTTCACAGGGAGCTAAACGGTGACCCATAGGCGAGCGAGCAGCGCCATCTAGTGGAAAACCACTGAAAACGCAAAATCTAGTCATTATCGTCATTGGCAATGTGAGGCATAGCAAAATATGACAAGAAATATTGTCATTGGCAGTTAAAGAGCTAAGGGTCCATTTGGACCCCCTGGCAGTCCTTGGACCGACGTGGAGAACCAGTAACCTACTTGATTGACCAACAAACTGTCGGCTTTGTGTGATTGGACCAAACTTTGCATGACGGTTTGTGCGCCGGAAGCAATATTTGTGCAGCGCACGCAATAACAGTCCATAACTTTGCTGTGAGAGATGTTTTGCTGGACGGTACCTCTGAGAAGACCAAAAGGATCCTATGATGCTCTGGTCACTGTAGGACACTGGCTGTACTCCTTCGTAGGTTCCGCTCACCTGACTCACCTGGACACCCTCAGCGGTGAGATCTGTGTGCACATCTTAAACACGGTGGCTTTATGCTGGGTGAAGTTGCCCTTGGTGACAACTGGAGGACGAGGAGAGCGTCCCTCTGAGGTTCCCTACATGCACACAGGCCACTCGGCTGTGCTGGTAGAGGATATCGTCTACATCTGGGGGAAGGAGTTTACTCGCGGTAACCAGCTGTATGTGTTCCACGTCGACGCCCACAGATGGCTGAAGACCGAGGTTTCTGGGACTGTTCCAGAGGCGAGGTGCCACCACTCAGCCTGTGTCCTGGGGAAGGTCATGTACGTCCATGGAGGATACATTAGACCACCTGAATTCAGTAACGACATCTACAAGTTGGACACCACCGCGATGGTCTGGTCTTTAATTAACGCCCGAGGAGATCTGCCACCTGCCTCGTCAGAGCACTCTGCCACCGTCATCGGGACAAAGATGTTTGTATTTGGGGGTCAGATGGGTGTGCCCTTTGTCCTCCAGGGCTACTACAACGACGTCAGAGTGTTTGACACAGAGACCGACTGCTGGCTGAGCACGCCTTCTTCAGCACAGTTTCCTGGAAGACACTCTGCTCACGATGCCTTTGCCTACAATGGAGAGCTGTACGTATTTAGTGGCGACGAGACCTTCAGTGGTCTGTGGAAGTTCAATACAAAAACCTTCTCCTGGACGAAGGTTGAGCCCAAGGGGAAAGGCCCGTCAAAGAAGTCTGATATGCACTGTTGCATGGTGGGAGATCGTGTCTTCCTCTTTGGTCGAGAATTGTACATCTTAGACTTGAGTCCTAGTATGAAGACCTTATGTAAGCTAGCGGTTATCCGGTACGGTCTGGAGCAGTCTGAACTCCCACACGACGTCAGGTGGGAACTGGCAGCCATGACATCAGGTGGGGACTTGCATCAGCTGGGAACTGGCAGCGGGTGGTAACTGGCAGCGGGTAACTGGCAGCGGGTGGGATCGCGTTGTGAGCTTTTAGATCTGCTATTTTCAGAGCAAACATAAAATTACTTCTCCATTAGTCCCTCTGTTACGGCCAGCTGCATTTGTATTAATTATTATTATTTGGTATTTGATATTTTGGTGTAATTATGATGCTTTGGAATATTGTGGTTTTACTTGTGGCTTGTGTTATTGTTTTCCTTCTGTGTTCCTTATAAGGTGGAGGATGGTGCTGTGAATGATGTGTTAAAGGGTGTGGTGCTGATTGCTGGTGTGAGTGTGAAGTGTCTGATTGAACACAGGCAGTGTTACGGATTAACAGGTCTCTCCTCATTCGTCGCTCCTGTCAACGCCCTAGCTGTGATTGGCTGTGGCTCTGGGTCCAACTATTCAAAAGCCTCAGTTTGCTCTGACAACTCTGAGGATTGGCAGCTGAACAGCAACAGAGACTCAATTCCTCTCATCCTCCAACCAAACCTTTGTAACCTTGTTTGATTAATTTTGCTTGGTTGCCTTTGTTAAACCTTTACCTTTAGTAACTGTTGATCTCGGTTAATAGAGTTTCACTTCAAGCTTCAGTTATCATTGTTTGCATCGTTTGATTTAATCTGTGTAAATATGATTCATTCATTCATTCATTCATTCATTCATTCATTCATTCATGTAGGGGTGTTTGGTGCTTTTTGTTTGGGCTCATCCCATACCCTCCAATCTCCACTTGTTTATTATTTTGTTAGGTAAGTAGGTTTAGTATTAGTGTATTGTTTGTTTTGGTCAGGGGTTTATGTTAGGGTTTTCTTTTCAGTGTTTAGATGATTTAAACCAACACCCTGAAGTCACTTGACTGAGAGAAACACTACAAATATTTCTGCTGAAGAAAATAAATATATATTCAGTTTGAAGTCAGCTGTCGTCCTCCATCTTTGTGTTGCACTCCCTACCCTAGACAGGGGGGGCGTAGCATAAATTGGGGGCTCGTCTCGGTCTAAATTACCCTATTACGTAAATCCTTCAGACATGTGCAAGTTAGTTACTGTAGGTATTGTTTATTCTGGTTTTGATTGGTTTTGATTTAAGGTTACTGTTGGTTTGGCGGTCTCTGTTTTCACTTAGAAGTTGATGCTTTGCTCCAGGTTGGTAGGTTATTCTACTGTATTTATTTTGAAATGGTTTATGTAGATGAGTTCGCAGTTTCCCACCGTCGAGAAATTGGACAATTGCACTAAAGCAGAGTTGCTATTGATTGCTAAAGTGATTAAACTTTCTGTTCCAGCGGGTGCCAACAAAGCCGAATTGAAGACTTGTGTGTCACAGCAGCTTACTGATGAAGGTATCCTGGAGTCGTCAAATATCGAGCCAGCGGTGAGTACAACTGTGCACTCAGGGGAGAATGTGGATTTGTTTTAAGAGACGTCAAAAGACGTCATTGGCAGGGAATGTTAATGTAGAGCGAAAACAGAAAAAAACACTACTAGTATAGAGCCCTGAGGTATTCCGCTCAACAACGTATGGGGGTTTATAAGAGT
>NC_139951.1:49907810-49935310 GCF_963454915.1 Gymnoscopelus microlampas
TTAGACGTCTAAAATACTTCTAAGGGCTATAGACTAAAAAACGGTTATAATTGGTCTAAAAACTGAAGTATTTAGACTGTAGGCTTATACCGCGTCGCGATGCGACGCGTTGTGAGCTTGTAGATCGGCTATTTTCAAATAGCCTACGTATAAAATAGGGCTGAAGTGGTTAATATATGTTTCATTATATCATAGTTTATATCTGAAAAGTAACTAGTAACTAAAGTTTTCAATTAATTGTAGTGGAGTAAAAGTACAATATTTGCCTCTGAGATGTAGTGGAGTAGAAGTAAAAGTATTGGAAATTGGAAATACTCAAGTAAAGTACAAATACCTCAAAATGTTACTTAAGTACAGTACTTAAGTAAATGTACTTAGTTACTTTCCACCACTGAGACCGTCTATATCATAGCCGTTGAAATGACGTCTATAATATAGACGTCTATATAGAGACGCTTAAAAAACAGATAATCAACATCTAGGCTAAGCCTAGACCGCTAAAAAACTTTCACTGTTAGACCAATTATAACCCCGTTTTAGACGGAGGTCTAAGGGCATAGCAGTTTCCACTTTAAAATAGTCAATGCATTTTTCACATTGACATTTCCAAAAATATTTATATCAATTAATTTAAGTCTAGAATCAAGCCATCCAGGGTCCTGGTGAATCAGGACCATAAAACATTTTTTTCTGTGATTTTATTTTATTTTATTTTATATTTAATTATATGATAAACTATATTTAATAAATACCCTTTGTTTTGCCATTTTCAAAAAAGTTTTTTCACAGAATCAAACGTTTTATGGTCATGATTCACCAGGACCCTGGATGGCTTGATTCTAGGCTTAAATTAATTGATATAAATATTTTTGGAAAAGCCAATGGGAAAAATGCATTGACTATTTTGAAGTGGAACCAGGAAATGGCCGCCACTGCTATGCCCTATAGACGGATTTCCGCGCGACGTCATCACAGAGCAGAATGCGCAATCTGCGCATGCCTGGGGGTAAGGCGCGTTCGAAAATACAGCCCTGAGCGGCAGTGAGCGCACTGGCCAATACAAACTAATAGGCGAGTGTGCTCCGGTGCGTAATTTCCAAACGCACCCATAGGCTTCCCCCCGCAGCTGCGCGGTCATATTCCTCTCATGTTTACTAACAGGAAACCTTCCTATAGCCGACTATGGCTCAGTGGGATGGGGAGTAAACATAGTATCCCTCTTCTCAGCAGTGCTGCAGGAAGTACTTAAGTAAAAGTAACAACACCACGGTGTAAATACTTGTAGAAATACTCTGTTATAAGGAAAAGGCCTGTGTTCAAAATTTTACTTCAGTAAAAGTACAAAAGTATTGGCATAAAATTATACTTAAAGTACCAACAGTAAAAGTACTAAAATGTTTGAAAATAGCCGATCCACAAGCTCACAACGCGTCGCATCGCGACGCGTTGTGAGCTTGTACATCGGCTATTTTCAAATAGCCTAGGTATAAAATAGGGCTGAAGTGGTTAATGTATGTTTTATAATGTAATCATTTATATCTGCAAAGAAGTAAAAGTATTGGAAATTGGAAATACTCAAGTAAAGTACAAATACCTCAACATTGTATTAAACTACAGTACTTGAGTAAATGTACCATGCCACAGTCATGGCGCTGTTCAGACTTGCCTAGAAGTGTGACTAACAACGGTGTGTGTGTGTGTGTGTGTGTGTGTGTGTGTGTGTGTGTGTGTGTGTGTGTGTGTGTGTGTGTGTGTGTGTGTGTGTGTGTGTGTGTGTGTGTGTGTGTGTGTGTGTGTGTGTGTGTGTGTGTGTGTGTGTGTGTGTGTCATAACTTGTAGAGGAATGTTTGTGGCTCAATGCTTCACTAAAGTATTACATTACTAATCGGTTGTACATGTTTACATGAGATGGTGTGATAGTTGTTTTTTATTGTGTAACCTCAAGTCTGATGAGAGAGAATTTTAGGGTCCTGATGGATGAGAATATGGGTCTACACGCACGCATGCACACACACGCACATGCACGCACGCACGCACGCACGCACGCGCACACACACACACACACACACACACACACACACACACACACACACACACACACACACACGCACACGCGCACACACACTCTCTGTCTGTCTGTCTGTCTGTCTGTCTGTCTGTCTGTCTGTCTGTCTCTCTCTCTCTCTCTCTCTCTCTCTCTCTCTCTCTCTCTCTCTCTCTCTCATGAACTCAATGTGTTTGTAATCTGTTATTCAGAGGAGAATAATGGATTCGAATTCGTTCACCATCTTGGCCTGATATGAGAGAGAGGGGAGACACGGATGCCAGGTGTGTGTGTGTGTGTGTGTGTGTGTGTGTGTGTGTGTGTGTGTGTGTGTGTGTGTGTGTGTGTGTGTGTGTGTGTGTGTGTGTGTGTGTGTGTGTGTGCGTGTGTGCACTCAGGCAGTCAGTAACGCTGAGCTCAGCTCTTCCCAGCAAACAGTAGAATGTGGGTTTGATTTGAGAAAGTTTGATAAGACGCTGAAAGACATAAAGAGTAAACATAGTATCCCTCTTCTCAGCAGTGCTGCAGGAAGTTCTTGCCTAGAAGTGTTGAAGACCCCTGTAAAAGCTACAATGTGCCTCTGAGATGTAGTGGAGTAGAAGTATAAAGTATTGGAAAAATGGAAATACTCAAGTAAAGTAAAAGAAAATACTTCAAAATAGCACTTGCCTGGATCCATGCACACCCCCCCCCAGCCAATAGGAAAGCACAGGAAGCACACTCCTTATATGGGAGACAGGAACAACTTTTGTACATGGCATACGCACATGCATGCATGGGGGGCGTGGCTAAGGTTATAAAAAGGCCAAGTGCAGCCAAGTTCAGACACTAGTAGAGCTACACACGAGCTGTGCACACTCTAGCTCTCTCTCTCACTCACACACACACACCCCCACACACACCCACATGCACACACACACGAACACACGCACACACGCACACACACACACACACACACACAGTAAATTTCACACACATTAAGAAAATACCAGGACAAGGATTAAAACACTACGCTAAGGGAAATAAAAAAGACTTTTGGCCATGTCTCTGCAGTCGGTATGGGACATGTTTCTGGGACGTACCATGTGTCTCCAGCCCGTGTGGGACATGTTTCTGGGACGTACCATGTGTCTCCAGCCCGTGTGGGACTTTGTGTCGGGCCACAGCGGCCTCCTGGCGTCTCCCTTCTTCCCCGTGTTGTTCTCCCTGAGCGTCTACCTGCTCTTCTGTCTGCCGTTCGTCTGTGTGGACCTTCTCTCCTCCAGGGTGGGCCTGATCCGCAGGTACAAGATCCAGCCCAACAACTCTGTCTCCTGGGACACCATGAGGTAAAAAAAAAACTAACATTGTTTTTTATTGTAAATTAATTTATAATGTATGCATTTAGCAGATGCTCTTTATCCAGGGACACTTAGAATATACAAGGTAGAATATACAAGGTAGAATATACAAGGTAAACACAGTGGTGGGAAAAAAGTACTCAAATTCTTTACTTAAGTCAAAATATCAATACAGCAATGTATAGAAATACTCTGTTACAAGTAAAAGTCCAGAATTAAAAATTGACTTGAGTAAAAGTACGAAAGTTTTGGTATCAAAATGTACTTAAAGTACCAAAAGTAAAAGTACTAAAATGTTTGAAAATAGACAATCTACAAGCTCACAACGCGATGCGACGCGTTGTGAGCTTGTAGATCGGCTATTTTCAAATAGCCTATGTATAAAATAGGGCTAAAGTGCTATGTATGTTGTATGAATGTATGTTTTATAATGTAATAATTTATATCTGAAAAGTAACTAAAGTTTTCAAATAATTGCAGTGGAGTAAAAGTGCAATATTTGCCTCTGAGATGTAGTGGAGTAGAAGTAAAACATACTGGAAATTTGGTCCCTTTTGTATCGTGTCAGGGTTACATACTTGTAAGGGTCCATTTAAGGTTTGGAGGGTTCTAAATGGCCCTGGACCGCACTTTGAGAACGACAGCTTTATACTGGCCCTTATCCTCACCTGTACCTTAATTGTCTTATCTTGTGTCGCCGCCCCCTGTAGGAGCTGCCTGGCTCTGTCTCTGTACAACCACGTGGTGTTCATCTTCCCGGCGACCGTCCTCCACTGGTGCTGGAGGACCCCCGCCGCGGTGGCGGTGTTCAGCAGTGCTCCCAGTCTGCTCAGCCTGCTGGGGGGCATGCTGGCCTGTCTGCTGCTCTTTGACTTCCAGTACTTCATCTGGCATGTTCTGCACCACAAGATCCCCTGGCTCTACCGCACCTTCCACAAGGTTGGTACCAACACCATGCATTTACCATGTCTATGCAGTGGTGGGACAAGTATTCACATGGTTTACTTTAAGTAAAAGTATCAATACTGCAATGTTTTACAAGTAAAAAGTCCGGAGTTCCAAATTTACTTGAGTAAAAGTACAAAAGTATTGGTAAAAAATTATACTTAAAGTACCAAAAGTAGAAAGTACTCATTATGCAGAATGTCCCATTTCAAGTTTTCAAATGTATACAAATCTTTTGAAAATAGCAGATCTACAAGCTCACAATGCGTCGCGATGCGACGCATTGTGAGCTTGTAGATCTGCTATTTTCAAATGGCCGAAATGTATATATGGGGCTGAAGTGGTTAATGCAGGGGTCTTCAACAGGGGGTCCGGGACCCCTAGAGGGTCCTCAGAGTTACTACAGGGGGTCCGCCAAATCTTTGTGTGATAGGATTTTTTTTTTACCTTAACCACTTGAACCCTAGCATCCCTTTTCTGAGGAGAACTTGAGCCAAAAATAGCAGATCTACAAGCTCACAACTTCTCGCGCTGCGAGGCGTTGTGAACTTGTAGATCTGCTATTTTTGGCAAAGACGTATAGGTGAGGTGTAGAGGGAAAAAAACCTCAATTTTGTACAATATAGAGGGGGTCCCTGCTCCATCTCTCTCTCAACTAGGGGGTCCTTGGCCTGAAAACGTTGAAGACCCCTGGGTTAATGTATGTTTTGTAAAATCTACAAAGTAACTAGTAACTAAAGTGTTCAAATAATTGTAGTGGAGTAAAAGTACAATATGTGTCTCTGAGATGTGGTGGAGTAGAAGTAAAAGTACAGTACTCCAGTAGAGTAAAAAAAAAAAAAAAAGTACTTTACACCACTGGTACCAACATGATTTATGTATGTCTATTATGTAAGGACATGCACTTATGAATAGAATAGGCGTTATGCATTTATGGAAATTGGAAATACTTCAGTAATGTAAAAAATACCTCAAAATTGTACTTGAGTAAATAGTAGTTACTTTACACCACTGTCCGTACGTACCACAGTGTTTTCAATCAATCAATCAATCAATTTTCTCCGTCATTAAACTCTTGTCCCGTTCCTCTCTCCGCCCCGGCAGATGCACCACACTCACACAGACACCTCTGCTCTGACGGCGGAGTATTCTGGGGCGTGGGAGACCCTGTCCCTGGGCTTCTTCGCCGCCGTCAACCCCTTCCTGCTGGGCCTCCACCCGCTGACGGAGCTGGCCTTCTTCGTGCTGAACATCTGGCTGTCGGTGGAGGACCACTGCGGCTACGACCTGCCCTGGGCCACGCACCGCCTGGTGCCCTGGGGCCTGTACGGCGGAGCGCCGCACCACCACACGCACCACCTCAAGTTCAGGTCCAACTACGCCCCTTACTTCACCCACTGGGACCGCCTGGCCGGGACCCTGCACCACCACGACCACTGAAACACAGGGTTAATAAAAACACCTTCTGAACTAGAACACAGGGTTAATAAAAACACCTTCTGAACTAGAACACAGGGTTAATAAAAACACCTTCTGAACTAGAACACAGAGAGTTCTGCAACCGGACTGAGTGGTTTTGTTTCGGGAAAGTGTTCGAGTGGTCTTGGAACCGAACCGAGTTTCTGAACTGGACAGAATGGTTTATGAACCAATCAAGTGGTTTGTGAACTGGTCAAGTGGTTTTTTGAAGTGGTGAAGTGGTTTTGAAAGTGGTCAAGTGGTTTCTGAGCCGATCAAGTGGTTTTTGGAAGTGGTCAAGTGGTTTCTGAACTGGTCAAGTGGTCTTGGAACCGGACCGAGTTTCTGAACTGGACAGAATAGTTTCTGAACCGATCAAGTGTTTTTTTGGAAGTGGTGAAGTGTTTTTTAAAGTGGCCAGAGTTTCTAAAATGGACAGAGTGGTTTCTGTAAGTGGTTTCGAAGTGGGACCTGGTCAAGTGGTTTCTGAACTGGACAAAGGGATTTCTGAACTGACTTTGTCAACAAGGCCTGCCAGCTGGCCTGGCCACCTTATACAAGATGAACGCTTGAACTTGACTGAAGCTGTTAATGAACTGTGGATGAAGTGGTTTCTGAACTGGGAGTAAACGGGGGGGGGGGGACAACCAATTAAGTTAGCGACTGTAACAAAGACCTCCTCCGCACACTAAGCTAAATGGAGCGTTTTCCATTAGCCAATCATATTACTGTGACTAGTAGAACCAGGTGAACGTGATTGGCCGAGGACAGGTGATGTCACCCCAAAGTTCTGCTGTAGCGTTTCCCTGTTTAACGGAAACGGACCAATGGTTCTCAAACGTTTTAATTTCACGCGTCTCTATAACTCTCAGAGTTACTGACCTCTGAGGGTTCCATTTGGGACCCCTGAAGGGTCCTTGGACCCCAGTTTGAGAACCACTGAACAGTAGCGGAAGAAGTACTCCCATTTACAAAGTGTACTCGAGTACAGAACTCGATCAAATGTACTTACTGTACTTTAGAGTACTTCCTCTGATGTGATTAATTTGAGGGGTTATGGGGTTTAGGACCAGAAAACTGTCATCTGTGTCAACGTTCAGTCATTTATAAGAGTTTTGTGTAAAAATAACTTATGTCACAAATGATAAAATGATCTTTTACATTAAAAGATGAAGGTACAGGTTATGTACTGTGTTCAGTAACCTACACACTGCCATGTGTATACTTTATATAAACTGTATATGAAAGTCTACATAGATATATAGACTTTATTCTTGTTTACCTATACCGTAGGAAAGAATCTAATATGATAAACCATGAGCTTTATTTAGAAGCTGTAGCTCTAAATCTAACCTATGAAGCCATTTAGACCGGGAACGCATCTGTGTCATTTTAGATATCTTTGGCTATTTTTGAAAAATCGTGGAAATTTGTGCAAATCTTTGAGTATATATTTTTTAAGCAAACATTTGTAAAATATTTGTGTTCCATGGACGTCCACAAACAAAGATTTGAGTTAAAAAATCTCTTTAAAAATATATAAATATATATTCAAAGATTTTTCTAAAATAGCAGATCTACAAGCTTGTAGATCTGCTATTTTTGAATAGCCCAAAGTATAAAATAAGGGTTATAGCTATAAATCTAAAACGACACGGTACGCGTTCCCGGTCTTAATGGGTTAAAGGTATTTTAGCATCGCTTTGTTTGTAAAACAATGAAAAATTGTAACTCAATATTCTGAGTGTGTTTCATAGAGGTGATTCATGAATGTACTCACAGCAGCAGGCAGGGTGTGACAGAGTGAAGTGGAATATATTCATACAATGTAAACATTCATACTGGAGCTAAATGTGAAATCCAAGTTGATCCTGGATGGTTTTTATTCTATATATATATGTTACACTTTAAATGTTTTGGATGTTGTACGTCTAGTCAGACTGGAAGCTGACTACATATTTATATTTTATATTATGATATCATCATACTGTATATTATTATTATTATTATTTATATTGTGGAATGTCTCAAATGCTAACAGCGTTAGCTTGCTTGTAAGGTGAACAGACCTTGAAAATGCTTTATGAATTAACAATAAATTCATATTTAAATGCAAGAAGAGCTCTTGACCTTTGTCTTACTATTGTGTTTTACATTTTTATTATAAGTTAGTTGATATTCAGAAGTGTAATCATTATGTTTAATTATAACTTTTAAAATGGTCATTTTGAACACATTTAACACCCCTCCCCCTGGCCTGTGGTCTCCTGGCAAACGCTTTGGGGGTCTTTGACACTTTGACATGTTTTAAATGTTCCCCAGATACTTCATGTAAACACTGCTGAGGACGCGCTCTACTTCTGTACTGCTCTTTGAGTACATGTACTTAGTTACTTTACTGCACTACTGACTGTTAAATGTTCCCCAGATACTTCATGTAAACACTGCTGAGGCCGCGTTCTACTTCTGTACTGCTCTTTGAGTACTCAGTGGTGGAAAAAGTACTCAAATTCTTTACTTAAGTAAAAGTGCCAATACTGCAATATAGAAATACTCTGTTACAAGTAAAAGTCCAGAATTAAAAATGTTCTTGAGTAAAAGTACAAAAGTATTGGCATCAAAATAAAGTACCAAAAGTAAAAGTACTAAAATATTTGAAAATAGCAGATCTACAAGCTCACAACGTGTCGCATCGCGACACGTTGTGAGCTTGTAGATCTGCTTTTTTCAAATAGCCTATGTAGAAAATAGGTCTAAAGTGGTTAATGTATGTTTTATTATATAGTAATTTATATCTGAAAAGTAACTAGTAAGTAAAGTTTTCAAATAATTGTAGTGGAGTAAAAGTAAAATGTTTGCCTCTGAGACGTAGTGGAGTAGAAGTAAAAGTATTGGAAATTGGAAATACTCAAGTAAAGTACAAATACCTCAACATTTTACTTAAGTACAGTACTTAAGTAAATGTACTTAGTTACTTTCCACCACTGCATGCACTTAGTTACTTTACTGCACTATACTGTTAAATGTTCCCAGGGGACTTCATTAAAAAAAAAACGCAGAGGCCGCATTCTCCAGCAACATCTCTCTGCTGTCAGAAAGCAACCCTGTACAACTATGATTTCAGGGCAAAAAAGAAAACGACATGTTTTTAAAACGACACAACACTGCCTCATCAGAGTTGTTATGGTGACTTTATACATTATTGTCAGATACTTGAACGTGTCCTTATATTGTCATCACTTTCCAATGGAGTCAGGAGGGTTAGTCAGAGGCAATCAGGGACAGAAGGTGCTTTACTCGTTTTCAACTTAAACAGTACATTCAAATATCGTCACCTTGCTAAACTAATGGCCTAAGTCATTTTTTGAGGAAAATTATATTTTTGCCTAAGTCAGCTCCATGACACTGACCACCTCTGGTAAGATGGGCCATCTCCTAATTGAAAAGGATCATGCTGTTAGTAAAGGATCACTCCCCTTTTAGTATAATGGCCTAACTCCCCAGTATGACTTAGGCCAAAATAGGCCCCTTTTTTTGGCCTAAGTCACATGGTTTTGTGACTTAGCCCAAATTATTTACTGATTTAGGCCTTTTTTTAAAGTCAGATTTAATCCTATTTAAACCTATTTAAATCTCTTATGTTACATAACTGACAGACAATGTTATTTCTATTTAAATAGTCATAATTTGTTATAAACATTTTGGGTGAAATGATTAAGAAATATCATATAGTTTTGTTTTGGATCAGTTTTTTATTTTTCCTGAAAAACTTAGCCATTAGTTTAGCAAGGCGACGATATGTAGATCTGAAAACATTGGAGGTGAGATAGGCAATGCAACGCAAAAAAGTCTCAAAACCAAACCAACATACAGTATAAGTGTATACAGGGTATCTGTACATTTATAAGGTTACAATTTAATGACTTCTAAGACCTTTTCTATTCCAAATTGGCCAAATTGTCAGATAGTACGTAAGAAAGAGGCAAACAGTATGAGAATAGCCGATCTACAAGCTCACAACGCCTCGCAGTGCGAGGCGTTGTGAGCTTGTAGATCTGCTATTTTCACAATATTTATCTGTGGAACCGAGTCAAACTAAATGTAATGCTTACAATTCGAAGTGCTTGTCAGGGTGAGGGGTCTCCGGTTAAAATAGGATTATTTTGGGGGGGTCCCCAGTTCAAATACTGAAAAGTGCAGAGATCCCATAGCCTGGAGGGAACGGGGGTACGGAACCGTCAGCTAACACTGTGATTGGTCCATGAAAACCACACCCCCTGTTTCTGAGCTAAACTTAGCAAAAACGTTGGCGAGAAAAAATACACTTCATGATATCTTTAAACAAAGCTTCAGTCTGTTCTGCTCACTCACACACACACACACACACACACACACACACACACACACACACACACACACACACACACACACACACACACACACACACACACACACACACACACACACACACACACACACACACACACACACACACACACACACACACACACACACACACACTCTCTCTCTCTTGGCGTCCTGTTCTCCACAGGGGAGCAGTGAGAGTGTTGTTACATTGTACATTTACAGCTGTTAAACATCTGTCTGTCCTTAACCTCTGTCTGTCTGTCTGTCTGTCTGTCTGTCTGCCTGTCTGCCTGTCTGTCTGTCTGTCTGTCTGTCTGTCTGTCTGCCTGCCTGCCTGCCTGCCAGCCTGCCTGCCTGCCTGCCTGCCTGCCTGCCTGCCTGCCTGCCTGCCTGTCTGTCTGTCTGTCTGTCTGTCTACTAACTAACTTGGAGACGTGTGTTTTGTGTCATTCTGTGTCAGAATAAATGGAGATTGTCTCAGAACAGAGCCCTGGGTCTGTCTAATCCAGGGGTTTTCAACCCAGGGGGTATGGGACCCCTAGGGGGTCCTCACTCCTCAGGGTTACTACAGGGGGGCCTGTAGTAAATATGTGTGTGATAGGATTATTTTTTTACACTAACCACTTGATACCCTGACATTCATATTCTGAGGGGAACATTACCCGAAAATAGCCAATCTACAAGCTCACAACGCCTCGCGCTGCGAGGCGTTGTGAGCTTGTAGATCGGCTATTTTCAGCAAAGGCTTTTTTTTGGGGTGCTGGAACCCCTGTCCTCTCGTCCGTCCGTCCGTTCCACGGCTCCCTCGCACCGCAGAGTGCTTTTATTTTCCCTTTTCTTTCTCTTCCCTCTTTTTTTCCCCACTGTGACATAATATCCTACTATAATTCTACACAGCTGTACACTGTAGTGGTGTGTGTGGTGTAGTGTAGTGGTGTGTAGTGTGGGTGTGTGGTGTAGTGTAGTGGTGTGTAGTGGGTGTGTAGTGTAGTGGTGGTTCTGCCCGGTTCTCCTGAGTGGCTGGAGCAAATGATGCAATGTAGAAGTACTCTGTTACGAGTAAAAGTCCGGAATTCTAAATTCACTTGAGTAAAAGAACAAAAGTATTGGTATCAAAATGCACTTAAAGTACCAAAAGGAAAAGTACAAACATTTTTTAAAATAGCAGATCTACAAGCTCACAACGTAGATCTGCTATTTTCAAATAGCCTAGGTATAAAATGGAGCTGAAGTGGTTAATGTATGTGGAGTAAAAAAAAACTTATATATTTGCCTCTGAGATGTAGTGGAGTAGAAGTAAAAAGTACAGAAAATGGAAAATACTCCAGTAAAGTAAAAAATCCTCAAAAGTGTACTTAATGTACAGTACTTCACTACATCCATGAACGGGAGAACATGATGAGATGTTTCCTGAGGAGGATGGACTGTAAAACATGGAGAGATGTCTGAGCTTATCATGTCCAGACTGATTGGTATAAGGTGTCTCTCCACAGCCACCCTGGGTTGGGTCAGCAGATATGATGAGTGTGTCAATTTGACCACATCACACCCCCCCCCCCCCCCCATCTCCTAATTGAAAAGGATCATGCTGTTAGTAAAGGATCACTCCCCTTTTAGTATAATGGCCTAACTCCCCAGTATGACTTAGGCCAAAATAGGCCCATTTTTTTGGCCTAAGTCACATGGTTTTGTGACTTAGCCCAAATTATTTACTGATTTAGGCCTTTTTTTAAAGTCAGATTTAATCCTATTTAAACCTATTTAAATCTCTTATGTTACATAACTGACAGACAATGTTATTTCTATTTAAACAGTCATAATTTGTTATAAACATTTTGGGTGAAATGATTAAGAAATATCATATAGTTTTGTTTTGGATCAGTTTTTTATTTTTCCTGAAAAACTTAGCCATTAGTTTAGCAAGGCGACGATATGTAGATCTGAAAACATTGGAGGTGAGATATAGCCTGGTAAACCCTCCCTCCGGAAATCTCATTTCCATTCGATGTCAGGAAGGAGTCTGGCATGAACGCCCATTCTGCAATATTGGGGAGTTTCCAGCGAAATCAGGACCTAACCGCGCCTATCAGCGTCGTCGCTCATCGTTCTGTGATTGACAGCTTACGTTGGCCAATCAGGTGGCGAGTTCGAGTGAGCCCGAATGAAGCCGAGTGCAAGCCTGAGTGACGCCGAAAAAAGACGAACGGCAGCCATTGTTGTTCTGCGAGTGCCTTCTTACTTTTGTTTTTAAAACGGTCTCAAACGTATTTTTTGAGGCACGGAATTTACTATTAAGATATCGTTTGGATAGAATTTAGTTGTTTAACTTCATATATGTGGTCAATTAATCATGACAGAGCCTATTTAAAAATATAAATTCAGAGAACCGGGAGGGGCGGGCTGTGACACGCATGTATCCGCATAAGGCAACCTATTTTAGGCTGGGCCGTCTCAAAAGTCCCGCTGCGTCATATTAGTGACGGAGGTCGTAAAAATCCACTGCAATTGGCTGAAGGGGAAAAACGATCATTGGCTGAAGGGGTTGTCAGTCAACAGTATTACTCCCGCCCAACTCCAGCCCGCAGCCAATATTGCAGAATGGGCGATCATGCCAGACTCCTTCCTGACATTGAATGGAAATGAGATTTCCGGAGGGAGGGTTTACCAGGCTAGGTGAGATAGGCAATGCAACGCAAAAAAGTCTCAAAACCAAACCAACATACAGTATAAGTGTATACAGGGTATCTGTACATTTATAAGGTTACAATTTAATGACTTCTAAGACCTTTTCTATTCCAAATTGGCCAAATTGTCAGATATTACGTAAGAAAGAGGCAAACAGTATGAGAATAGCCGATCTACAAGCTCACAACGCCTCGCAGTGCGAGGCGTTGTGAGCTTGTAGATCTGCTATTTTCACAATATTTATCTGTGGAACCGAGTCAAACTAAATGTAATGCTTACAATTCGAAGTGCTTGTCAGGGTGAGGGGTCTCCGGTTAAAATAGGATTATTTTGGGGGGGTCCCCAGTTCAAATACTGAAAAGTGCAGAGATCCCATAGCCTGGAGGGAACGGGGGTACGGAACCGTCAGCTAACACTGTGATTGGTCCATGAAAACCACACCCCCTGTTTCTGAGCTAAACTTAGCAAAAACGTTGGCGAGAAAAAATACACTTCATGATATCTTTAAACAAAGCTTCAGTCTGTTCTGCTCACTCACACACACACACACACACACACACACACACACACACACACACACACACACACACACACACACACACACACACACACACACACACACACACACTCTCTCTCTCTTGGCGTCCTGTTCTCCACAGGGGAGCAGTGAGAGTGTTGTTACATTGTACATTTACAGCTGTTAAACATCTGTCTGTCCTTAACCTCCGTCTGTCTGTCTGTCTGTCTGTCTGTCTGTCTGTCTGTCTGCCTGCCTGCCTGCCTGTCTGTCTGTCTGTCTGTCTGTCTGTCTGTCTGTCTGTCTGTCTGTCTGCCTGCCTGCCTGCCTGCCTGCCTGCCTGCCTGCCTGCCTGTCTGCCTGCCTGCCTGCCTGCCTGCCTGCCTGTCTGTCTGTCTGTCTGTCTGTCTACTAACTAACTTGGAGACGTGTGTTTTGTGTCATTCTGTGTCAGAATAAATGGAGATTGTCTCAGAACAGAGCCCTGGGTCTGTCTAATCCAGGGGTTTTCAACTCAGGGGGTATGGGACCCCTAGGGGGTCCTCACTCCTCAGGGTTACTACAGGGGGGCCTGTAGTAAATATGTGTGTGATAGGATTATTTTTTTACACTAACCACTTGATACCCTGACATTCATATTCTGAGGGGAACATTACCCGAAAATAGCCAATCTACAAGCTCACAACGCCTCGCGCTGCGAGGCGTTGTGAGCTTGTAGATCGGCTATTTTCAGCAAAGGCTTTTTTTTGGGGTGCTGGAACCCCTGTCCTCTCATCCGTCCGTCCGTCCGTCCGTCCGTTCCACGGCTCCCTCGCACCGCAGAGTGCTTTTATTTTCCCTTTTCTTTCTCTTCCCTCTTTTTTTCCCCACTGTGACATAATATCCTACTATAATTCTACACAGCTGTACACTGTAGTGGTGTGTGTGGTGTAGTGTAGTGGTGTGTAGTGTGGGTGTGTGGTGTAGTGTAGTGGTGTGTAGTGGGTGTGTAGTGTAGTGGTGGTTCTGCCCGGTTCTCCTGAGTGGCTGGAGCAAATGATGCAATGTAGAAGTACTCTGTTACGAGTAAAAGTCCGGAATTCTAAATTCACTTGAGTAAAAGAACAAAAGTATTGGTATCAAAATGCACTTAAAGTACCAAAAGGAAAAGTACAAACATTTTTGAAAATAGCAGATCTACAAGCTCACAACGTAGATCTGCTATTTTCAAATAGCCTAGGTATAAAATGGAGCTGAAGTGGTTAATGTATGTGGAGTAAAAAAAAACTTATATATTTGCCTCTGAGATGTAGTGGAGTAGAAGTAAAAAGTACAGAAAATGGAAAATACTCCAGTAAAGTAAAAAATCCTCAAAAGTGTACTTAATGTACAGTACATCTATACATCCATGAACGGGAGAACATGATGAGATGTTTCCTGAGGAGGATGGACTGTAAAACATGGAGAGATGTCTGAGCTTATCATGTCCAGACTGATTGGTATAAGGTGTCTCTCCACAGCCACCCTGGGTTGGGTCAGCAGATATGATGAGTGTGTCACTTTGACCACATCACACCCCCCCCCCCCCCCCCCCCCCCCCGTTCACTCCACTGGCTCCCCATCACCTTCAGGACGGAATTCATAATCTCCCTTCTGACCCATGAGTCAGGGACGTGCATAGATAGACTCTAGGTGGTGCTAGAGCACCTGCCCTTTGCCCTCTTGACCAGAAGTGCCCTTTTGAAAAAGAAAAAAAAAAGTTTTTTTTTTTTTTCAGTTTACAGCAGGGGTCTTCAACAGGGGGTCCTCAGAGTTACTACAGGGGGTCCGCCAAATCTTTATGTGATATGATTTTTCTTTTTACCATAACCACTAGAAACCTAGCTAAAGCTTTTCTGAGGAGAGCTTTAGCCAAAAATAGCAGATCTACAAGCCCACAACGCCTCGCGCTGCGAGGCGTTGTGGTCTTGTAGATCTGCTATTTTTGGCAAAGAGGTATAGGTGTAGAGGGAAAAAAGAGCAGACCAAGTAAACAAAAAAAAGCATAATTTACTTGAGCACCTGCCCCTCAAAATGTCTGTGCACGCCACTGCCATGAGTGCAATGCACCCCCCCCCCAATCTGCCCATGAGAGATGTCTACAGCACTGCATGTTCGAGAGCTGGTGAGAGCGCCATGGATTATTGGTGAGTGTGCCACTGTCTGTCTGTCTGTCTGTCTGTCTGTCTGTCTGTCTGTCTGTCTGTCTGTCTGCCAACAGATACATGTTTATCTGCATGTATACCACAGGTTTACTTACAGCAGCCTGTCTCACTGTAGCTACAGTACCCCTTTAAGAGGCGGGGCCAGGTTTTTTGCGGCCTTCCTTTTGTCCCAAAGCCTGATTTGGGTGTTTGTTCATTCTATCCAGGGACATGGTCTACCTATCGATCAGAAACAACCATTCACTCTCTCCTCTTACCAAAGCTTGGGTGCATTTCTCCTTTCCGACATGTCGCCTTTCCGACGTTGACGAACCCTATACCTAACCCTAACCCTAACCTTAACCGCACGCGGAAGCCACTAGTCGGAGTGGTGAGATGTCGGAATGGAGAGTGAACACCCCAAAGCTTGCATAAGAGTGTCAACAGTGTGAAGTAACATGATGTTCGTGACCCTGGCTGTACTGTCAGATGACCTGAAGCTGACCAAAGAGAACGTTTGGATAACAGTGGCTGATGGATTCATGAACTAAAATGACAGAGGTGACGTCTGCCAGGTAAATGCATATTATGACAACACTAAAGTATCCCCATTACACAAGTAGAATAACATGTGGTCAGCTTCATGTCAGAGTGCAGTGGTCAGCATCATGTCACAGTGCAGTGGTCAGCATCATGTCACAGTGCAGTGGTCAGCATCATGTCACAGTGCAGTGGTCAGTTATATGTCACAGTGCAGTGGTCAGTTACATGTCACAGTGCAGTGGTCAGCTTCATGTCACAGTGCAGTGGTCAGCTACATGTCACAGTGCAGTGGTCAGCATCATGTCACAGTGCAGTGGTCAGCTTCCCAAACACCCCTCAACCAGCCTTTAGAGTTTAGACAGTTTAACAGTAAATAGGTTCTACTTCAGGTTCATGTCTGACATCATTACTGCTGTGTGGAACACTGAAATGTGGTTGGTTGTCTGTCTGTCTGTCTGTCTGTCTGTCTGTCTGTCTGTCTGCCTGCCTGCCTGCCTGCCTGTCTTACATCTTTATTGTCGTGTGTAACAATGATATGTGTGTAAAAGATCTGCTATTTTTGGCTAAAGTTCTCCTCAGAAAAAGGGATGCTAGGGTTCAAGTGGTTAAGGTAATAAAAAGAAAAATCATATCACACAAAGATTTGGGGGACCCCTGTAGTAACTCTGAGGACCCCCTAGGGGTCCCGGACCCCCTGTTGAAGACCCCTGGAGTAGGAAATGTGCCTATAGGGTGAACTAAAATCTGAAGCATCCCTTTAATTCCAGACATTTTAATTCTTTCAGTATTCAAACAGAGGAGGAAGCTTGTTGTGAGTTTATCAACAAGAGGAAAGGCATGACACTTGTGATCATGCAAAACACTGCATGCATGTCCAAAGTTAACTTTATTCAGGGCTGCACACTGTAGGGATATCTATGTGGAAACAGGGATGCCCCCATAGAGGTGAGAGGCCTACTCTAAGGTTCTATGTGGCATGTCAGCATGCAAAGCCACTGATAATAGGGTAGCATTAATAGTAGTTATTTAGTAAGTTATTACATAGTGCTTCTATATTATGAAGATCACAATAGCAGCACAATGTAAATTAGTTTCTGGGGAATTATACAGTTATGCTTCCATTTATTATGATTATCATGATGATTGTGCTTCCAAATCATTGTTCAGTTTTAACATTTCCTTTGTCAGCCGTAATTTGATTGTAAATTAAATACAATTATGAGTTCCGATGGTTGGTGCAATACTTCATTGCAGTTCAGTTACACAATTATGACTACCAACTGTTTCATTATCTACTAATCCTGTTCATATTCTTCATTAGACACAAGACAGGTAGCTTAACTAAGCGCTGCATCACAAGACTATACATATCCACCAAGAAATTATAATAATAATATGATAATTCTTTGCAGATATATGCACAGGAAAAACACCACTCAAGGAACAGCCCGGGTAATAAAGTCCTTCTATGGGCACTTTCATTTGCCAACCTCAACAAGGTGTCTTTAAACCACTTAAGTGGATCTGAAATGAAGGCCATGGAAGTGTCCCCTAGCCACATATTACCATCAAAAGAGGTAGATAGCCTGTTGCAGTTAATGACAGAATAAGGAATATATTTTAACACATGCTAAATACAAATCTTAATCATTCCATTGTTAATATTTGGGTCTGCTGGTATTCTGTTGCTTGTAGGATTACAGTGCCATCAAAAATCGGATGACCATCTTGGTCATGCAGGTCCTGGCAGACAACCTGACAGCCTTGCAGCCTGTCAAAAACAGAGTCATCCGACACATTGACCATCTGTATCTGTAACAGGAGATGTCCAAAAAAAGTGAACCAGTAAGCAACGTAACTCACATTATTCACTATCACTTTGGAAGATAAAAGACCATTCTTTGAATAATATAATGATGAAATGTTGTTCCATTAATTCCACCTCTATTTGAACTTGGGTGTCATTGAGACAAATCCCAGCTCACTTCCGGGTGTCATAGAGATAATGGAGGCATTGCATAAGCATGTCCCCATTGTAGATGGCAAGCCATTCCCTGTCCTCTGCTGTGGGGATGGTCTGAGCCATTGGTTCTCAAAGTGGGGTCCGGGGACCCCCAGGGGTACTTGAGGGGGTTCCAGGGGGTCCCGAGCTAAATGGTGGATAGGAACCAAATGGACCCAAATGGGTCTGTAACTCTGAGAGTGTACAAATGGCTGACGGGTCCATTTGGTTCCATTTGTACACTCTCAGAGTTAAATTAACATTGATTTTACAATATGAATTGGGGTCCATAGCCTAATGCGTGTCAAACTGGGGGTCCTTGAAATTAAAATGGTTGAGAATCACTGCTAGAACTGTAAAAAAAATCTTCTCTTATGGGGGTCTCTGGCATATCTTTTGGGGTCCGCAGGCTAATAAGTGTCAATTTGGGGGTCCTTGACATGAAAAGGTTTGAGAACCACTGGTCTGAGCATTGAGAGGATGACAGAAGCTCATCACACGAGGGTCACCCATGACACCCCAGAAGAGAGACTTGAGGGGCTTGTTGAAGCTCCTCAAGACTTTCATAAAGAAATGATCCTTCTGCAGGTAGACCAAATGAAACGTACACGTATGCAATCCATGTTGTCACATCTGGTTTGTGTCACATGTATACTAGGCTTCTGTCTTCTACAGGATGACTTTGATTTGCTCTACAGAGCATGGTGGTACTCTTGGTCAGCTGAAAATAACATTTGACCACAGGTCACTGCAAGGAGGAGGTGAAGAAGAACTACCAACGTGCTGCAGACATGATGGCGGTAGGATATTGTATTAAGACCTGGAACTGTGTCATTTTTAGATTTGAGCTAAAAGCATTATTTTACACTTTGGCTATTCAAAAATAGCAGATCTACAAGCTCATAGCGCGGCACCGAGTGCCGCGCTATGAGCTTGTAGATCTGCTTTTTTTGAAAAATCGTGAAAATGTGTGCAAATCTTTGAATATATATATTTTTAAAGCGAATATTTTTACTCAAATCTTTGCTTCTGGGGGTCCCTGAAACTAAATATTTTGATGGGGGTCCGCGGCCAAATACATATCATTTTGGGGGTCCTTGACATGAAAAAGATTGAGCACCACTGATATAGAAACATATGTTTTTCAGAAAACTGTTGAGATTTAGGAGACATGTAGAATCGGCTTCAGGTCTCAATGGGTTAATGGGTTAAAAGAATAAGCTTTATAATATTTGTACTGTATTATTATCTGTTAGGTTTTTAATTATTCATCACTCTTTTTCATTTTCACTTCCGTTGCTCGGTTCCAGTTGGAGAGCCTCGATCCTTTCTACAACAGACAGATGCTCATGAAGGCCAGGTCCATTCGGCAGGACAGTGCCCACCCACTGGAGTCAGAGTACAGGCTGATGCCATCTGGCCGTCGTCTGGGTGTCACTAAGGACAGATATAAGCACTCCTTTGTCCCTGCCTCGATTGGTGCAGTCAACGCCGCCAGTAACAGGTAAATGATGATGATATGTTGCTGATGATGACGATGTTGAAAGAACAAGCACTTTATATCCTAGCACTTCTTTCTGAATGTAGCCTTTTATTTTTATATTTTTATTGTCTCCGCCAGGCCGAAAGGCATGGCGAGAGAGTATGTTTTGCCCCCTGTCCGTCCGTCCGTGTGTCCGTCCTTCTGTCTGTGGCCAGCTAATCTCCGCCACCGTTGGCCCGGTCGCTGTGAAACTACACACACACACTCCCTGGATGCCATAGCAGAACCTCTGCCCCACATTTTTCAGATCAGCTTGTCATAGCACCACCATGAGGCCGACTTTTGCTAAACACATTTTTTTATATTACTCCCACAGATTTTGTCCAAAAAACACGCAAATCGGTACACAGTATCTCCATAGCCATGTGATCAACACGGATCTGTCTGATTTTCCATATTCCATCCTGATTGGCTAAAATTGGCTTCCAAAGTCTGCAGGATTGGTTCATTTCGAACAAAATGCCTCAAATCATGAACGCAGCATGCGATTTTTGTGAAATTTTCCACGTAGATTCCCACTTGGCCCAGGAAGAAATGCCACTTGAAAATGTTCAAATTAGCCTCATGGTGGCGCTATAACAGGCCGATTCACGTTTTTAGCTATAACTGCACCGATCTGCGTGAAATTTTGCACGCACATTCCCACTAGGCCGAGGAAGAAATGCCACCCTTTTCACATTGGCCTATTATAGCGCCACCAGCAGGTCTAATTTAGCAAAACACATTTTTTGAACAAAATGCCACAAATCATGAATGCAGAGTCCGATTGCCGTGCAAGGCCTAAGAAGAAATGGCAACCTTTTCACATTGGCCTATTATAGCGCCACCAGGAGGCCACAATAATCTACCTGACCTGGCGGAGACTTGTGCTCCGAGGAGCACTTTTTCTAGTTTTCTATTCTATACTTGCACTAGATGCGCCCAGGTTTATGCTATGGTGTTTCATGTCTGTTGTTGTCCTGTCCTGGTTGTATGTTTTAAACCACTACCTCTTGCTGTAAACCTAATTGCCCTCTTGGGACATTAATAAAGACCTTGAACCTTAGGCATACATCACTGCATGTGCAGCCAACTTCCTGGGCATTGCGAGGGCAGATGAGGATGCCCTTCCTGGGCATTGTGAGGGCAGATGAGGATGCCCTTCCTGGGCATTGTGAGGGCAGATGAGGATGTCCCAGAATTCCACCGGGCTGCTGACAAACTGCAGTGGCTGCTTGACCTTGCAGAAAAGGTTGTGCAGTTCTGTTGGTTGGCTCCTAAACAGGAGGAGATGGACTTGGCCAAAAAGGATAATGGTAGCCAACAGAAGTCCTTTCTGTCATTGCCAGGAAGGTAAAGAAAATGTTACACCAAAAGTGCAATTGTGGGTGGTGAAATCATGGCTTGATAAACTAGAAAGTGTCCCATTTGGAGGCTCTTTTACGTTGTTGTTGTTGTTGTTGTTGTTGTTGTTGTTGTTGTTGTTGTTGTTGTTGTTGTTGTTGTTGTTGTTGTTGTTGTAGCTGCACTTTATTGTGCACAATATTATACTAAAGACAGCAACTTCAGATGGGGGACAAGTTGTGTGCGATTCACCAAGCCTGTTACGTTTCCTCAACAGACAAAGGTGGAGACATGCTGCTGTGCTTTAGCTACAGCTGTCCTCACACATTTGGACCCACTTGGCACCGTACAAAATCTGGCGTTGGCACCAAAATAGTATTGGTACTGCAGTCCAGTCTGTGAGGACAGTGGTAGCTACATTTACTGCACATGCCATTAGAACAAAAGGAGGCAAAATGGTGCAGTGCCAGCTTGAGGAGCGATGCCTCCACAATGAGTGGTACCACAGACGTTGTTTGAGGCCTGAGGAGGGTATTATAGTGTATTTAACTGTGTGTCTATTGCTTAACCTCTATAGAAGTTAATCATCAATGAAACCATTTACTGACATTAGACTATGATCTTATCAAAAACGCATTATGTGTAATCTTTTGTATTTCCTCTGAAAGGTGAATGGTACGGCTCACCAGAGTGCCATCAGGATAAGGTCCTGACTTACAGTAAGTCACTGATGTGGCGGGGCCTTTGTCATATGGCCAGGCAGGATTGCGTCAGAGAGGGGGATTCTGGAACATGAACTCCTGTCCTTTTTTGGCAAAGGAACCACCACAAATACTTCATACTTATTTGCACAGAATGCTAACTGGTAGCGATTTGATTACAGTATGATGCAATAACATCTGTAGTGGTTTATGTGTCTTGTAAATGTGTTTTGGTTTATGTTGTCCAATAGGAATTGAGGGTTATTTGCCCGAACGGCTCTGTATGGAGATGGTGTGGGGTAGAGTGGCCAACAAAAATATTCCTTTAGATCTTTGAGCTACAAAATATATATATATTTTTTTATTTGAGCTACAAAGCATTATTTTACACTATTCAAAAAAAAAATTGGCCATTCAAAAATAGCAGATCTACAAGCTCATAGCGTGGCACAGAGTGCCGCGCTACAAGCTTGTAGATCTGCAATTTTTTTTAAATCGAGAAAATGTGTGCAAATTAATATATTTGTATTCCTTTAAAGCGAACATTTTAAACTCAAATCTTTGCTTCTGGGGGTCCCTGGAACACAATATTTTGAGATGGGGGTCCGTGGCCAAATACATATCATTTTGGGGGTCCTTGACATGAAAAAGTTTGAGCACCACTGATATAGAAACATACGTTTTTCAGAAAACAGTTAGGCTTTAGAAGACATTTTTGTAGAATCGGCCTCAGGTCTTAATGGGTTTTTTAGCCAGTTAACATTTGGATTATAAAGTACACAGCCAACATTATGGTGTTGTTTTTTTCTCTCAGAAACTCTCAAGTGGACCCGCGGGGGCGCTACACACCCGAGCAGGTGGCTAGGTGTGTGTAAATGTCTGTGCCGTTTGGGAAACGGTTTGACCATGCAGTCGTTCCTGTCCTCGGGCATAGGGCCGTTCACATCATCTCACACGAGCCAGACGTCCAAACAAGAAGCAGACATTGCTGCCTTTTGTAGAAGAATATCAAACGGATGGCCTGTTCTCCTACCAACCAGGACGACACCACAAGGTGTTTGAAAAAAAAAAATCTATCCACAGTCCATCTCAGAGGCAGAACTGATAGACAATAAAACGTCTGGCATTTGAGATGGATCTGTGGGACCAGAAGAATGACACGTAACGTGAGTATGATACTTACTTACACTCCATAAGTAATGTGAAAAAACAACAAAAAGACTAAAATAGACTATGTCAACAGTTGAATTTCTTAATGGAAAACATTCTTAACACATTCCCTGCCAGAGTTTATTCATAAGGTACTCACCCACTGCCAGCGTTTTTGAGTTTTATAGCCTTTTGAACCGTTCACAAAAAAATTATATCCATTAAAATCCGCAATCGGATGGTGTTTATAAACAGCAACGACGGACGTACGAGCCCTCATAATGTTTACTTTTTTTTCTGTTTCTTCTTCTGTGGTATGAGCCGCGAAAAGAGGCTGCAAACGTCATATCCGTTTGGCTGTGACGTTGCTGTGACGTTTCCCCACCGGCCATCTTAGATTAGCTTAGCCTCCGATCGGCTATCAGATCGTTTTTAAACACAAAGAGGATAACCGTTCGTCGATCAAAGAAGAGAAAATACAACCGGAGCTTACCATTCGTTTTTTAAACCGTGTGAAAACCATGATCTTTAGCCAAAACCAGGGAAAAACTGTTTTTTCAAGATAAAAAACGAACTGGAAACGGTTGTCGGAAATTTTCTCATAGGATGGGTCGGAAGCGTCATGGGGAAAAAAAAAATCAAGGATGGTACCAAAAATGTTTTTTTTCGTTATTAAACCACATAAAAAGACGATCCCGAGATATCTCGGGATACGCAGGTAACGGGTGGATTTAATGTCCCGAGATATCTCGGGATTGGCAGTATATGTGTTAATACACTGCTCAAGGGAACACTTTGATCCCTTAATTCTTTTGAGTTTTCATGAACTGTGTACACACTGCTAACAAAAACTCAAAGGAATTAAGGGATCAAGTTGTTTTAAGGGATCAATTCCAAAAGCCCTGCAGAGCTTTTGGAATTGGGCTTTAATGAAACATTTTCTCTGTCACTCTGTTTCCATATTGTCTCACACACACTGCAGCAGCCTGGCATCATGCACACATCATGTGTAACTGACTTGTTGGTGCCCTCGACAAAAAGATGCTCCTGGACCCTCTTACGGAGACAGCGTTTTTGTCTGAACTGATCCACCAGGGACACCATACAAGGCTCTATGTAGAGCTTAATCACTGACCCTGGGTAGATGGATGTACATTTGTGCCTTTCCAGGCAAACCATCCCGTGCGCACACCTTCCTACCCCTACCTCCTGACAGTATGACAGGAGGTCATTTGATGGTCCCCAGTGGACAACATGCCTCACACCCCCTATCAGTGGTTCTCAACAAGTCCAGGGGGTACCAGGGGGTCCCCAGCAAAATGAGTTAACATAGCGTCACAATCATTTTAACCACTTAGCTTTGGCTATTCAAAAATAGCAGATCTACAAGCTCATAGCGCGGCACCGAGTGCCGCGCTATGAGCTTGCAGATCTGCTATTTTTGAAAAATCTTGAAAATGTGTTCAAATCTTTGAGTGTATATATATTTTTAAAGCACATTTTTTTATTCAAATCTTTGCTTCTGGGGGTCCCTGGCACAAAACATTTTCAGATTGGGTCCGCGGCCAAATGTATATAACTTTTGGGGTCCTTGGCATGAAAAAAGTTGAAAACCTCTGCCCTATTTCAACTCCTAACCCAAATGCCACAGTGGCCAGCACACATCTCAATGGGCTGTTATGTTTGGCACATGTGGAAAGGAAGGGTTAGCCTGGTAAACCCTCCCTCCGGAAATCTCATTTCCATTTAGTGAAATCAAATGGAAATGAGATTTCCGGAGGGAGGGTTTACCAGGCTAAGGAAGGGTTGCATCCTTTCTTCTAGGGGACGTGTGGCTGGGAAACATGTCTGTTGTTTTTTTCTTGGTCAACATGACACATGGCACTGCCAAGGCTCTCCTTCATCATGCTAAAGGCTGCTGTCAATTTTGAAGTGGATCTGAAAGATACTTTGTGGTCATGAAGCTTCTGCAGAACCAATCATTTCTTCGGTGCGGTTTTACCAATCTAGACACTAAATCTCAATTCACAATATGAAACCTGAGCCTAAACTAATACACTTCTGTTTATTCGTTTAGTATTGTGAGGCTCTTAAAGAGGCTCTTAGCCAAAGTGAGGCTCTTAGCCAAAGTCAAGTCTGCTGTAACCCTTTCTGATTTTGAACGTCTCATCCATGCTTTTATCTCAAGCCAAGCCTGCTTTTCACGACTACAGTTAGTCCAAAACGCTGCCGCTCGCCTCTTAACAGGGGCACAGAGGTATGATCACATCTCCCCTATTCTTGCCTCCCTACACTGGCTCCCTGTTCGTTACAGGATTCAGTTTAAGACTTTAATGTTTGTCTTTAAGTCTTTAAATGAGCTGGCACCATTATACATATCCAAACTTCTACCTCCCAATAATGGTACAAGGGTATTGAGGTCTACTGACCAGTCACTCCTTAAGGTCCCAGCAACAAAGTTGAAAACAAGGGGAGATGGATCATTTTCCTCCATAGCGCCCACACTGTGGAACGAGCTTCCACCCCATGTTAGAGTGTCTCAAACCCTGCCTGTGTTTAAATCACGTTTGAAAACTCACTTTGTTCTCCTTGGCGTTTGAACATTCAGATTGAGCAGCTGCTGCTTCCCCCAGGCATTGTGTCAATCGTTGTCTTGTTCATTGTATGCGTTTCTCTTGTTTTTTTTAGTGTTTTACTGAGTGTACAGCACTTTGGTTCAACACTGTTGTTTTTAAATGTGCTCTATAAATAAAGTGGATTGTATTAGTATGTGTCTATTCACTGAGATAAACTTTGTTTCACAAAAGTAGATAATGGACTTTTCTGCATCTGTGTCTTTATCTTTCAGATCCTTCACCAGCCAGCCGGCCTCAGCAGCCATGTTTTTACCGGCGGTTTCCTGGACCGTTATATGGATGTTTGGCCTGAAAAACATGGTCATATGTTGTATATAGTGTATGTACAGTATACTGTGGGTTAATGTGTCAAAAAAGGGAATGTCTTTGGAGCAAATAAAAATATTTGGTGGTATTTGTACATGTTTTGTTTACTTATTTCATTACTTCATCAAAAATGAATGAGCTTATAAGTAAATACTGTACTATACCACGAAGTGATACAGTGAGCCTCATCCACAGTGACGACACATATTTGAGTTTCTTTGCTCTTCAACCATTCCCACCAAGGGTCCACAAACAGGCTCTCATGTGAGATGAAGAGCATCTTTATGTTCCCAGCAAGAATCTCTGTCACAACATGTACCATCAAGCACATCAATCAATCTGTATTAGAACAGGGGCATAAGCAGTGGTGGAAAAAGTACTGGACCTCCCACTACATATTGTATAACGTATTGCAGATTAAACTTTTTCATAGATTCATAGACTTATTTGACAGCACTATCATCAGTGTTGTGTAAATTCATGATGTATGTTTGTTTACACATATTTTCTATTAATATGATGATTTGTATAAATGTACCACTTAAACCCTCAACTTAGTACTTTGTGAACTTGACCTTTGGCTCTGTACTTGGTTCACTCTTTTTTTCCCTGTACACCAAATCTCTGCTGAAAATAGGGAGCTTGTAGATCTGCTATTTTTGGAAAATGTTCCCCTCAGAATAATGATGCTAGGGTTCAAGTGGTTAATGTAAAATAAAATTACATCCTATCACACAAACATGTGGTGGCCCTCCTATTGTAAATCTAAGGACCACCTAGGGGTGTCGGACCCCCTGTTGTTCTATAACCAGGTGTTGGCTGTGTACTGGGATCAGTGTGGGTTGGTTCTAGATAATAACCAGGTTGTCAGGCTGTACTGGGATCAGTTGGTAGATCTGGACATTGGTTCTATAACCAGGTGTTTAGTGTTGGGTTGTACGGGGGTCAGTGTGGCAAAATGGCAAGTTTACATTGGGAGTAGACTAAAAGATTTATCATTGACTAAAACCAGACTAAAATATAAACTGTTTTTATTGACTGAAACAACGCTAAATGTCTGTCTGTCTGTCTGTCTGTCTGTCTGCCTGTCTGTCTGTCTGTCTGTCATACCAGAGTGCAGAGGTCATCTTCATGTTGGAGTGCTGTGGTAAGTTATCGGTGGGGGCCTGGAGGACATATTCTGACAGGTATGTTGTTATTTTCTTGTTGTATTTTTCTTATATTTTTGTAATGTGAGTCTGTGTTTTTCTGTACTTCTACTCCACTACATCTCAGAGGCAAATATTGTACTTTTACTCCACTACAATTATTTGAAAACTTTAGTTACTAGTTACTTTGTAGATTTGTATTATTATTACAAAACATACATTAACCACTTCAGCCTTATAAACATTTCGGCCATTTGAAAATAGCCGATCTACAAGCTCAACTTGTGAAATGCGACATTCTGCACAATGAGTACTTTCTACTTTTGGTAATTTAAGTACATTTTGATACCAACACTTTTTACTTGTAAGGGCGCGCTCCCACCGCACTTTTATTTTACCTCTGGGGCAGAATCTGCCAATGCTTTGTCAATGTAAATGCGTGGATTCTTGGAAAAAATCTGCAAGACCAGGAATCCACGCATTTGCATTGACAGTGCGTTCCATTCGTTCCAAGTGAAGGAGCGTTACACCTGAAAGCTGTTTTGTCTAGCTCGGTGTTGGCCGTGGGGACCAGTAATGGGATGTATTCCTGAGAGCGTGTTTGACGGTTGGAAGTATTTGGTTGTAACA
>NC_139951.1:49940310-49942810 GCF_963454915.1 Gymnoscopelus microlampas
CCACTAGGTTTCTGCTTGTGTAGATCGGAAGATAAAAGTGTGTGTGTGCACGCGCGCGGGTGTGTGTGTGTGTGTGTGTGTGTGTGTGTGTGTGTGTGTGTGTGTGTGTGTGTGTGTGTGTGTGTGTGTGTGTAGTGATGGAAGAAGTACTAAAAAATGTTTACTCGAGTAAAAGTATCAATACCCTATTGTAGACATCTAGTACAAGTACAAGTTCGCTATTCAAAATTTTACATTGAGTAAAAGCACAAAAGTATTGGCATCAAAATGTACTTTGAGTACCAAAAGTAAAAGCACTCATTATGCAGAATGTCCCATTCCCATTCAAATAGCAGATCTACAAGCTCACAACGCGTCGCGATGCGACGCGTTGTGAGCTTGTAGATCTGCTATTTTCAAATTGCCCAAAGTATCTCTATAGGTCTGAAGTGGTTTTGTAATAATGATCAAAATCTACAAAGTAACTGTGTGTGTGTGTGTGTGTGTGTGTGTGTGTGTGTGTGTGTGTGTGTGTGTGTGTGTGTGTGTGTGTGTGTGTGTGTGTGTGTGTGTGTGTGTGTGTGTGTGTGTGTGTGTGTGTGTGTGTGTGTGTGTGTGTGTGTCTCCAGGGCTGGGTGGGATTTCACAACAGCGTTTGATTGCTCAATCACATCCTATAAGACACAACAGTAGAACCAGCAGTAATAATATTATATAATCAGTGGTGGAAAAAGTACTCACATGTTTCACTTAAGTAAAAGTATCAATACTGCAATGCAGAAGTACTCTGTTACACGTAAAAGTCCGGAATTCACAATTTACTTGAGTAAAAGTACAAAAGTATTGGTATGAAAATGTACTTAAAGTATCAAAAGTAAAAGTAAAAAAATTGTTACTGCGCCATTGTTACTCGCGTGAGCGATGTTATCGTTCCAGGCGTTAGCCAGCACCATCGGCTAAAATGGAGACATGCTTTTTTTTTCTCATGGAATGCACGTCGTGGGGTCTACAGTTTAAACAGCGCTGCGCAGCTCAACGGTGAGATTTCGGCACCGAACGTAATCTGTTATTATAAAATGCTGGCACCCAAATGGACCCGTTAGGGTCCATTTGGGTGTCTTACTGACAGGATTTCCCCTCTTGTCAGTAAGAATACTCTGAAGATTCTTGCAGGGGCCCTCATACAAGGTCATTTTGATTATGCATGCTCCTCATGGTATCACAACACCTCCAAGGCCTTAAAAATAAGGCTCCAAACATCCTAAAACAAACTAGTAAGGCTACTTCTTGTCCTCAATCACAAAACCCATCTAACCTCTGCTCATTATGCTAGGGTGGATGGCTTAGGGTTGAGGACAGAGTACAGCAACTTACAATGGGCCTGGTCTACAAGATACGACAAGGCATTGGGGATCCCCCTGTATTTGTCAAAATACTTCCAAAACGTAAATGAAGTCCGCGATCACAACACCAGAGGAAGCTCCACTGATCATGTTCAACCCAGATTTGTCTCAACAAAGGGAATGAAGGAGTAAAGGAGTGTAAAACCCTACTCACTTTCAAGAATGCCCTAAAGATACACCTTCAGGAGGCTGCAATTCGAAAATGTCCCCTGTCAAAGTCTTAACCTACCCCCCCAACCCCCCATTGAACTTTTCTTCTCTTGTACATATTGTTTACCTTTCATACCAGTAACCGGACGTTCCAGTTTAGTAGTGTGTATTATCTGTCTGTCTCTTATATGTCATCATGATGTGTGTGCATGGGGATCTCATCTTAAACAAGTTCAGTGCTTAATGAGTCTTCCAGTTTAGTAGACCTTGTATTGTGAATCTGTACTTCCATGTACTGTTGTTCTCATGTCTTACTAAATAAAGTACATCAATCAATCAAACTCCACTACAAGTATTTTAAAACTTTAGTTACTTTGTAGTTTTTTTATTATTATTACAAAACATACATTAACCACTTCAGCCATATATACATTTTGGCCATTTGAAAATAGCCGTCGCGATAGATAGTGTAGATAGTGTAGATCTGCTATTTTCAAAAGATTCTTCATACATTTTATACATTTGAAAACTTGTGGAATGGGACATTCTGCATAATCAGAACATTTACTTTTGGTACTTTAGTACATTTATACATTTATAAAGTACATTTTGAATTCCTGACTTTTAGGCTACTTGTAACAGAGTACATAGTCCTATATTGCAGTATTGCTACTTTTACTTAAGTAAAAAATGTGAGTACTTTTCTTTCCAACACTGATGAAAGCTGATAAGTTGGAAATAATAAACCGGTGACATTTTGGCGACGCTTTGAGCTGTTACTGGAAGGACACAGTGTGTGTGTATTGTGTGTAGGCCTATTGTGTGTGTATTGTGTGTAGGCCTATTGTGTGTTGTTGTGTGGGTTTCTGGTTGCTATTGTTGGCAGTAAAACACGGCATGGATTTCATCCGGATCTTTGTTCCTTTAGTCTTGTCTTTTTTTGCTCTCCGGCACCGCGTATCCGCACG
>NC_139951.1:49947810-50107810 GCF_963454915.1 Gymnoscopelus microlampas
ATGGGGAAAATAACAAAATGTGTGATAAATATGAAAAAGCTGCTCCTGTGGAGAGGTTATCATATATTTATTTACTTATATTGACCCTATGAACAATTTAATATAGGTTTGGTTTTGCCCACTCTTTCGATAATCATTGCTCAATTTTGGGGCTCTGGCTCATGGACTAATTGTGTACTTTTATGTTCTTAATGTTCTTAGGTTCTTTCCACCATGGTGACAGGGTTAATATTTCATACATGATGCTACGGTCACACAGGATGACACAGCGCTTTACACAACTTTTACACAACCAGCTGTGAGTCATTACTTCAGTATGCAGTACAACCAACACTTATTACATCTGAATCAGAAGTCATTACTTCAGGTATGCATTAATACAATGAACACTTAGTACAACTGAATCATAATTCATTAGTTGTCGCCGCCAGGCCGAAGGCATGGCGAGAATGTATGTTTCACCCTCCGTCCGTCCGTGTATCCTGTCCGTGTGTTACCAGCTAATCTCCGGCACCGTTGGCCCGGTCGCTGTGAAACTGTGCACACACACTCCCTGGATGCCAATTCAGAACCTCTGCCTCAAATCTTTCACATGGGCCTGTTATAGCGCCACCAGGAGGCCGATTTGTGCGAAACCCATTTTTTTAATATTACTCCTACAGATTTTATCCAAACGTCATGCAAATCGGTACACAGTATCTCTATAGTCATGTGATCAACACGGATCTGTCTGATTTCCAATATTCCATCCTGATTGGCTAAGGTTGGCTTCCAAAGTTTGCAGGATTGGTCCGTTTTGAACAAAATGCCTCAAACTATGCACGCAGATTGCGATTTCCGTGAAATTTCACAAACACATTCCCACTAGGCCGAGGAAGAAATGCCACCCTTTTTCACATTGGCCTCTTATAGCGCCTAATTTAGCAAAACACATTTTTGGAACAAAATGCCTCAAATCATGAATGCAGTGTCCGATTGCCGTGAACGACCTAGGACTAAATGGCACCCTTTTCACATTGGCATTGTTATAGCGCCACCAGGAGGCCACAATAACATACCTGACCTGGCGGACACCTGTGCTCCGAGGAGCACTTTTTCTAGTTCAGGTATGCATTAATACAACGAACAGAGAGCAAATCCTAGTGACAGCATTTTACTGTAAAAGAAGAACGAAAATGATGTGTGTATATATATATATATATATATATATATATATATATATATATATATATATATATATATATATATATATATATATATATATATTAGTGTGCATATATATATATATATAAAGTGCATCAGTGGTGTAAAGTAACTAAGCACATTTACTTAAGTACTGTACTTAAGTAACATTTTGAGATACCTTTACTTTACTGTAGTATTTCCAATTTTCAATACTTTTACTTCTACTCCACTACATCTCAGAGGCAAATATTGTACTTGTACTCCACTACAATTATTTGAACACTTTAGTTACTAGTTACTTTGCAGATATAAATGATTATATTATAAAACATACATTACATAAAACATACATAAAACATACATTAACTACTAACTTTAACCCGTTTGTACATACAGTAGGCTGTTTGAAAATAGCAGATCTACAAGCTCACAACGTGTCGCGATGCGACGCGTTGTGAGCTTGTAGATCTGCTATTTTCAAACATCTTAGTACTTTTACTTTTGTTACTTCAAGTACATTTGGTTACCAATACGTTTGTACTTTTACTCAAGTACATTTTGAATTCCGGACTTTAACTTATAACAGAGTATTTCTACATTGCAGTATTGATACATTTACTTAAGTAAAACATTTGAGTACTTTTTCCACCACCGGTGAATGCAAATACTCAAGTAAGATGAATAAAATAAGATGACATAAAAACAACAACACCTGTGTCAGAGGTTAATCCGGCCCTGATCTGACCGTACTTGAGTAAATGTACTTAGTTACTTTACGCCGCTGGCCACGGTGGTGACAGTGTTTAATAAAGGCTGTTACACAACAGGGAGTTCCGACCAAGCAATCTAATTGGTTGAAATAGCTATCTAGCCGTGCTTCAAACATAGGAAAACAAACAGACAGTAGCCTGACCCACCGCCGCCACCGGAGAACAAACAGCTATGCAAAATAGGCGAAAATAGGCAGAAATAGCCGATCTACAAGTTCACAACGCGTCACCATCGCGACACGTTGTCAGCTTGTAGATCAGTTATTTTGGCCACGTGACACGGTCGTACGACGGAGCATATAGCCTACTGGAATCAGCTGTGTTGATGAGACGGTGCCTCAGAGCGCTGCTACAGGGACTATTTAATGTCTCTGTCACATAAACTCTTCTCTTTACAGGGAAACGGATAATAGCGAAACATTTTTATCATGAATTGCCCCTAATATCAATACATTTGGATGTGTTTTGTTGGTAACTGTTGTATAATCGCAATATTACACTCGTGGGTGTGCTTTACAGTAGCTACATTATTGGCACGTTAGTGATGCGGTCAGGAACTCGGTTCCTGCGCCGCATCACTGGCGTGCCAATAATGACGGTAAAGCACACCCTCTCGTGTAATACTGCTTAAATACACAAGAAGCTGTGACTGATAGTAGACTTGGAACTTCCAGAGAAGTTGACCTCTCAAAGACATTTAGAAACTAATCATTTCTTCTGAAGAGGAGAAATGTTACAGGCCTGGACATGATCACTGCCCCACGCACGCACGCACACACGCGCGCGCATACACACACGCATACACACACGCATATACACGCGCATATACACGCATAGTCGCACACGCACGCACGCACGTCCGCACACACACAGACAAACACACGCACAGTTGCACGCATACACGCACGGCATCAAAATATACTGAAAGTACCAAAAGCTAAAGTGCTAAAATGTTTGAAAATAGCCAATCTACAAGCTCACAACGTGTCGCCCTGCAACACGTTGTGAGCTTGTAGATCTGCTATTTTCAAATAGCCTACAGTATGTATAAAATAGGGCTAAAGTGGTTAATGTATGTTTTATAATATAATCATTTATAAACTAACTAGCAACTAAAGTTTTCAAATAATTGTAGTGGAGTAAAAGTATAACAGTTGCCTCTGAGATGTACTGGAGTAGAAGTATTGAAAATTCGAAATACTCAAGTAAAGAATACCTCAAAATTTTACTTACTTGAGTAAATGTACTTAGTTACTTTACACCACAGACAGACAGACAGACAGACAGACAGACAGACACAGTACATATAAAGTACATCTGAATTTGTGTGTGTGTGTGTGTGTGTGTGTGTGTGTGTGTGTGTGTGTGTGTGTGTGTGTGTGTGTGTGTGTGTGTGTGTGTGTGTGTGTGTGTGTGTGTGTGTGTGTGTGTGTGTGTGTGTGTGTGTGTGTGTCTAATAAGCTTTGACAGCTGCCAAGTTGTGTGAGGCTTAAACATTGCCTCTAGGGGGCGATGATGCGATGTTACGTCTGCAATCACAGGGTGTCTTTGTTCACCGTATTGCATTGAGGCATTCATCATCTATTTGCTTTAGGACACATTTCACAATGTGGGCCCAACGTGGGCACAGTTAAATGAATACTGAGGGTTTTACCTTTACCTTCAGATGCCATTCCAAGTGTCTTTGACTTCCTTTCCATAGTTTGGACCAAGGGTGCAGCTTCCTGTGAGTTCAATTCAGTGGCGTGCACAGACATTTTGAGGGGCAGGTGCTCAAGTAAATTATACTTTTTTTTGTTGACTTGGTCTGCTCTTTTTTCCCTCTACACCTATACCTCTTTGCCAAAAATAGCCGATCTACAAGCCCACAACGCCTCGCGCTGCGAGGCGTTGTGGGCTTGTAGATCGGCTATTTTTGGTTCTCCTCAGAAAAGGGATGCTAGGTTTCGAGTGGTTATGGTAAAAAGAAAAATCATATCACATACGCCGTCGACGCGTTATCGAGTCAATTGCTAGTTTGTCCAGTTGGCCGTCGACACGTTAGACGCGTTGCTGATAGCTTTTTCATTGTTTAATCTGTGATCGTGCTGTTCTGTATATTTTTCATCGTCAGTTTCGTTCTCTGTTTGCTTCACACTCACCCCGGTTCCAGATTCATGACGCAGATTCCGTTTCCGGTTCTCTAGAACAGTGGTTCTCAAACTTTTTCATGTCAAGGACCCCCAAATTGACACTTATTAGCCCGCGGACCCCCATTTGAAAAGATAATCCAGGGACCCCAATAAGAGAAGGTTTTTTTTACGGCTCTAGCAGTGATTCTCAACCATTTTAATTTCAAGGACCCCCAGTTTGATATGTATTAGGGCTACGGACCCCCATTTAATGGCATTTCTATCACTTGGACCGCAATTTATATTGTAAAATCTATGTCAATTTAACTCTGAGTGTGTACAAATGGAACCAAATGGACCCTAACGGGTCCATTTGGTTCCATTTGTACACTCAGAGTTACAGACCCAAAAGGATCCATTTGGTTCCTGTCCATCATTTAGCTGGGGACCCCCTGGAACCCCCTCAAGTACCCCTGGGGGTCCCCGAACCCCACTTTGAGAACCAATGCTCTAGAAGCTTGAAAGTGTCATTTTAGGCCAGAATAAGGAAAAACATGTTTTTGTTCATCGAGCTCTGGACTTAGTACATTTTCTTTTTACCGAAACGAAAGTTTCGGTAAATTTTAAATTTAGAGTTGAATGTTAGTACTTTGTAGTGACTTTTTTTTTCGTCCCTAACATTCATCGAGCTCTGGACTTAGTACATTTTCTTTTTACCGAAACGATTTTCTTTTTACCGATAAATTTTTAATTTAGAGTTGAATGTTAGTACTTTGTAGTGACTTTTTTTTTCGTCCATAACATTCATCGAGCTCTGGACTTAGTACATTTTCTTTTTACCGAAACGATTTTCTTTTTACCGAAACAAAAGTTTCGGTAATTTTTTTTATTTAGAGTTGAATGTTAGTACTTTGTAGTGACTTTTTTTTCCCGTCCCTAACATTCATCGAGCTCTGGACTTAGTAAATTTTCTTTTTACCGAAACGAAAGTTTCGGTAAATCGTCCCCCCAAAAACCTGTTAGGAGTACGTTTCAGGCAATTTAAAGTTGATTGGTAGTACTTTGTAGTGACTTTTTTTTCCGTCCCTAACATTCATCGAGCTCTGGACTTAGTACATTTTCTTTGGTAGCACTTTACAATAATGACCCGTTATAAAGCATTTATAAACGTTTATAAGTAGTTTGTAGACTATTAACAAATCATTAACAACCTGTTTGTTGACATTCGTAAATGATTACTAAAACCTTTATAACTACAGTTACAAATCATTTGTAAAGTATTAGTAAGTAGTGAACTATTCATGAATAAGCCATTTATATACATCTGTAAAAGATTATTAAATCATTTGTAACGACCCATTCTAAAGCATTTATAAACGTTTATAAGCAGTTTGTAGACTATTAACAAATCATTAACAACCTGTTTATTGACATTCGTAAATGATTACTAAAACCTTTATAACTACGGTTACAAATCATCTATAAAGGTATTAGTAACTATTCATGAATAAGCCATGTATAATACATCTGTAAATGATTATTAAATCATTTGTAACTGATGTTACATAATATATACAAGCTATTGGTAGCTTGTTCATGTTTAACATATGCTTTGTTAAACATTCCTAAAGTATCTATAAATCCTTAGTACATGTTATTATGTGCCCTATAGTAAAGTGAAGACAGTTCATCATTTACAACTGTCTGTTAATGTGTTTGTTCATGTTTAACATGCTTTGTAAAACATTCCTAAAATATCTATAAATCCTTTGTACATGTTATTATGTGCCCTACAGTAAAGTGAAGACAGTTCATCATTTATGACTGTCTGTTAATGTGGACTTTCTCCTTACCTGTTGCAAACTACCTGGCTTTCATGAATGCAGACACCAAACAATTACTAGAATTATCATTCATGTTAAGCAAATGATGCGTAAGACATTCGTAAAGAGTATGTAAACCATTTGTGGTGTTAGGGACCAAAAAAGTCACTACAAAGTACTACCAATCAACTCTAAATTGCCTGAAACGTACTCCTAACAGGTTTTTGGGGGGACGATTTTGGCCTCCACACTTAGTGATTATTTCGGATTTAACTTTCGTTTCGGTGGTGACCAACTTTCGTTTCGGTAGTTTGATTACAAAATGTAAGTTGTGTAAAAAATAATCTGACTATACTAAGTTGTTATTTGTTTGTTTAAGTCAGGCTATACTCTACTCAGAGTCATAAGTTTACAAAATGTACTAAAGTACAGTGAACGTCTGTGCGGTTTGTCTTCATCACTGAAAATAACGTACATGTAAACTGATGTCATGTGCAGTTGGGGTGAAGAAATACAACCATTTCACTCCTAATAATACCTATTTGATTTGACATCCTGACTTGCTGCTGTAGCTGAGGCTTGAACCTGTTACCTGCGGCTCACTAGTCAGTGACTCTATCCATTCACCTACAGCTGTTTCCTTGGAATCTGTGGTTCTGAAACGTTTTGTTGTCAACCCCCCAAATTGACATGTATTTGGGCAGTACTTTAGTACAGTTTACAAAATGTACTAAAGTACAGTGAACGTCTGTGCGGTTTGTCTTCATCACTGAAAATAACGTACATGTAAACTGATGTCATGTGCAGTTGGGGTGAAGAAACACAACCATTTCACTCCTAATAATACCTATTTGATTTGACATCCTGACTTGCTGCTGTAGCTGAGGCTTGAACCTGTTACCTGCAGCTCACTAGTCAGTGACTCCATCCATTCACCTACAGCTGTTTCCTTGGAATCTGTGGTTCTGAAACGTTTTGTTGTCAACCCCCCAAATTGACATGTATTTGGGCAGTGGACCCCAATGTGAAAAGATGTAGTGTCAGGGCCCCCCATGAAAAAGATTTATATTTATGCTGTAACACATTTTTTAAAGTTATTTGTCTTGTTTGTTGTTCAAGTCAAAGCACCAGGAAGGCTGTACTTGTCAGCCATCTGTTAGCTCAATGGGTTGAGACACAGTATTCATGATCCAGAGGCCATGAGTTCAAATCCCATTGATGTCTTTCCTATGATTCTTTCCTTTGCAGACTGGCTTCCAGAAGATCAACTGAAAACTACCAGGAAGGCTATATTTGTCATCCAACTGTTAGCTCAATGGGTTGAGACGCAGTATACATGATCCAGAGGCCATGAGTTCAAATCCCATTGATGTCTTTCCTATGATTCTTTCCTTTGCAGACTGGCTTCCAGAAGATCAACTGAAAACTACCAGGAAGGCTGTACTTGTCAGCCATCTGTTAGCTCAATGGGTTGAGACGCAGTATTCATGATCCAGAGGCCATGAGTTCAAATCCCATTGATGTCTTTCCTATGATTCTTTCCTTTGCAGACTGGCTTCCAGAAGATCAAGTGAAAACTACCAGGAAGGCTGTACTTGTCAGCCATCTGTTAGCTCAATGGGTTGAGACGCAGTATTCATGGTCCAGAGGCCATGAGTTCAAATCCCATTGTTGTCTTTCCTATGATTCTTTCCTTTGCAGACTGGCTTCCAGAAGATCAACTGAATACTACCAGGAAGGCTGTACTTGTCAGCCATCTGTTAGCTCAATGGGTTGAGACGCAGTATACATGATCCAGAGGCCATGAGTTCAAATCCCACTGGTGTCTTTACTGTGATGCTTTCCTTTGCAGACTTCTAGAAAAACAAGTTAAAACCACCAGGAAACCTGTAACTCTCAGCCAAATGCTTAGCTCGACTGGTAGAGCGTCTGTCCAATAACATGACTTGACTTGACTTTAGTGGGTTCGATTCCCACTCGAGTCAAGTGTCCCAGGTAACTTGGGGCAAAGTTACCTGGGCGTCTGTCCAATAACATGACTTGACTTGACTTGACTTGAGTGGGTTTGATTCCCACTCGAGTCAAGTGTCCCAGGTAACTTGGGGCAAAGTTACCTGAGCGTCTGTCCAATAACTTGACTTGACTTGACTTGAGTGGGTTCGATTCCCACTCGAGTCAAGTGTCCCAGGTAACTTGGGGCAAAGTTACCTGGGACACTTGACTCGAGTGGGAATCGAACCCACTAAAGTCAAGTCAAGTCATGTTATTGGACAGACGCTCTACCAGTCGAGCTAAGCATTTGGCTGAGAGTTACAGGTTTCCTGGTGGTTTTAACTTGTTTTTCTAGAAGTTAGTCTGCAAAGGAAAGCATCACAGTAAAGACACCAGTGGGATTTGAACTCATGGCCTCTGGATCATGTATACTGCGTCTCAACCCATTGAGCTAACAGATGGCTGACAAGTACAGCCTTCCTGGTAGTATTCAGTTGATCTTCTGGAAGCCAGTCTGCAAAGGAAAGAATCATAGGAAAGACATCAATGGGATTTGAACTCATGGCCTCTGGATCATGAATACTGCGTCTCAACCCATTGAGCTAACAGATGGCTGACAAGTACAGCCTTCCTGGTAGTTTTCAGTTGATCTTCTGGAAGCCAGTCTGCAAAGGAAAGAATCATAGGAAAGACATCAATGGGATTTGAACTCATGGCCTCTGGATCATGAATACTGCGTCTCAACCCATTGAGCTAACAGATGGCTGACAAGTACAGCCTTCCTGGTAGTTTTCAGTTGATCTTCTGGAAGCCAGTCTGCAAAGGAAAGAATCATAGGAAAGACATCAATGGGATTTGAACTCATGGCCTCTGGATCATGTATACTGCGTCTCAACCCATTGAGCTAACAGATGGCTGACAAGTAC
This sequence comes from Gymnoscopelus microlampas, assembly GCF_963454915.1. Lineage (NCBI taxonomy): Eukaryota > Metazoa > Chordata > Actinopteri > Myctophiformes > Myctophidae > Gymnoscopelus > Gymnoscopelus microlampas. The sequence goes on from NC_139951.1 coordinate 49,956,618, forward strand.
AGCCTTCCTGGTAGTATTCAGTTGATCTTCTGGAAGCCAGTCTGCAAAGGAAAGAATCATAGGAAAGACATCAATGGGATTTGAACTCATGGCCTCTGGATCATGAATACTGCGTCTCAACCCATTGAGCTAACAGATGGCTGACAAGTACAGCCTTCCTGGTAGTTTTCAGTTGATCTTCTGGAAGCCAGTCTGCAAAGGAAAGAATCATAGGAAAGACATCAATGGGATTTGAACTCATGGCCTCTGGATCATGTATACTGCGTCTCAACCCATTGAGCTAACAGTTGGATGACAAATATAGCCTTCCTGGTAGTTTTCAGTTGATCTTCTGGAAGCCAGTCTGCAAAGGAAAGAATCATAGGAAAGACATCAATGGGATTTGAACTCATGGCCTCTGGATCATGAATACTGCGTCTCAACCCATTGAGCTAACAGATGGCTGACAAGTACAGCCTTCCTGGTGCTTTGACTTGAACAACAAACAAGACAAATAACTTTAAAAAAATGTGTTACAGCATAAATATAAATCTTTTTCATGGGGGGCCCTGCCACTACATCTTTTCACATTGGGGTCCACTGCCCAAATACATGTCAATTTGGGGGGTTGACAACAAAACGTTTCAGAACCATAGATTCCAAGGAAACAGCTGTAGGTGAATGGATAGAGTCACTGACTAGTGAGCCGCAGGTAACAGGTTCAAGCCTCAGATACAGCAGCAAGTCAGGATGTCAAATCAAATAGGTATTATTAGGAGTGAAATGGTTGTGTTTCTTCACCCCAACTACACATGACATCAGTTTACATGTACGTTATTTTCAGTGATGAAGACAAACCGCACAGACGTTCACTGTACATTTTGTAAACTTATGACTCTGAGTAGAGTATAGCCTGACTTAAACAAACAAATAACAACTTAGTATAGTCAGATTATTTTTTACACAACTTACATTTTGTAATCAAACTACCGAAACGAAAGTTGGTCACCACCGAAACGACAGTTAAATCCGAAAAAATCACTAAGTGTGGAGGCCAAAATCGTCCCCCCAAAAACCTGTTAGGAGTACGTTTCAGGCAATTTAGAGTTGATTGGTAGTACTTTGTAGTGACATCTTTTTTGGTCCCTAGCATTCATCGAGCTCTGGACTTAGTAAATTCACCATTGGGTCACTACCGAAACGAAAGTTGGTCACTACCGAAACGAAAGTTGGTCACTACCGAAACGAAAGTTAAATCCTAAAAAATCACTAAGTGTGGAGGCCAAGATCGTCCCCCCGAAAACCTGTTAGGAGTCCGTTTCACGCAATTTAGAGTTGATTGGTAGTACTTTGTAGTGACGTTTCTTTTGGTCCCTAACATTCATCGAGCTCTGGACTTAGTAAATTCACCATTGGGTCACTACCGAAACGAAAGTTGGTCACTACCGAAACGAAAGTTAAATCCTAAAAAATCGCTAAGTTTGGAGGCCAAAATTGTCCCCCCGAAAACCTGTTAGGAGTCCGTTTCACGCAATTTAGAGTTGATTGGTAGTACTTTGTAGTGACGTTTCTTTTGGTCCCTAACATTCATCGAGCTCTGGACTTAGTAAATTCACCATTGGATCACTACCGAAACGAAAGTTGGTCACTACCGAAACGAAAGTTAAATCCGAAAAAATCACTAAGTGTGGAGGCCAAAATCGTCCCCCCGAAAACCTGTTAGGAGTACGTTTCAGGCAATTTAGAGTTGATTGGTAGTACTTTGTAGTGACGTAAAGTAAATTCACCATTGGGTCACTACCGAAACGAAAGTTGGTCACTACCGAAACGAAAAAAAAATTACTAAGTCCAGAGCTCGATGAATGTTAGGGACCAAAAAAAAAGTCACTACCAATCAACTTTAAATTGCCTGAAACGTACTCCTAACAGGTTTTTGGGGGAACAATTTTTTTTTGACACAATGGTGTCTCTACCGAAACGAAAACAAAATTACTAAGTCCAGAGCTCGATGAATGTTAGGGACCAGAAAAAAAAGTCACTACCAATCAACTTTAAATTGCCTGAAACGTACTCCTAACCGGTTTTTGGGGGAACAAATTTTTTTTCGTTTCGGTAGTGTCACTACCGAAACGGGGAAAAAAAATCACAAAAAAATCACTACCAATCAGCTTTAAATTGCCTGAAACGTGCTCCTAACAGGTTTTTGGGGGAACAATTTTTTTTCTGTTTTCGTCACTCGTCACTTTTCGTCACTACCGAAACGGGGGAAAAAAATAACAAAAAAATCACTACCAATCAGCTTTAAATTGCCTGAAACGTGCTCCTAACAGGTTTTTGGGGCAACATTTTTTTTTCTGTTTTCGTCACTTTTCGTCACTACCGAAACGGAAAAAAAAAATCACAAAAAAATCACTACCAATCAGCTTTAAATTGCCTGAAACGTGCTCCTAACAGGTTTTTGGGGGAATTTTTTTTTTTCTGTTTTCGTCACTCGTCACTTTTCGTCACTACCGAAACGGAAAAAAAAAATCACAAAAAAATCACTACCAATCAGCTTTAAATTGCCTGAAACGTGCTCCTAACAGGTTTTTGGGGGGACATTTTTTTTTCTGTTTTCGTCACTCGTCACTTTTCGTCACTACCGAAACGGAAAAAAAAAATCACAAAAAAATCACTACCAATCAGCTTTAAATTGCTTGAAACGTGCTCCTAACAGGTTTTTGGGGGACATTTATTTTTTCTGTTTTCGTCACTCGTCACTTTTCGTCACTACCGAAACGGGAAAAAAAATTCAAAAAATCACTACCAATCAGCTTTAAATTGCCTGAAACGTGCTCCTAACAGGTTTTTGGGGCAACATTTTTTTTTCTGTTTTCCTCACTCGTCACTAGTCGTCACTACCGAAACGGAAAAAAAAAATCACAAAAAAATCACTACCAATCAGCTTTAAATTGCCTGAAACGTGCTCCTAACAGGTTTTTGGGGCAACATTTTTTTTTCTGTTTTCGTCACTCGTCACTTTTCGTCACTACCGAAACGGAAAAAAAAATTCACAAAAAAATCACTACCAATCAGCTTTAAATTGCCTGAAACGTGCTCCTAACAGGTTTTTGGGGGAACAATTTTTTTCTGTTTTCGTCACTCGTCACTTTTCGTCACTACCGAAACGAAAAAAAAAAAATCACAAAAAAATCACTACCAATCAGCTTTAAATTGCCTGAAACGTGCTCCTAACAGGTTTTTGGGGGAACATTTTTTTTCTGTTTTCGTCACTCGTCACTTTTCGTCACTACCGGAAAACTACGGAAAAAAGAATTCACAAAAAAATCACTACCAATCAGCTTTAAATTGCCTGAAACGTGCTCCTAACAGGTTTTTGGGGGAACATTTTTTTTTCTGTTTTCGTCACTCGTCACTTTTCGTCACTACCGAAACGGAAAAAAAAAATCACAAAAAAATCACTACCAATCAGCTTTAAATTGCCTGAAACGTGCTCCTAACAGGTTTTTGGGGGAACAATTTTTTTTCTGTTTTCGTCACTCGTCACTTTTCGTCACTACCGAAACGGGAAAAAAAATTCACAAAAAAATCACTACCAATCAGCTTTAAATTGCCTGAAACGTGCTCCTAACAGGTTTTTGGGGGAAAATTTTTTTTCTGTTTTCGTCACTCGGCACTTTTCGTCACTACCGAAACGAAAAAAAAAAATCACAAAAAAATCACTACCAATCAGCTTTAAATTGCCTGAAACGTGCTCCTAACAGGTTTTTGGGGGAACATTTTTTTTCTGTTTTCGTCACTCGTCACTTTTCGTCACTACCGAAACGAAAAAAAAAAAAATCACAAAAAAATCACTACCAATCAGCTTTAAATTGCCTGAAACGTGCTCCTAACAGGTTTTTGGGGGAACATTTGTTTTCTGTTTTCGTCACTCGTCACTTTTCGTCACTACCGGAAAACTACGGAAAAAAGAATTCACAAAAAAATCACTACCAATCAGCTTTAAATTGCCTGAAACGTGCTCCTAACAGGTTTTTGGGGGAACATTTTTTTTTCTGTTTTCGTCACTCGTCACTTTTCGTCACTACCGAAACGGAAAAAAAAAATCACAAAAAAATCACTACCAATCAGCTTTAAATTGCCTGAAACGTGCTCCTAACAGGTTTTTGGGGCAACATTTTTTTTTCTGTTTTCGTCACTCGTCACTAGTCGTCACTACCGAAACGGGAAAAAAAATTCACAAAAAAATCACTACCAATCAGCTTTAAATTGCCTGAAACGTGCTCCTAACAGGTTTTTGGGGGAACATTTTTTTTTCTGTTTTCGTCACTCGTCACTTTTCGTCACTACCGAAACGGAAAAAAAAAATCACTACCAATCAGCTTTAAATTGCCTGAAACGTGCTCCTAACAGGTTTTTGGGGGAACAATTTTTTTTCTGTTTTCGTCACTCGTCACTTTTCGTCACTACCGAAACGGGAAAAAAAAAATCAAAAAATCACTACCAATCAGCTTTAAATTGCCTGAAACGTGCTCCTAACAGGTTTTTGGGGCAACATTTTTTTTTCTGTTTTCGTCACTCGTCACTTTTCGTCACTACCGAAACGGGAAAAAAAAATCACAAAAAAATCACTACCAATCAGCTTTAAATTGCCTGAAACGTGCTCCTAACAGGTTTTTGGGGGAACAATTTTTTTTCTGTTTTCGTCACTCGTCACCTTTCGTCACTACCGAAACGAAAAAAAAATTTACTAAGTCCAGAGCTCGATGAATGATAGGGACCAAAAAAAAATTCACTACCAATCAACTTTAAATTTCCTGAAACGTACTCCTAACAGGTTTTTGGGGGAACAATTTTTTTTTTTGCCTCCACACCTAGTGATTTTTTCGGATTTAACTTTGTTTTGGTAGTGACACAATGGTGTCACTACACAATGGTGTCACTACCGAAAGGAAAAAAAAATTACTAAGTCCAGAGCTCGATGAATGTTAGGGACCAAAAAAAAAGTCACTACCAATCAACTTTAAATTGCCTGAAACGTACTCCTAACAGGTTTTTGGGGGAACAATTTTTTTTTTGACACAATGGTGTCACTACCGAAACGAAAAAAAAATTACTAAGTCCAGAGCTCGATGAATGATAGGGACCAAAAAAAAAGTCACTACCAATCAACTTTAAATTGCCTGAAACGTACTCCTAAGAGGTTTTTGGGGGAACATTATTTTTTTTTACACAATGGTGTCACTACCGAAACAAAAAAAAAATACTAAGTCCAGAGCTCGATGAATGTTAGGGACAAAAAAAAAAGTCACTACCAATCAACTTTAAATTGCCTGAAACGTACTCCTAACAGGTTTTTGGGGGAACAATTTTTTTTTCGTTCCGGTAGTGTCACTACCGAAACGGAAAAAAAAAATTCACAAAAAAGTCACTACCAATCAACTTTAAATTGCCTGAAACGTACTCCTAACAGGTTTTTGGGGGAACGATTTTTTTTTTTGCCTCCACACTTAGTGATTTTTTCGGATTTAACTTTGTTTTGGTAGTGACACAATGGTGTCACTACACAATGGTGTCACTACCGAAAGGAAAAAAAAATTACTAAGTCCAGAGCTCGATGAATGTTAGGGACCAAAAAAAAAGTCACTACCAATCAACTTTAAATTGCCTGAAACGTACTCCTAACAGGTTTTTGGGGGAACAATTTTTTTTTTGACACAATGGTGTCACTACCGAAACGAAAAAAAAATTACTAAGTCCAGAGCTCGATGAATGATAGGGACCAAAAAAAAAGTCACTACCAATCAACTTTAAATTGCCTGAAACGTACTCCTAAGAGGTTTTTGGGGGAACATTATTTTTTTTTACACAATGGTGTCACTACCGAAACAAAAAAAAAATACTAAGTCCAGAGCTCGATGAATGTTAGGGACAAAAAAAAAAGTCACTACCAATCAACTTTAAATTGCCTGAAACGTACTCCTAACAGGTTTTTGTGGGAACAATTTTTTTTTCGTTCCGGTAGTGTCACTACCGAAACGGAAAAAAAAAAATCACAAAAAAGTCACTACCAATCAACTTTAAATTGCCTGAAACGTACTCCTAACAGGTTTTTGGGTGAACAATTTTTTTTTCGTTCCGGTAGTGTCACTACCGAAACGGAAAAAAAAATCACTACCAATCAGCTTTAAATTGCCTGAAACGTGCTCCTAACAGGTTTTTGGGGGAATTTTTTTTTTTCTGTTTTCGTCACTCGTCACTTTTCGTCACTACCGAAACGGGAAAAAAAATTCACAAAAAAATCACTACCAATCAGCTTTAAATTGCCTGAAACGTGCTCCTAACAGGTTTTTGGGGGAACAATTTTTTTTCTGTTTTCGTCACTCGTCACTTTTCGTCACTACCGAAACGGAAAAAAAAATTCACAAAAAAATCACTACCAATCAGCTTTAAATTGCCTGAAACGTGCTCCTAACAGGTTTTTGGGGGAACAATTTTTTTTCTGTTTTCGTCACTCGTCACTTTTCGTCACTACCGAAACGAAAAAAAAATTTACTAAGTCCAGAGCTCGATGAATGATAGGGACCAAAAAAAAATTCACTACCAATCAACTTTAAATTGCCTGAAACGTACTCCTAACAGGTTTTTGGGGGAACAATTTTTTTTTTGCCTCCACACTTAGTGATTTTTTCGGATTTAACTTTGTTTTGGTAGTGACACAATGGTGTCACTACACAATGGTGTCACTACGGAAAGGAAAAAAAAAATTACTAAGTCCAGAGCTCGATGAATGTTAGGGACCAAAAAAAAAGTCACTACCAATCAACTTTAAATTGCCTGAAACGTACTCCTAACAGGTTTTTGGGGGAACAATTTTTTTTTCGTTTCGGTAGTGTCACTACCGAAACGGGAAAAAAAAATCACAAAAAAATCACTACCAATCAGCTTTAAATTGCCTGAAACGTACTCCTAACAGGTTTTTGGGGAAAAAAAATGTTTTCGTTTCGGTAGTGTCACTACCGAAACGGAAAAAAAAAATCACAAAAAAGTCACTACCAATCAACTTTAAATTGCCTGAAACGTACTCCTAACAGGTTTTTGGGGGAACCATTTTTTTTTTCGTTTCGGTAGTGTCACTACCGAAACGAAAAAAAAAAAAAATCACAAAAAAGTCACTACCAATCAACTTTAAATTGCCTGAAACGTACTCCTAACAGGTTTTTGGGGGAACAAATGTTTTTTCGTTTCGGTAGTGTCACTACAGAAACGGGAAAAAAAAATCACAAAAAAGTCACTACCAATCAACTTTAAATTGCCTGAAACGTGCTCCTAACAGGTTTTTGGGGGAACCATTTTTTTTTCTCGTTTCGGTAGTGTCACTACCGAAACGGAAAAAAACAAGAAATGACTAAAGTCATAATATAGCCGCCAGCGGCAGGCTTTTTTTGCCCCAATCTGCAGCACAAAATGTAAAAGTGGTCTTTAAAATGAAATCTCAGCCATTCCAATGCAACCAAAATAACTCAACAGAGAGGTTCATCGGTTGGCTACCAATATAAAGGATGTGTGTGTGTGTGTGTGTGTGTGTGTGTGTGTGTGTGTGTGTGTGTGTGTGTGTGTGTGTGTGTGTGTGTTTGTGGCTGACAACTATCTGAAATTAAAATGACAAAAGTTAAAAATATTGTTGCCTATCATTAAAACAACCATTCATATAATGTGCAATAAGTGTTAAATGGCTTTATATTATGAATAGTACTGTAATAATTACTATAAAATCTCCATGTCTCTTCAACTCTTTATAACAAAAAATGCATATTTATTTTTTCTTTGTTTTAACCAAAATATATCACTCGCACTACATTTTACTAGGGCCTTCAAATACAGTACTTTACAGAGTAACAGACAGAAGGCAAGTGACCTTTTTACTTTTGGAAAATAATAGTGAAGAAACGGTTAATTTGTGTACTGTCACTTTAAAAGCGCAATTTATACTTCATCGTACGACGGTGTCACGCACCAAACATAGCCGATCTCCAAGCTCACACTGCGTCTGTTCGCACCACGTTGTGAGCTTGTAGATCTGCCATTTTCGGCAACGATAGACTGAGGGACGGACACGCTCAGCAACACTAGTTATTCATTCACAGGGAGCTCCCAAACGGATTATTATCAATTGGATAATTAAAATTGTCAACGGAGACTTGCTACCTTGGGTAGAAGAGGACGAGTGAAACTTTTGAGCGTTTCACTCGTTCGGTGCAGTTTCACCGCTGCACCGCACATGTAAACACAACAACGACGCAACCACCCGAGTGTACAAATGGAACCAAATGGACGCTTACAGCCCCCTTAAAATAGTGATGTAGTGAGCCAATAAAATTCCTCTTCCTTGTTAACCCGGGCAGCGCTGTTTGGCACAACTTGCAGCTATCAATACACTTTTAGACCAACATGTTTGTGCCAGCGTGAGTGATTAGATTTATTTCTTGATCGCCTCTTGTTTTGATAGTTTAGACATGACGTCAGGGGCCGCTGCACTCGATAACAGGCTCGACAAGGCTAAAGCTTATCGATACCCGGGTCTCGATAAATTCATGCCCGGGTATATAATGTACCCGGTTTTCGAGCTCCATCCCTACTTGCGTCGAGAACTAATGGAGAGTGGACATTACCGCGTTTGGCTAAAAACAGTTAGTAACATCATACAAGCATACAAGCTAACTATTAGCCAAATTCGGCTAGCGCTCAGACGAATCCACTGAGAGAGGCGTGTCTAGTCCCATAGCTTGGGAGGACGAGAGCGCCCATTGGCTTAAACGACAGCCAATCACGCAAAAAAAGTGTTGAATACATGTCGGAAATCTGTCGGGTCAGAGTCAGAGTGAATACAGAGCCGCGCTTTCAGCTGGCGGCTAAAAATCACAAAAAAGTCACTACCAATCAACTTTAAATTGCCTGAAACGTACTCCTAACAGGTTTTTGGGGGAACAATTTTTTTTTCGTTTCGGTAGTGTAACTACCGAAACGGAAAAAAAAAATTCACAAAAAAGTGTACACGAGTACATCCGTGAGTATTGGCTTCGGTGCCGGTGCTAGGCTGGACTTGAACCTGTGGCCTTGCTTGCAGAGATGGGAATCGAACCTGTGGCTTTCTGTGCCAAAGCCCACAGAGGTGTCCACCAACTATCCTCTGCGTTATGTCTCCTCCACACATTACACATGTTTCTATTAGTGTTTTAAGTGTGGTTTCTGGAGGTTTGTGTTCAAAACATGCTTCAGAGTAAAGCAGGAGGATTTGAAAACACAACCTTCAGATCGTGTAGACAGGGTTGCTTTTTATTAATTGAAGGTGGCGTTATGGAGATAATAGATTTATAAAAAAAAATACAATACAACATATAGAAAATAAACAGAAATTCCAATATTCAACATGTATCAATATATTCATGTTTTAAACGCAGAGAAAGGTTCATGTGTTTTGTTGTGGTCTTCAGGATACTTAAGGGACCACAGTACTCATGTACCTGTACCATGTACACAGTGAAAAAAATGTATTAACTAATTTAAACAAACTGCTTTAACAGTCATTCAGATAAGATTGCAGATCTGGCTGCATTGGCTATTTGAAAATAGCTACATATATATATCCTGGGTTGAGGATATAAACCCGACGCTCCAAACCTTTGACCAGCACAGGTTATTCTTCATGCTGTGGATTCATTTGAGCCGCCGCGGGAGATTGGACTTTTACACTCCAACACACACCAGCCTTCATCCATTAATGTTTATAATTCATTCATCAATGATCACTCCATAAACGTTCACATTGTTATTACTGACTTGCCTGCTATCTCTCAATTTAACGTGGCGTCACCGCAGCCCGTGACTCAAATGTACGCTAGGATTGGCTGTATAGGATCGCTTGATAAATGCCACTCGGACGTTGGCCTACGGCAAGATTTAAGGCAAAAAATAAGCCGTTTTTTACGCTCCATTGATAAATGAGGGCCAGTGTGTTTGAAATGGTGAAGGACAATTCTTAAACTCCTGGTAGAGGGTGAACGGGTGTGACAGTGTGGTTGAAGTGGTGGGAGTTCTTAAACTCCTGGTAGAGGGTGAACGGGTGTGACAGTGTGGTTGAAGTGGTGGGAGTTCTTAAACTCCTGGTAGAGGGTGAACAGGTGTGACAGTGTGGTTGAAGTGGTGGGAGTTCTTAAACTCCTGGTAGAGGGTGAACAGGTGTGACAGTGTGTTTGAAGTGGTGGGAGTTCTTAAACTCCTTGTACAGGGTGAACAGGTGTGACAGTGTGTTTGAAGTGGTGAAGGAGAGTTCTTAAACTCCTGGTAGAGGGTGAACAGGTGTGACAGTGTGTTTGAAGTGGTGAAGGAGAGTTCTTAAACCCCTGGTAGAGGGTGAACTGGTGTGACAGTGTGTTTGAAGTGGTGAAGGAGAGTTCTTAAACTCCTGGTACAGGGTGAACAGGACGTGCAGAGACTGGACTGGGTTCTTGTAGACGGGGACGTCCAGCAGACCACACACCACGTCCACGTAGTCCTTCAGCTCGCATTCCAGGTTGGCCCCCGGCAGACCCACGGGCCCCAACAGCTCTTCCAGCTGGGGGGGGGGGCACTCCTGCATCAGGCTGTCGATGTCCGGCATGGAGCGGCTGGAAGGAACAGAAAACATTACGTTTTATTAAGACCTCTGGTGATTAGTAGTTTCGTTCCCTACCTATGTTGAATGCACTTATTGTAAGTCGCTTTGGATAAAAGCGTCTGCTAAATGACTGTAATGTAATGTAATGTAATGTACTAGACCATACCCGTCGGGGGGGATATCAGCACCCAAAGTGCATCATGGTCCGCTTGTTACGGATGTGGCAACACCGGCGCTTGTTGCATGCACAGACAGACAGACAGACAGACAGACAGACAAACACACGCGCGCAAACACACACGATACAGAGCCACCCCCCTGATAATATCACAGAGACAGTTTGTTTATTTTTGGACCACAATCCTTATATGAGACGATTGTAAGATGACCCAATGTAATTCTCCATAGAGAAATGACTTTAGGACCCAGGGGATGAACGAGTGACGTCAGGACTTCTGTACTCTATAGTTTGGGAGTAGCAACACAACCTGATGTTGCAGCATATTGTTGTCAACTACCACAGGATGTCTGAACACAACATCTGCATTGTAAGTCCTACTAATATGTCAAATAGTATTCATTGAGTTCTGTGTCCCCGTCTCTCTAAACCATTGGTTCTCAAAGTGGGGTACGGGGACCCCCAGGGGTCCTTGAGAGGGGTCCAGGGGGTCCCCAGATAAATGATGGATAGGAACCAAATGGACCCTTATGGGTCTGTAACTCTGAGAGTGTACAAATGGAACCAAATGGACCCTAACGGGTCCATTTGGTTCCATTTGTACACTCTCAGAGTTAAGTTAACATTAATTTTACAATATGAATTGGGGTCCCAGAGATAGAAATGGCATTAAATGGGGGTCCGTAGCTCTAATGCATGTCAAACTGGGGGTCCTTAAAACTAATATGATTGAGAATCACTGCTAGAGCCGTTAAAAATCTTCTCTTATGGGGTCCCTGGCATATCTTTTGAAATGGGGGTCCGCGGGCTAATAAGTGTCAATTTGGGGGTCCTTGACATGAAAAAGTTTGAGAACCACTGCTCTAAACGTTAGTGTAGTGAAAGAGTAAAGGTATCATACCAGTACTTGTACTTGCTCGCTGTGGGGCCTGGAGCTGGTGGTAATGGACAGCACCAAATCCTGACATCTCAGCTTAAACACACACACAGTAGGAAATGCACAAGGCACTGAAGTCATTAGCATATGACACTATTGTAACCGCCCATGTAAGGAAATGTTTGATTTCCTTACAGCTGATCCCTAGATGTAATGCATTGCTCTGACCCAGGGATAAAATAAAGGGATGAAAGCTAAATGCACCGTCCCAATTTACACTTTCATCAAACACGTCATAAAGATAATGTGATAAAACACACATGACACAGGTGTTTAAACATATATATATACAGAATATTATGTTATGTGACTGTTTGATAACTCACCATTATGAACTTGCTCAGGTGGTGATTGCAGGTAGTTGCCATAGGTGCCAGTCAGCAGATCTACAAAGGACCAATGGAAAACAAGTTGTGACAAAATGTATACAGAGTGCTCCATCTAAAAGCATGGTGTTCTACTACACATAATTATTATTGTGACATAACACATTCCTTGCAAGTTGTGAGGGTGGAGTTTTGTAGTGAGCTGGAGTTGATCTTGGGGTTATCTGAAATGCAACACATTTTAATTTAGATAACATGTCGTCTGTTGCATGCATGATGCCAGCTCGCTCCTCACAAGAACAAACACACATGATGATATGGGTTCAACTTACTGTTATTTGGATCAGGAGACAGCAAATTGTTTCAATAGCCCAAGCTGCCATTCAATGAATCTAAAAAAGATAAACCAGCCAGTGTGAGAATTGAAGATACTGCACATTGTGTTTAAACAGTTATCCAGTTGATGTTTTAGCATTGATAGCGACATACCATTAATTTCCTGGTCTGGGGACCGCACAGCTCGAGGCTTGCTGGATGTTGGTGTCTCTCCTACAACATCATTTAGTTGGCATAATGTTATTCAAGATTAAAATGTTATTCAAGATCAAAAGAGACGCTATAATATAGAGAAGCTAAGACACTATAATATAGAGACACTATAATAGTAAATTACTTATTTACTCTTACTTATAAGTGTAATACTTAGTTACTTTACACCACTGAATTGAGTCAGTAAATATATATGACAGAAAGACAGACAGCTTGAAACAGAAGCAGCCAATCAGGCTTCGTCGCAGTTCATTTTTTATTGGAGCGTTCAGCTTCTCACAGACATCTCGGCCGACCAATCACGGCACAGGGAAAATACATGTTCTTGGCCACTGAGGCGCGAGTTTAACAGGCCGTTGCAGCCAATAACAGACAGAGAGGATAAAACAGCCATCGCCCAATGGCGGCATAGAGAGAGATACACTTCAGCCAATAGATTGTGAGGAAACATCTCCCTGACCAATGAGAAAGTCAGGAATTAAATGAGTTGTAGGAAAGTTTCTCAAGATACACTCTGGGGGGGAGGGGGAGCACCTGGGGTCCAAATAGACCCTTACAGGTCCGTCACTCTCAGAGTGACGGACCTGTAAGGGTCCATTTGGACCGACTGGAGGCCCCCAAACCAGACTTTGAGAACCAGTTAGCAGTTGATACATTGTGTTGATAAAAGTTCACAAGATGCTAGTATCCTAGGCAACAGCAGCAAATAAACAATGAACAAAAACAACTAAACAAACAAACAAACAAAAAAACAAATCAATGTTTTTCTTCAAAAATGTCCCGTTCATTTCACATCATTGTTAAAGTGCTTTATCAGACTGACACAGTCTTATATGTGTATATATATCATTTCACTTTCATATCTATATATTCGTATGTATATACGTTTTGTTTTTACAAAGCTCACGACTCTGTGGATGTTGATTGATTTAGTCGGTGAAAAGTGTGACGTTTTACGTAACGACAAACGACAGAAAACTACCAACGAAATGGAATGTCGAAATGGAACAGCGAACAAACTATGAATTATGGTCTTTGCTTGATTAATCTAATAATCAAGAATGTGCCCCCCCCCCCATGTTTATCAACAATATAACAAAACAATACATGTTTTCATAATCGACTGATTAAACACTTAACACTTAAGGGATAGTTCACCCAAAAAACATACTTTTTCTCTATGTATTACTCACCCCATGGACACTTGAATTCATGGAGATTTTTAAATTCAAGCCAATCCGCTGGTCATCAAATTATTGGCTTAAACAAAAAAAAAATATCCATGAATTCAAGTCTCCATGCCGTGACTAATCAATAGAAAAAAAGTTAAATATAACATTTCTTGGGTGAATTATCCCTTTAAGCCCTGGTTTATACTTTGTTGACGGTGTCACGCAAAAATGGGGAGAATAGCAGATCTCCAAGCTCACAACACGTCGTGACGCGTTTTGAGGTTGTAGCTCAGCTATATTCACAATGTATGCTATTGTATTTAAACAGGAAGAGAAAAAAAAGGTAATTTACATCTTTGAAAGTTTTCTAAATGATTGAGATCATAAATGGACACTTTGTTTTCCTCAACAAAATCAACGCTTTCCAGTGTCTATATGAACTATAGTTACATGTATTAATACAGCAGATAGACAGCATTCTGTACACTATATATATATATATATATATATATATATATATATATATATATATATATATATATATATTTCTTTTTTTTCCTCCCCACATAACATTAGTAGCAGAACAGTCACAATCTTGTCAGCAGTTTTTGCACAAATGGAAACAATTAAAACAATATAATTATTTCATTGAGGAGGTGGTGAGACAGCAGCATGTGGTGAGACAGCAAACCCACCTGGAACAAAACAATGACCCAAACAGAGAGACATATAACATGCCAAATGGAGAGTGAGACAGTTCTGTTAACTACAGAGAGACACATAGAATGGAGAGTGAGACAGTTCAGTGAGACAATCTGAACTATATTAAAAACATAGCAGATCTACAAGCTCATAGCGCAGCACCGAGTGCCACACTATGAGCTTGTAGATCTGATATTTTTTGAATAGCCAAAGGAATCTGAAAAAAGGACACAGGTCAAAGGTCAGAGTGGAACATATCTCATCTCTGTACATAAACATATAAATAACCGTTCAAAAAAATTAAGCATCATATTGATCATATTATCAGCATATTGATCATATTATCAGCATATTGATCATATGATCAGACCATATTGATCAAAGAAAAGAAAGAAAAAAAACCTGAAACTATCAAACGTTGACGACAAAGCTCAACAATTACACATAACGTTGGTCACTCTTTAAATCATAGAATGTTAATTACAGAAAAGTCATGTTGTGTGAGAAAACAACAGCAACGATGATTATGAAGTTATTAAAACTATTATTACACCACAATATGTTACTGGTATAATGACTCTGTGTGCTAGTTAATTAAAGGAGCAATTCACCCAATTGCTACCTTTATATAATGGGTCCTCACTAATGCTCATTAACTCATTGACTGCCATGAACGAGTACACTCGTCAGTTGGCCCGAGGGTCCACAGAGCCGAGACAAGAACAAGCCACATTCAACTGTGCAACAGATTACCGCAAGCGCACACATTTTCTTTCCTGTGGAAAATGGGTGAAGGGTTCCTTTAATGGTCTGTAATAGTTGTAAGTTCAGCCAGTGAGATTATAGTACAGTTATATTATTATGACATTATAGTACAGCATTGTATTATAGTAGTTTAGTTTAGTTTAGTTTACACCTGACAGTGAAAAGGAGACGTTTCTTCTCCAAGTCCGACCAAAATAAAGTGAAATTAAATAAAAACCCTAACCCACAAATAAAGGTGATAGAGGTGATTGATGCATAAATAAATAAGACATGTTAATTAAGACATTTTGTCCTTAATACAGCAGTTCATTACAGTACAGTTTATATATATATATATATATATATATATATATATATATATATATGTACACATATATATATATATATATATATATATATATACATATATACATATATACATACATACATACATACATACATACACACACACACACACACACACACACACACACACACACACACACACACACACACACACACACACACACACACACACACACACATACATACAGGGGTGCACATAACTGGTGCGCAGGTGCGCATGCGCACCCAAAATAAATACACCACATCAGGCGACGCGAGGCGCTTTTGCGTACCAACAGCTGGGACAGGAATTTCCAAGCTTTTATTTTTTAGCAAAAATAAAAAGTAAAAGCCTGGAGATCGAGGCTAGGAATTTACTTCCTGAAGCCACACTCACACAATAACTCTAAAGCACGCGCCGGCCCCATGTACAGCCATTAGGCGCAGGGAGAGGAGACGCATGCTGCACGTGATTGTGTGAGTCTCGCTTCGCATCGCCTCGCATTGCCTCGCTGCGCGCACGCAGCCAGCAGCGGCTGTTAGAGGCACTGATGAACACATCGTAGGGGTGCCAAATATGCCGTGAACGTCCAAATCTGGCGGATAAAAGCAGCGCAGCACAGGGCACCAACCGTGGGGGGCTTCTCCTAACGGTGTGAGAGGAAAGCCCCCCCCCCCCCGTTGACAAAACTTTCCGGTGGGCGCCGTGCTGAACACCCCCCCCCCCCCGTTGACAAAACGGGACGGGACCATTTATTTGGTGCGCACCAAGTCACATCTCCAGGTGCTCTTCTGAGTACTAGACCTAAAAAGTTATGTGCACCCCTACACATATAGTTGTTAACACTGCAGTTTGTTACAGTAAAGGAGTTATCTTTCAGGAGAGACAGACAGTGTAGGAGAGACAGACAGAAGGACAGCTGAGAGGCAGACAGTGTAGGAGAGACAGAGAGACAGACAGACAGACAGACAGACAGACAGACAGACAGACAGACAGACAGACAGACAGACAGACAGACCGACCATAGGACAGCTGACACAGAGTGTAGGAGAGACAGACAGTGTAGGAGAGACAGACAGACAGACAGTAGGACAGCTGAGAGACAGACAGTGTGGGAGAGAGAGACAGACAGACAGTGTAGGAGAGAGAGACAGACAGTAGGACAGCCAGACAGACAGACAGACAGACAGACAGACAGTAGGACAGCTGAGAGACAGACAGTGTATGAGAGAGACAGGGTGTAGAGGTAGCTAACGCTAAGTGGTCTGTTAGCTTGGTGGCTGTGATTGACAGTAAAACAGTCTCTTTACATATGAACCTCTATAATAGGTCCGCTCCTTTTTCCCTCTACACCAAATGTCCCTCGCCGATCTACAAGCTCACACCGCGCCGCATGGTGTGAATGTTCATCCCAGAATAACACTGGTAACAATGTGTGCTAGTATAACTATTACTACTGTACAATGTATACAGTAATACTGCAGGATGGAGAATGTGAACACACAACACACACACACACACACACACACACACACACACACACACACACACACACACACACACACACACACACACACACACACACACACACACACACACACACACACACACACACACACACACACACTCCTCCTCTCCAAAGTACTCATAAATAAATAAATACTTGTAAACACAAACAAAAAGTAAACAAAAGACAAAATAAAATCTAAGCCATCAGAAAGTTCTGCTCCAGACGCCGGAGCTGTTCTCTTTCCCAATGACCTCTGCAGTGTCCAGACAGCGAGTGAGAGACAGATAGACAGACAGACAGACAGACAGACAGACAGACAGACAGACAGACAGACAGACAGAGACAGACAATCCAGTAAGTCCAATTTTGACACCATCCAGCAACGGTTTTGCGTGCAAAAAAAAAAAAAAAGAAGCAGATCTACAAACACAGTGTGCGCTTGTAGATCTGCTAGTTTGCGGGCTGTCTGGTCGCAGTGAAAGTGAACTAGGATCTCCGGTCGTAGCAGGAGGTGGAATAGGCTCTCAGGACGTAGCGGGAGGTGTAATAGGCTCTCAGGTCGTAGCAGGAGGTGAAATAGGCTCTCAGGTCGTAGCAGGAGGTGGAATAGGCTCTCAGGTCGTAGCAGGAGGTGGAATAGGCTCTCAGGTCGTAGCGGAAGGTGGAATAGGCTCTCAGGTCGTAGCAGGAGGTGAAATAGGCTCTCAGGTCGTAGCAGGAGGTGAAATAGGCTCTGGGTTTTTAGCTGAAGCTGGGGTTGAAGGAGGGATGTTTCAATCAGTCTGCTCTGAACTGCCGGACTGGAGGGCGATAGTATCTGAGGCTGTAGACAGACAGACAGACAGACAGACAGACAGACAGACAGACAGACAGACAGACAGACAGACAGACAGACAGACAGGGTGAGAAACTTGTGTTATAGGAAAACAAACACAATAGTAAATGTTCTAAACAACCAAGATTACTTTGGTTTCGGTAGATGTGCTAGCTCACACACACACACACACACACACACACACACACACACACACACACACACACACACAAGTAAGACACGCGAACGCGGGAAGCGAACGCAAAAAGAAAAACAAATATTTAAAAAAAAGTAACCAATAAAAAAAATGTAAAATCTGCGTTAAAAGGAGCATCTTAGAAAAATACAAATTCATAAAAAAAATGTTTTGAATGTTTTTGAACAATTCAATAAAGTGTTTGAAGTGCCTGTTTCACCCACTTCCGGGGGGCGGAGCCAAAATCCGAGGCCGAAGTATTTGTTCGTAGACCCCCACTTAGGGGGGGTAGAAAAAGTTTGGGAGCGATTCGGGCACTTTTGATTTAACATGGGGTTTCAATGAGGAGTTTTTAGGAGCCTTCTCCGGGGCGTGGCTTCCGGGGGAAGGGGCGGACTTAAACGCAACCTTGACAGGTGTGTTCAGTTTTCAAAGACCTTTCATTTGATGTATGGTACGTCTATATTGGACATTTACTTGGCTGCACACAGGCAGTGCACACATACTGCACACAGAGACACACACACACACACACACCCAGAGAACGGTGTCATAGTAAGCTCCACTTGCGCGGAGGCGCGCCACGCTGCGTTCGCAACTATAGTTTACTGAGACACTACACGGTCTCTGTATTCTATGTGTTGACCTTGTTTACTGTGAGACACTCTGGATGAAGAGCATCTGATAAATGGAGGACGACTGAACGATGGACACATGGACGGACAAAAAGGATGAAGGGATGGAAGGAAGGATGGAGGGAGCAGTGGAGGAAGAGAAGTTAAAGTGCTACCGTACCATGCTTTGTCACTGAAGTAACCAACTAGAATCTCCACTCCTTTACCAGCAGCACAGAGAGAGAGAGAGAGAGAGAGAGAGGGGCAGAAAGAGAGAGAGAGAGAGGGGCAGAAAGAGACAGAGCAAGGAAGTAGTAAAGTATTAGTAGAAGTAAGGAGATGAACAGAGGAAAAAAGGAGGTGAAAGACAAGAAAAACAAAGGACAGCAATGCAGGTTAGTCGCACGCACGCACGCACGCACGCACTCACTCACTCACTCACTCACTCACTCACTCACTCACTCACTCACTCACTCACTCAGTCACTCACATCCTGTTATCATTGAAAATAGGAGTGTTTTGCCAATTATTCGGGGGCCTACCTGCAATGCCCTGAGCTCAGGAGGTGAAACCCACGTCCACCAGAGTTATCGACAACAGAAGACTGTGTGTGTGTGTGGGGGGGGTACACTCACTGTGCTGGCCGGGGTGGGGGGGTGCAGGGGGGCGTGGCCTCCCTCTGAACGGTCTGGAGCGCTGGTACTGCCATGGAGGAGAGATGAGAGGAACCGAGGGAGAGAGACCCTGAGAGAGACACAGAGAGAGAGAGAGAGAGAGCAATGAGCAATAACCTATCGTTTAACACATTGACCGCCAGAGGTTAATCTCATAATGTACTCACCAGTGCCAACGTTTTATTGTTGTTTTTTGTTTTTTTCATGTCGCCATAGACCTTGTTAAAATCCGTAAGATTGAGCTGTGCACTGTTTGTTTACATCGCCGACATCTGCCTGCTTCTACCAGTGAAAACCACGTGTCAAACGGGGCATCCATGTTGTGACTGCGGACCGGGCCTGGGCCTCTCCATGGAGTCTATGGACTGTTACTACGGACCCCCAGCTGCGGCTCAAGACTGTGACTGCGGACCGGACCGGGCCTCTCTCCATGGAGCACGACCTGGACACGACCGTGGACTTCTACTACACTACACTATACCGCATATTATATTATCTTAAACATTTTTATATTATTCCATTATATACTGCGTACACACTATTGCTGTACTATATTATACTATCATATGCTAGTATCTTACACTATTATATTTGCTATTATTGTTATTGTTACTGCTTGCACTGTATCTCTTTCTGTCTCTCCTCTGTCTCTCCCTTTCTCTCTCTCTTCTTTCCCCCAACACGGTCGAGGCAGAAGGCCCCCGCCCTAGAGCCTAGGGTCTGCCTGACGTTTCTTCCTGTTGAATTAAGAGGGAGTTTTTCGTTGCCACTGTCGCAAAATTGCTTGCTCAGGGTGGGATGTTGGGTCTCTTCTCTACATGTAAAGTGTCTTGAGACAACTTGTTGTGATTTGACACTTTAATAAAATTGAATTGAATTGAATTGAATAGTTAGAACGGTTTATGTTAAACAGTGATCACAAGGAGAAAAAATTACAAGGAGAAAATAAGGTTTCAGTTTCGTCATTAGAACGAGGGCTGATGGCATCGGCAAAACCGGATCCCGATTAATTCTGTTTCCGGTGGTGTTACAATGAAATGGTCCGTGTCGAAAATTTAAAAAAATGTTTTTTTTCGAAAAAAAGGAAAAAGCACCACAGCCCGTAGGCTACGGGATCGGCGCTTTACGGTTGGATTTATCGGCCCGTAGGCTACGGGCCCGGCGGTCAGAGTGTTAACAGACGTTTGTTTGGTGCCACGCTATGATTAACGAAAAAAACATCACATGGATGCACATGGGACGTATCATCAGTGTTGTAGCCTGGGGTCATAGGATGTTTCAGGTCTCGCAACAGCATACACCCTCGCCCGGGTGACCCAGCCAGGGTTGATCAAGCCCTGACTTACGTCCCAGGTAGCTACCCACGGTCAGTCCTCTTAGGGAAAGACAGGGCCACTCAATACGCTTGTCCGGAACTACTCTGCCGGGACTGGGGGAGAGGAGAGGCTCTGTGACACGTGGAGGGGCTACAGGCTCTGTGGGTGCAGCCTCCTGGCCGGGCTCCTCCTCCTCCTCCGTCTCACCAGGTCCAGGACCTGAGCGTTGCACCAGACCCCCCCCCCCCCCGCCCCCCCGCTCCAAACATTTCATTCTGGTGTGATGGTGTCTTGGGCCGTGGTGGTCCTGCAGGCTCCCCTACACTCCGTCTGCCGTCTACACCATTTGTACCACTCTCAGAGTTACAGACCCATAAGGGTCCATTTGGTGCCTAATCTATCATTTAGCTGGGGACCACCTGGAACCCCCTCAAGTACCCCTGGGGGTCCCCGGACCCCACTTTGAGAACCAATGCCCTAGCGGGTCCTCAGAGTTACTACAGGGGGTCCGCCAAATCTTTGTGTGATATGATTTTTTTTTTTTTTACATTAACCACTTGAACCCTAGCATCCCTTTTCTGAGGAGAACTTTAGCCAAAAATAGCAGATCTACAAGCTCTCAATGCCTCGCGCTGCGAGGCGTTGAGAGCTTGTAGATCGGCTATTTTTGGCAAAGAGGCTATAGGTGTAGAGGGAAAAAAAGAGCAGACCACGTAAACAAAAAAAGTTGAATATGAAACACAATTTTATGCAATATAGAGTAGGGGGTCCCTGCTTCATCTCTCTCTCAGCTAGGGGGTCCTTGGGCTGAAAACGTTGAAGACCCCTGATACAGGTCATCTGCTAGTTTAGAAACATCTTGAAAATGTGTGTGTGTGTGTGTGTGTGTGTGTGTGTGTGTGTGTGTGTGTGTGTGTGTGTGTGTGTGTGTGTGTGTGTGTGTGTGTGTGTGACTCACAGTGTGTTGCTGTGGTGTTTGTGTGTGTTTGTGGAGGCTCAGGTCCTCTCTCTCCGTCACACTGGTCTGAGAATGTCCGTCTCGCCTCTCCGTATCCTGGCAACCACAGCTGATGGGCGCCGTGGCAACGCTCTGGTGTACACGCACGCACGCACGCACGCACGCACGCACGCACGCACGCACAGACACAGACACAGACACACACACACACACACACACACACACACACACACAGTCATCATTTCCAGGAATACTTTTTACTGCAGCAAAAAGAAAGTCATTAGAATAGAGTGTGTGTGTGTGTGTGCGTGTGCGTGTGTGTGTGTGTGTGTGTGTGTGTGTGTGTGTGTGTGTAACCCACCAGTGTGTGTGTGAGCTGTGCGATTGTTCGGTCTCTACTCCTCAGCTCCTCTCTGAGGCGCTGCACCTCCTGCATTAACTCCTCTATCTGAGGAGAGGAGAGGAGAGGAGAGATAAAGGTACCTCTGGAGCTTGTTCACTGATGTCAGGACAGCAGAGTCACTGATGTCGGGACAGCAGAGACACTGATGTCGGGACAGCAGAGTCACTGATGTCGGGACAGCAGAGACACTGATGTCGGGACAGCAGAGACACTGATGTCGGGACAGCAGAGACACTGATGTCGGGACAGCAGAGACACTGATGTCGGGACAGCAGAGACACTGATGTCGGGACAGCAGAGACACTGATGTCGGGACAGCAGAGACACTGATGTCGGGACAGCAGAGTCACTGATGTCGGGACAGCAGAGTCACTGATGTCGGGACAGCAGAGTCACTGATGTCGGGACAGCAGAGTCACTGATGTCGGGACAGCAGAGACACTGATGTCGGGACAGCAGAGACACTGATGTCGGGACAGCAGAGACACTGATGTCGGGACAGCAGAGACACTGATGTCGGGACAGCAGAGACACTGATGTCGGGACAGCAGAGTCACTGATGTCGGGACAGCAGAGACACTGATGTCGGGACAGCAGAGTCACTGATGTCGGGACAGCAGAGACACTGATGTCGGGACAGCAGAGACACTGATGTCGGGACAGCAGAGACACTGATGTCGGGACAGCAGAGACACTGATGTCGGGACAGCAGAGACACTGATGTCGGGACAGCAGAGACACTGATGTCGGGACAGCAGAGACACTGATGTCGGGACAGCAGAGACACTGATGTCGGGACAGCAGAGACACTGATGTCGGGACAGCAGAGTCACTGATGTCGGGACAGCAGAGTCACTGATGTCGGGACAGCAGAGACACTGATGTCGGGACAGCAGAGACACTGATGTCAGGACAGCAGAGACACTGATGTCAGGACAGCAGAGTCACTGATGTCAGGACAGCAGAGACACTGATGTCAGGACAGCAAAGTCACTGATGTCAGGACAGCAGAGTCACTGATGTCAGGACAGCAGAGACACTGATGTCAGGACAGCAGAGTCACTGATGTCAGGACAGCAGAGTCACTGATGTCGGGACAGCAGAGACACTGATGTCAGGACAGCAGAGTCACTGCCCATCTTTCACCGCAGGCTGAAAACCCACCTCTTCAGGAAACACTACCCTTCCTCTTTGCCTGGCCTACTTGTTGTTAACTAGTTGTACGAACTCTTGTTTTATTGTTGTATTGTTTTATTGGATCTTGTTTAGTCGATACACTTATTTGTTTTAGCTCGTGCTCATTTGATTTTGCTATTTTGTCTCATCTGTTTAAGGAAATAGGAAGCTGATATATATCACTTTTATCTTAGCGCTAGGTATACTCTTGGTTGCTTGTTTTTTGCAGGAAATGGACTTCAGACTTCTGGTGATTAGTAGTTTAGTTCCCTACCTATGTTGAATGCACTTATTGTAAGTCGCTTTGGATAAAAGCATCTGCTAAATGACTGTAATGTAATGTACATATTGTGTAGTTACACACCTGTGTGTTCAAATATATATTGTGTAGTTACACACCTGTGTGTTCAAATATATATTGTGTAGTTACACACCTGTGTGCACTGTGGCTCTGTGGTCAGCGTTTCCTCATCATCATCATCATCACACTCCTCTTCCTGCACACACACACACACACACACACACACACACACACACACACACACACACACACACACACACACACACACACACACACACAGTCAGCATTTCCATGAAAACGTTTTACTGCTATAAGAGACATTAGAAAAGAGAGTGTGTGTGCGTTTGTGCTGAGTGTGTGCTGAGTGTGTGCTGAGTGTGTGCTGAGTGTGTGTGTGTGTGTGTGTGTGTGTGTGTGTGTGTGTGGTGGGGGGGGGGGTATGGGGCTGGATCAATGTCATTAATGCCAGCTCTGTGTGACTCATCCACATGATTTGATGCCTGCGCTCAACTCAACAAATAGACGTCTCATGTACTTTCACATTGACTCAAAGTGACTACGCGTGGCCGTGTACCATGTACGCGCTACGCGTAGTCACATACATGCACGCGCTACGCGTGGCCGTGTACCATGTACGCGCTACGCGTGGCCGTGTACCATGTACGCGCTACGCGTGGCCGTGTACCATGTACGCGCTACGCGTGGCCGTGTACCATGTACGCGCTACGCGTGGCCGTGTACCATGTACGCGCTACGCGTGGCCGTGTACCATGTACGCGCTACGCGTGGCCGTGTACCATGTACGCGGGAGGCTACGCATAGCGTGAGGCTACGCATACGCATTTTTTGTTCCAATAATGTGTTTTGCTAAATTAGACCTGCTGGTGGCGCTATAACAGGCCAATTTGAAAAGGGTGGCATTTCTTTCTCGGCCTAGTGGGAATGTGCGTGCACAATTTCACGGAAATCGCATATGGAAAATCTGAGAGATCCATGTTGATCACATGACTACAGAGATCACATGACTATAGAGATCACATGACTATAGAGATACTGTGTACTAATTTGCGTGCTGTTTGGATAAAATCTGTAGGAGTAATATTAAAAAAATGTGTTTTGCACATATCGGCCTCCTGGTGGCGCTCTAAAAGGCAGATGTGAAAAATGCATGGTAAAGGTCTTTCCTTGGCCTCTAGGGAGAGTGTGTGCAAAGTTTCACGCAGATCGGTGCAGTTATAGGTAAAAACACAAATGGCCTGATATAGCGCCACCATGAGGCTGATTTGAACATTTTCAAGTGGCATTTCTTCCTCTGTGTAGTGGGAATTTGCGTGCAGAATTTCACGGGAATCGCATGCTGCCTTGATGATTTGAGGCATTTTGTTCAAAACAAACCAATACCGCAAACTTTGGAAGCCAATTTTAGCCAATCAGGATGGAATATGGAAAATCGGACAGATCCGTGTTGATCCACCTGATTCGGATGCTATCAATGCATTGAATGGGACATTATCACCTTTTATTAGACCACTGAATGGGCGAAGTAGAAGACCTACTTACCTACCCGCCATTTATCAGACCATTCATTGGGTGTTATCAAGACATACTGACCTACCAACGGAGATGACTTAAATAGTTCAGTTTCGGTTTTGGTTGTTTTGGTTTGGGACCATGACGGAGGCGCACAGTCTCAGGCGAACTGGAGCCCCGCGAAGGACCACCGAGGGAGCTAAAGCGACCGAGTTGCCTTCCTGAACGGTGCGACGTTCGCCTGAGCCTACTCAGCGCCGTTGGAGTTATTATGTACCGATAGGCACAGAATCGTAAATATTGTTGTGGGGACTGCTCCTCCTCCAAAGTAGGTCAGTAGCTCCTGATTACGCCCAATGAATGGTCTGACAAATCGCGGGTAGGTCCGTGTATCGCCTACTCCTCACCTACTCGCCCCATTCAATGGTCTGATAAAACGTGATAATCTCCCATTCAATGCATTGATAGCATTCGAAGCCGGTGGTTGATCACATTACGGACACACGGACGGACGGACGGACAGACATATGCAAAACATACTCTCGGAGACAATAAGACATTTAGTCCAGAGGCCAACACTGATATTTTCACAAATTGGTACCACCGGTGACCGTAAAGTTTTTGTATTTTTGTCTTCCTACATGTCTCTAGTTTATATTTTGGTATGATAACCCTTCCAATCTTGTAGCTTAATGGCAGTTATCACTACCTACCGGCTAATGTATCCGGTAGGAGACACAAAGTAAAATCTTTGTGTCTCCTACCGGAAATACACCCGGGCATCAAATTATTGCGACAAAAAACAAAATATATCCATGTATTCAAGGCTTCATGGGGTGTGCAATTGATAACTTCTAAGATTTTTGGTGTTTGCAAAAAGACTGCTTTCCATAAGCTTGTAAAAGTTGACCCTCTTTCGGTTATCATACCAAAATATAAACTAGAGACATGTAGGAAGACAAAAATACAAAAACTTTACGGTCACCTTAGGTGGTACCAAAATATGGCTTGGCCCCTGGACTAATTGATCCAGCCCCGTAGTGTGCCTGTATGTGTGTGTGTGTGTGTGTGTGTGTGTGTGTGTGTGTGTGTGCGTGCGTGCGTGTGTGTGTGTGTGTACCTGTAGCAGTATTTTCTGCAGGTGTTCCAGATGTTCTCTCACAGCAGAACAGTCTTCGGCGAGTTCCTCCACGTCCTCCAAACCCAACGCCACACTGGGGCCGGTACCAGAGGACACACTGAGGCCGGTACCAGAGGACACACTGAGGCCGGTACCAGAGGACACACTGAGGCCGGTACCAGAGGACACACTGAGGCCGGTACCAGAGGACACACTGGGGCCACTGGGGCCAGTACCAGAGGACACACTGGGGCCACTGGGGCCAGTACCAGAGGACACACTGGGGCCACTGGGGCCGGTACCAGAGGACACACTGAGGCCGGTACCAGAGGACACACTGGGGCCGGTACCAGAGGACACACTGGGGCCAGTACCAGAGCACACACTGGTACCAGTACCAGAGGACAAACTGGGGCCGGTACCAGGTGACACACTGGGGCCACTGGGGCCGGTACCAGAGGACAAACTGGGGCCGGTACCAGAGGACACACTGGTACCAGTACCAGAGGACAAACTGGGGCCGGTACCAGAGGACACACTGGGGCCAGTACCAGGTGACAAGCCCAGACTGGTACCGGTATCAGGTGACAGGCTGGTACCAGTACAAAGGGAGAGTCCCACACTGGTGCCAGTACCAGAGGACACAATGGTAGCGGTACCAGGTGACAGACCCAGACTGGTCCCCCCAGTACCAGGGGACAGACTGGTCCCAGTACCAGGGGACAGACTGGTCCCAGTACCAGGGGACAGACTGGTCCCAGTACCAGGGGACAGACTGGTAGAAGGAGACAGACAGGGTGACCTGAGGAGTAGAACACATGACAGAGCTGAGCTCTCCTGACCTACAGACATGTTTTTAGTCTTCAGGTCTCATTGAGACCTGAAGACGATTCTATATGTAAAACCTATGTTTCTATATCAGTGGTGCTCAAACTTTTTCATGTCAAGGACCCCCAAAATTATATGTATTTGCCCGCGGACCCCCATCAAAATATTGTGTTCCAGGGACCCCGCCAGAAACAAAGATTTGAGTTAAAAATGTTCGCTTTAGAAATACAGTGGGGCAAAAAAGTATTTAGCCAGCCACTATTGTGCAAGTTCTCCCACTTAAAAAGATGAGAGAGGCCTGTAATTTTCAACATAGTTATAACTCGACTATGAGAGACAAAGTGAGGGGAAAAAATCCAGAAAATCACATTGTCTGATTTTTAAAGAATTTATTTGCAAATTATGAGGAAAATAAGTATTTGCTCAATAACAAAAGTTCATCTCAATACTTTGTTATATACCCTTTGTTGGCAATGACAGAGGTCAAACGTTTTCTGTAAGTCTTCACAAGGTTACCACACACTGTTGCTGGTATGTTGGCCCATTCCTCCATGCAGATCTCCTCTAGAGCAGCGATGTTTCGGGGCTGCCGCTGAGCAACACGGACGTTCAAATCCCTCCAAAGATTTTCTATGGGGTTGAGATCTGGAGACTGGCTAGGCCACTCCAGGACCTTGAAATGCTTCTTACGAAGCCACTCCTTCGTTGCCCGGGCGGTGTGTTTGGGATCATTGTCATGCTGAAAGACCTAGCCACGTTTCATCTTCAATGCCCTTGCTGATGGAAGGAGGTTTTCACTCAAAATCTCACGATACATGGCCCCATTCATTATTCCCTTTACACGGATCAGTCGTCCTGGTCCCTTTGCAGAAAAACAGCCCCAAAGCATTATGTTTCCACCCCCATGCTTCATAGTAGGTATGGTGTTCTTTGGTTGCAACTCAGCATTCTTTCTCCTCCAAACACGAGAAGTTGAGTTTCTACCAAAAAGTTCTATTTTGGTTTCATCTGAACCAAATGGACCCTAACGGGTCCATTTGGTTCCATTTGTACACTCTCAGAGTTAAATTAACATCGATTTTACAATATGAATTGGGGTCCCAGAGGTATAAATGCCATTAAATGGGGGTCCGTAGCCTAATGCATGTTAAACTGGGGGTCCTTGAAATGAAAATGGTCGAGAATCACTGCTAGAGAGCCATAAAAACCTTCTCTTATTGGGGTCCCTGGCGTATCTTTTCGAATGGGGGTCCGTGGGGTAATAAGCGTCTATTTGGGGGTCCTTGACATGAAAGAGTTTGAGAACCACTGCTTTAAAGTGACTATGCGTAGTCGCATACATGTGCGCGACTACGCGTGGCCGTGTACCATGTATGCGGGAGGCTAAGCATAGCGTGTACCATGTACGCGTACGTGTTTTGAGGGGCTCGCCGGATGGAGGCGGCAGTGGCTCAGGGGTAGAGTGGCCGGGTAGAGTGAACTGGAAAACCGCAAGGTTCCCAGTTCGATCCTGGGCTGGGGCGCTCCCCTAGAGTTAGTGTAGAAGTGTCCTTGAGCAAGACGCTGAACCCCTAATTGCTCCTGATGAGCAGGTTGGTGCCTTGCATGGTTTCCTCCGCCATCGGTGTATGAATGTGTGTGTGAATGGGTTAATGGCACAATCATTGTTAAGCGCTTCGGATAGAAGCGCTATATAAATGCACCATTTATGGATCGTTGTGAAGGAATGGAGCCACCGCAGCTCTGACAACGATCAGAGGATGAAGCCTCTCAGTCTCTGGTAAACCATCCCAGTCGAACGTGAATTCACGTTATCATGTGTCGAAAACAAAAAAAAAAGTGGAAGGGCCAATCGCCGTCTGTCAATCACAGGGGCCGCCCTGAGCGCAGACGCCGATTGGCTGATTCCACATCTTGGTTTCCGCTTAACGCCCACCCAGCGCTTTGGGGCCAGACCGGTCTGCAGAAATCCCACTGGGATGGTTTACCAGGCTAGACTCCTCCCACTGGGATGGTTTACCAGGCTAGACTCCTCCCACTGGGATGGTTTACCAGGCTAGACTCCTCCCACTGGGATGGTTTACCAGGCTAGACTCCTCCTTCCCGCTTCCATTTCATCTTTATAGTCGCGCAAATAGGTCACAAATATAGGCCACTACAGTACATACTAGTAAATATATATATAGACCACTACAGTACATTACTACTTGCTCGGAACGATGTCAATCCGTAGTTATATCACCTCCCTTTTCCGAGGAAATCTTCGGAGGTCGGAATGGCCCTTAGGTGTGCAGATAGGAACACCTGCACAAATCAGTCTTGTTAGGCATGTTGCTATGGCAACGCTTTTTGCCGTGTGTGTGATTACACACCAGCCTATATAAGATGTCGCACGGTGTTGGAAATGACCGTAGACGTCAAGAGAGCGACAGAGACGGGCGTGAGGACCTGAGGACAGAGAGACCCACAGACAAAGAGACGGAGAGACTTGGTCCACGAGGGAGTAGACAGAGTGGTGATGATGTGGCACTGGACCGTTTCCAAAAAAAGAGCTACAGATGGACTCTATCATGCTGTTGTAGCAGTGAGGAACAAACTCTATTCCTTTGGATGCTTAGATGGAGGGATCCGCAAAAACACCATGGATCGGATGGATGTCCAAGTCTTAAACACGGTGTCTTTATGCTGGAGGAAATTGCCTCCACTGACACCTGGAAGAGGAGAACGTCACCTTGAGGTTCCCTCCAAGCGCTGTGGCCACTCAGCTGTGCTGGTAGAAGATATAGTCTATGTCTGGGGAGGATACTGGGGAGGGGAGTTCTACAACGTGCTTTATGCATTTGATGTTGACGCCCACAGATGGTTGAAACCCAGGGTTTATGGGACTGTTCCTAAGGGGGTGTTCTACCACTCAGCCTGTGTGTTGGAGAAGGTCATGTTTATCCATGGAGGATACAACAACCTGACTGGATGGACTAATGACATCTACAAGTTGGACACCAGCACAATGGTCTGGTCTTTAATTAACACCAGAGGAACTCCACCACCTGGTTCATCACATCACTCTGCCACCATCATCGGGACAAAGATGTTTGTATTTGGGGGCCAAGGGGACCAGTGGGTCTACTACAACACCATCGGAGTGTTTGACACAGAGACCAACTGCTGGCTGAACACACCTTCTACACAGCTTCTTCCAAAAGGACGCAGGGGTCATTCAGCCTTTACCTACAATGGAGAGCTGTACATATTTGGTGGCTACAACAATAACCAGACCTTCAGTGATCTGTGGAGATTCAGTCCATACACCTTCTCCTGGAGGAAGGCTAAGGCCAAGGGGAAAGGACCGTCTAAGATGTATCATATGTGCTGTTGCATGATGGGAGATCGTATCATCCTCTCTGGAGGATACAAAATAGATGGGACTACCACTGATGATCTGTATATCTTAGACTCAAGTCCTAGTCTTAAGACACTATGTAAGCTAGCAGTTATTCAGTACGGTGTGGAGCAGTCTGAATTCCCACACAACATCAGGTGGGAACTTACAGCCATGACGACCGTCAGAAAACGGAAGAATAACACACGTGTGCTCTCTGCCGACAAGCCCACTAAAAAGAAAAAATGGAACAAATATAAATGAGCCCACTAAGAATTTAATAATAGTTATTATATATATGAGCCCAATATTGCGTATCGTATCGTGAAATCGTGTCACCCCTAGACGGCATGCGGGAGCAGTATGAGTGAAATGTTTGGATCGGGGGGAGTTTGGTGCAACGCTCAGGTCCTGGACCTGGTGAGACGAAGGAGGGGCCCGGACAGGGGCCCATCCACAGAGCCTAGTCCCTCCACCTGCCAGAGCCTCCCCTGGTCCTGGCAGAGTAGTTCCGGAGAAGCAGATTGAGTGACCCTGTCTTTCCCTCAGAGGACTGACTGTGGGTTGCTACTGGGACGTGAGTCGGGGCTTGATCAACCCCGGCTGGGTGACCTGGGGGAGGGGAGGGAAACACCCGATGACCCCAGGCTACAACACTGATGATACGTCCTCGGTGCATCCATGTGATAATTTCCTTATAGTCCTCACTGATTCAGGAATACAAAATAAAATTTAAAAAAGGGTTTTCCGTTATATCCATGAATATGTGTAAAATCGTTTCCCGTACGTCCAGGTGTTGGTATAGCAAGAAGCTGCAGTCCGGTAGGCCTACTTTATTTAGTCACAACCGTGGACATGGTAGCTGTTACACTGCTATATGTGTTAGTTGTCCAATTCTGTGACCTGCCGTCATTGCAGTGATGGCAGGACGCAACGGACATAATTCGGTAGGTAACCAAATGTGGTGTAACACGCGACACACGCGGGCCTGCTTTTGACCCACTGAAACCACCTCAAGGTCCCCTGGGGGTTCCCGGACCCCACTTTGAGAACCACTGGTCGAGTATACTGATTTTTTTTTTATCTAGCTGAGACATAAAAATCCTCAACACATTGACTGAAAAACTTAAAACATTGTTTTTTTATCCCCTTGCCAGCGTTTATTACCTTAAATAGACGATCTTTGCAAAGTCGTGGAAGCCACGTTGTGTACACAAATGTAAAAAAAAGAGTGTCCGTGGGGTGGGGTAGAGTCCTGTGTTTCCACTGGAACAATAACATTTCTACCGCAATCCGCCATTGTGGAGCTATGGCCCGTTGAAAATGGCTGGTTTTTGGATCACAAAAAACAAGACCAGGAGACCTGGTTCTGCCAGACCCAGAATAAATTCCTAGGCCGGACTTCACATGACGTGTCAGCCTGTGTCCCTTTTATGCCCATGTATGGAGAAAAGAGGGACAGACCGAGGTTCCTTTTATGCCCATGTATGGACGAAAGGGGGACAGACAAAGCCTCATGTAGGCCGACCCCCTGGGTCTGGCAAAAGGAATCTGAGATATAAGTGTTTTTCTAAAAATCATAACGTTGGAGCGGACGGACGTGACGTTTTCTTGGGATGGCGTCACATCCGTCTATTTCTTCTCTCAGCGTCGAGGGATCATTCATAAGCTGTGTTAGAGCGCCCTCTTGTGGAAATTTTCAAAAACAATAATAATTGGGAAATAGGCAGGCAATGTGTTCATCCAGAAAAACAATGACTTTTTCCTTCTTTTTTTTCTTCACATTGTAATAACACAAATGGGTCCCATGGGGTCCCTGGCACAACATATGTTTCAGATGGGGATACATATTGACGTGTGTCATGGAGGTTTGGGGTCACCTGTCAGGAAGTCCACCCAGAAACAGGTGCTCATCCCTGGGTGAGTCCGTCCTCTGGTTCCCTGGAGACTCTGTCAGCCGGTAGTGCAGATCACTGAGAGAGAGAGAGAGAGAGAGAGAGAGACAGAGAGAGAGAGAGAGAGAGAGAGAGAGAGAGAGAGAGAGAGAGAGAGAGAGAGAGAGAGAGGGAGAGGGAGAGGAGAGGGAGAGGGAGAGGGAGAGGAGAGAGAGAGAGAGAGAGAGAGAGAGAGAGAGAGGGAGAGGGAGAGGGAGAGGGAGAGAGAGAGAGAGAGAGAGAGAGAGAGAGAGAGAGAGAGAGAGAGAGAGAGAGAGAGAGAGAGAGAGGGAGAGGGAGAGGAGGGAGAGGGAGAGGGAGAGGGAGAGGGAGAGGAGAGAGAGAGAGGAGAGAGGGAGAGGGAGAGAGGAGAGAGAGAGAGAGAGAGAGGAGAGAGAGAGAGAGAGAGAGAGAGAGAGAGAGGGAGAGGGAGAGGGAGAGAGAGAGAGAGAGGGAGAGGGAGAGGGAGAGAGAGAGAGAGAGAGAGAGAGAGAGAGAGAGAGAGAGAGAGACAGACAGACAGACAGACAGACAGACAGACAGACAGAGAGACAGACAGAGACAGAGAGAGACAGACAGAGAGAGACAGACAGACAGAGACAGAGAATTGATCAGATATAACATCGTCTCTGTCAGGTGTAAACCTCATATGTCAGGATTTTTTTTTGTTTTTTTTCAGTATTCAAATTCCAAAATAGCAAAAGTAGCAGATCTACAAGCTCGAAACGCCCGTCGCAAGTTGATGATGTCATTTGTCCATGTGTGGTCTAGCCCTATGGAATGCAAAAAACAACTTGATACGTCGTAATGTTGTTAACTCATTCACTGCCAATGAAGTCTTTTGCAACTTTTTAAATTTGTATTTTGTTCACAGAACCAGGAGATAACGTCATCCAAAGTTTTATCGCTACATTCACTTCCTGGTTAAAGTATTTGGGAAATATTCTGTATCTGGGCTCCTGTGCTTTACTGTGTATTTTTGGCGAGACGTGCTATTTTCAACGGCCTATAACAAGCGAACGGGGGGTCACAATTTTCATTGATTGATTGATTGAAATTTGTATTAGGCAAAATAATGCAAAACAACACAGTTACATTTGACTAAAAGGTCCGGCCAACAAGGTCGGTCCTTGCGGACTTGTTTCCGTTGGGGTCCTTGAATTAATCTCATAGACATACATAGTGGCAACCAAACAGTTCAAATCAACATAAAAATACAGAGAAAAAATATCACTATGTACAAAAAAGAAAAAAAGCATGGACAATAAAAAATATATACAAAAAGAGGGGGGGTCGTCTGTCTACAGGGAAACTGGTACTACCTCCTCTTTTGGCCTCCAGAAAGATGAGTTTTTAGGGCTGTTTTAAATGAGACCAGCCATGATTATTTTTTTTTTGGGCGGAATCACAGGGAAACCCTCAGTGATTAGCAACCATCAGGGGATGGATCATACGGGATATAAATATTCTGTGACTACTTGAAAAAGTAAGAAAATCGAAAAATGGCTGGCAGTCTGGGCTTTTTGGGCCATTTAGTTAATATGAGCATCAATAAATATTTTAAATGTATCTTTTTGCACATGCATTCCATTACATCATCAACTTGCAACTTTTGAGTAAAAGATTAACTCTTTGTAAAATAAACAAAATATTGAAGGTGTTTAAAGAAACATTTGTTTTGTTATAGAGGGCAATTATAATGTATTACGGCATATTTGGCTTATTAGCCAGGGATCCTTTTGAAGGTAATGGCATCCGGCACAGTGATAACGCCCAAACCACACCTCTGCATAAGGTAACGGGTAGAACAGGTGTTTAGCCCGTTGCGCACTCCTAAATCCTCAAACAGTGGGTTCAGCCAGTATGGTCCTGAATAGGGCCCTTAACACATCGCGTGCCAATCGCGTTGATCAACGCGAACCTAAATAATTGCGCAACGTGCCAGTCGCGTAGATCTACGCGAAGTGGTATTTTTTCACATTTCATTGTAGCACCACCGGAAACGGAATGATCCATATCCGGAGATTTTCGTCCCCATCCGCCTCCACTCTAAAGCGGAAACTAAAAGTCGATTTTCTCGTTTGTTGTTTTTCTCATCGCTGATCGCTGTTTAACATTAACCGCTGTAGCTTCAAGATGGCGGATCGCAGATCCAAACGGTCTTCGCTGGGCGTCTCACACAGCTACCCTGTGTGTTTACAAACAGTTGAACGCGTGGTTTTAACGGATTTAGCGATGTCTGTGGCGACGAAAAAAAAAAGTAAAAAACAACAATAAATCGCTGGCACTGGTGAGTATATTATGATATTAAACTCTGGCGGTTAATGTGTTAAGATGCCCTAAGGACCGCTAGGCCAGGCCAGCGGTTCTTGTTAGGATAAGATACAGACCTCAGGTCAGTGCAGAGCTCCTGGCTTTCCCAGCAAAGCTGTGGACCGCTCCACTGAGCCATGTGAGGCAATCCATCTGTGTCTACACACACACACACACACACACACACACACACACACATACATACACATACATACACACACACACGCACACACATATACATACACACACACACACACACACACACACACACACACACACACACACACACACACACACGCACAGGACGACAGTAATTATAAACATATTGACATGCAGTTTATGGGTCATGAGAGTACATCACATAACATGTATTTATTATGTAATTGAATATGTAAATATGTACTTCCTAACATGTATTAATTATGTAATTAAATATGTAAATATGTACTTTCTAACATGTGTTTATTGTGTAATTAAATATGTAAATGTGTATATAATTAAATATGTAAATATGTACTTACTAACATGTATTCATTATGTAATTAAATATGTAAATATGTATGTCATTAAATATGTAAATATGTACTTCCTAACATGTATTTGTTATGTCATTAAATGTGTAAGAATGTAATTATAACACGTATTAATTATGTAATTAAATATGCAATTATTTATTTCCTAACATGTATTAACCCATTAAGATCTGAGCTTGTAGATCTACACACCACTGTGTAGAGAGATGTCTTCTGGGAGATCTACGTCCAGCATGAGGTCATCGTCGTCCAGGTCACATGACTCCAGATGATTCAATATGTCCTGAAGAGACACACATGTAAAGAGACACACATGTAAAGAGACACACGTGTAAAGAGACACACGTGTAAAGAGACACACGTGTAAAGAGACACACGTGTAAAGAGACACACGTGTAAAGAGACACACGTGTAAAGAGACACACGTGTAAAGGGATGATGTCGTGTTGTAGTCCAGGGGCCAACACTGATATTTTCACACATTGGTACCACCTAAGGTGACCGTAAAGTTTTTGTATTTTTGTCTTCCTACATGTCTCTAGTTTATATTTTGGTATGATAACCCTTCCAATCTTGTAGCTTAATGACAGTTATCACTACCTACTGGCTAATGTATCCGGTAGGAGACACAAAGTAGAATCTTTGTGTCTCCTACACCCGGGCATCAAATTATTGCGACAAAAAACCAAAATATATCCATGTATTCAAGGCTTCATGGGGTGTGCAATTGATAACTTCTCAGATTTTTGGTGTTTGCAAAAAGACTGCTTTCCATAAGCTTGTAAAAGTTGACCCTCCTTCGGTCTAGGGTGGTCATAGCTGAATGGGTAGAGAGTCCCCCTGGGAAACTTAAAGGAGGAGTTCACCCAAAAAATGATTTATTTTCTATCAATTGCACACCCCATGAAGCCTTGAATACATGGATATATTTTGTTTTTTGTCGTAATAACTTGATGCCCGGGTGTATTTCCGGTAGGAGACACAAATATTCTACTTTGTGTCTCCTACCGGATACATTAGCCGGTAGGTAGTGATAACTGCCATTAAGCTACAAGATTGGAAGGGTTATCATACCAAAATATAAACTAGAGACATGTAGGAAGACAAAAATACAAAAACTTTACGGTCACCTTAGGTGTAACCAAAATATGTCTTGGCCCCTGGACTATTGTGAGCTTTGTCCATCTGCTATTCTAAAACTTTTCAACCCGATCGTTGCCAATCGCCAAGGGTTTCACTGTGCTTCCACCAAAAGAAACAAAAATGTCATCACGACACACACACACATTTTAACCATTTATTTATGTCCACACACACACACACACACACACACACACACACACACACACACACACACACACACAGTCTTACGATGCTCTTGAGGTCGGAGTCGTAGCTGCCGATGTGTGACGTGTTGGTGTCGGTGTCGTGGTTAGCGCTGCGGTTAGCGCTGTGGTGGCTAGCGGAGAGGACAGCGCCCCCCAGTGGCTCCAGGCCCTCCTCGTCCCAGAGGTACGTCCCACCCGAGCCACAGCTGTCTGAGGGGGACAGCTCCAGAGACCACCCCCCCTAGTGGCAGGAGAGAGAGAGAGAGACACGCACACACATGCGCGCGCACGCACACACACACACACACACACACACACACACACACACACACACACACACACACACACACACAGACATTTGAATTAAAAATGTATATATAAATATTCAAAGATTTGCACACATTTTCACGATTTATTTTCTCCAAAAATAAACAGATCTACAAGCTCATAGTGCGGCACTCGGTGCCGCACTATGAGCTTGTAGATCTGCTATTTTTTAATAGCCAAAGACATCTAAAATGCCACATCCATTTGTGTGTACACCTGTGTTGTGTACATTACATGTTTTTGGTTGGCATTAACTTTGCTATTAATAATAATGTATTTTCAGATCTATAATAAAACAAAACAAACCTGTCCATTGTGTTCTGGTTGGCTGGATCTCCTCCTATCAGAATGTCTGTTCATATCTATGTCACCTCTGTTACCTGGAGAGAGAGAGAGAGAGAGAGAGAGAGAGACAGAGAGAGAGACAGAGAGAGAGAGAGAGAGAGAGAGAGAGAGAGAGAGAGAGAGAGACAGAGAGAGAGACAGAGAGAAAAGATAAGGTAAAATAAACAGAAACATTAATACATAATCATTTAGGTCATTGTGGTGTGAGTGTCGGGGGCAGACACTCACATAAAAAAGTGCTTTGAGAAGTTGCACGTGTGTGTGTGTGTGTGTGTGTGTGTGTGTGTGTGTGCGTGTGTGTGTGTGTGTGTGTGTGCGTGTGCGTGTGCGTGTGCGCGTGTGCGTGTGCGCGTGCGCGTGCGTGTGCGTGCGCGTGTGTGCGTGTGTGCGTGTGTGTGTGTGTGTGTGCATATGTGGGCGTGTCCTACCCGTGTGATTGACAGCGGTCCAGTCCAGGCTGTCAGACAGGAAGCTGTGCAGACGAGTAGACTTGCTGACGCCGTTGATTATGATGTCATCCTCATCCTCATCCACCCTGTCGCCTGATTGGCCCAGCCCCGAGTCCTCCTGGTCTTGATTGGAGGAGGAGAGCAGCAGTAGTCCCACCCCTCCATTACCTAGGTTACAGAATAAGGGATGGTCAATGGTCGGTTTGGTGTGTGTGTGTGTGTGTGTGTGTGTGTGTGAGTGTGTGTGTGTGTGTGTGTGTGTGTGTGTGTGTGTGTGTGTGTGTGTGTGTGTGTGTGTGTGTGTGTGTGTGTGTGTGTGTGTGTGCGCGTGTGTGTGCGTGCGTATATGCGCGTGAGTGTGTGTGTGTGTGTGTGTGAGTGTGTGTGTGTGTGTGTGTGTGTGTGTGTGTGTGTGTGTGTGTGTGTGTGTGTGTGTGTGTGTGTGTGTGTGTGTGTGTGTGTGTGTGTGTGTGTGTGTGTGTGTGTGTGTGTGTGTGTGTGTGTGTGTGTGTGTGTGTGTGTGGTCCAGTCATTCCTATTATCCTAATGAACCATTTGGCTCAAAGCCAGACGTAACGCTGACAAGACTGTCTTAATCAAGGAAATGAAGAAGAAGGAAAAAAATGAGAAAAAAAAACATGATTTCCTTCATAGATGTTCTATTTAGTCGTCGTAGTAAATCAGTGCATCTGGGTCAAAAAGTGACACAGATGCGTTCCAGGTCTTAATGGGTTAAAGAGTTAAAGGTTCTATGACATTCATTTTGACTTTTTTTTCCCCATGTTTTTTGGGGGGTTTTATGACCTCAATTACACCCAAAAAACCTGAACTTTGAACATTCAGTGGATTCTCTGTGGTCTGGGGTGTTCTGGAATAATTAGGCTGAAAGGTAATGTGTGATTGGCCCTTCGGCAGTGAAGTCACAGGCTACAAGCTCACCCAGGTTGTCAAAGTCGTCCATGTACTCCTGACTGGTGTCGTTTCTCTCCAGGGAGGAGGTGGAGGACAGGGACATGTCCTCCAGCGTCTCCCCCAGGACGGACACCTCTCCCTGGGACCCGGGCTCAGCCGACAGCCCCCCCTCTGCCTCTGGAGCTTCAGGCGTGCTGCCTGGGAAAGGGCAGAAAAAAACACACACAGACCCATGTTAACAAATAGTGGTGGAAAAAGTACTCATGTGTTTTACTTAAGTAAAAGTATCAATACAGCAATGTACAAAGTATTAGCATCAAAATGTACTTAAAGTACCAAAAGTAGAAAGTAGTCATTATGCAGAATGTCCCATTTCACAAGTTTTCAAATGTATCAAAATCCTTTGAAAATAGCAGATGTACAAGCTCACAATGCGTCGCATCGCAACGCATTGTGAGCTTGTAGATCTGCTATTTTCAAATGGCCGAAATGTATATAGGGCTGAAGTGGTTAATGTATGTTTTGTAATAACAATAAAAATCTACAAAGTAACTAGTAACTAAAGTTTTCAAATAATTGCAGTGGAGTAAAAAGTACAATATTTGCCTCTGAGATGTAGTGGAGTAGAAGTAAAAGCACTGAAAATTGGAAATACCCCAGTAAAGTAAAAGTACCTCAACATTGTACTCAAGTACAGTACTTAAGTAAATGTACTTAGTTACTTTACACCACTGCTTATATGACGGGTGATATGGGCATTTTAGAACACCGGTGGGCAGCAGGACCTTCGGTAGGATCCTCAAAATAGACCCTCCGGAAAAACGCAGGCTAAAATCCTTGATTTTGCGATGAAATACGTGTTTTTCTTTTGCTATTTTATGCGGTGAAATTGCGGGAAGTTGCGAAATATAAGGAAAGTTATGAAATATGCGGCAATATGCGATATGCAAAAAAAATGCGAGATATGTGAAAAGTTGCGATATATGCGAAGCGCATATTATGCGATGCGGCCTTTTTGAAAAAACGTTACCCCTGCATAATTATGCCCCATTTTGATGATTATACGGTACATTCTGCGATCGCATAATCACATTTTTCTGGAGGGTCTGTATAAATACAGCCTTTAAACCCATTGAGACCTGAATCCAATTCTACATCTAAATCTCAGTATTCTGAAAAACCTATGTTTCTATATCAGTGGTTCTCAAACTTTATCATGTCAAGGACCCCCAAAATCATATGTATTTGGCCACGGACCCCCATCTAAATATTTTGTTCCAGGGACCCCTAGAAGCAAAGATTCGAGTTAAAAATCTTCGCTTTAAAACAATATATATATTCAAAGATTTGCACACATTTTCACGATTTTTCAAAAATAGCAGATCTACAAGCTCATAGCGCGGCATAGCCAAAGTGTAAAATAATGGTTCCAGGTCTTAACTCTTTGACTGCCAGAGTACACAGAGCCACGATTTTCGTTTTTTTGATATTTTGTAATTTAAATTCATTTAAGTCTGCATAGAGTTTGTCTGCACACGCCACAGACGGCCACCAGAGAGCAGCAGATCCACACGTTGATATACTCGCTCACTCACTCGGCCCCCTCCAAACAGGATCACATGACCATAGTCATATCCGGATGTAACGTTCTCAGATCTGCAATCGGCCGCAGAGAACGATGTGTTTACACGACGACGGAGATGACTGTTCGTCATCCAGACCAAAGAAAGTAGAAGTAGAGGTGTCCGTGCGTTAATTATGCCGTGTGAAAAACCGCCCGTTTCCCTATTCTCGCCTAAAATGCCTAAAAAAGAAAAGCAAAAACCGGAAACGGAATCTGCGTCATGAATCTGGATCCGGGTGAGTGTGAAAAAAACAAAAACAGTATCTGATGGTGGAAACTAAACAGAACAGCGCGATCACAGATTAAACAATGAAAACGCTATAAACGCTATAAACGCGTCGATGGCGTGGGTGGATGAAGTAGTAATTGACGCGTTTTCGAGTCAAGGGCCAGGGGTGCACATAACTGGTGCGCATGCGCACCCAAAATAAAAAATGCGCACCACATCAGGCGACGCGAGGCGCTTTTGCGTACCAACAGCTGGGACAGGAATTTCCAAGCTTTTATTTTTTAGCAAAAATAAAAAATAAAAGCTTGGAGATCGAGGCTAGGAATTTACTTCCTGAAGCCACAATCACACAATCACTCTAAAGCACCCGTCGGCCCCATGTACAGCCATTAGGCACAGGGGTAGAGATATGACTCGCGTCGCCTCGCATCGCCTCGCATTGCCTCGCTGCGTGCACGCAGCCAGCAGCGGCTGTTAGAGGCACTCGTCACCGATGATGAACGCACCGTAATGGTGCAAAATATGCCGTGAACGTCCCAATCTGGTGGATAAAATCAGCGCAGCAGCACAGGGCACCAACCTTGGGGGCTTTATCTAACATCGTGAGAAAAAAAGTCACATCTCCAGGTGCTCTTCTGAGTACCAGACCTAAAAAGTTATGTGCACCCCTGTCAATGGCGTTAAAAGAGTTAATGGGTTAAATGACTTATAATCGGCTATGATTGATTGATTGATCGTTTCCTACCAGGGCTGTCATCTGTAGTGGAGGGCGTGACGGGAGGCGTGTCCAGAGAGTCCCTCCTCCTTCCTCCTCCTCCAATGGGATGTGGGATCACTTCCAGGTCGCCGCCCCCCTGCTTGTTGTTGTTGTTGTGGGCGGAGCCGGCCTGCGGCGGCGGCGCGCTGGCCCGCAGGGGGCGGGGCTGCCTGATGAGTGACGGGCGCGACAGCCTATAGCCACCGGGGACGCCACCGCTGCCGGCGGGCTTGGAGGAGGGGGGGGCGGAGCCGGCGGGGCCCGGTAGGAGGGACTTCCTCAAGGAGGCGGAGACTGGGGCGGGGGAGGGGAGGAGGGAGGGGGCGGAGCCGGCCACGCCCGACCTAGACGGTACGTAAAAAAACCACAATGAGGTTCGTTAACATTTTAACATACAGGCAATGTTTGTTAACTCTTTGACTGCCAAAAACGGGAATTCCCGTCCGATGGTACTATGGCTATCATGGCCAATGACGGAAAAACGGAAATTATAAAAAAAAAAAAATTAATTCTTTTTTTTTTTTTTTGGTCTTGTTTTTTTTTTTATCTCAAAGCAACTAGGAGATAACGCTATCCAAAAAATTGCTGCTCCATTCACTTCAATGTTAGAAATCAAACGGAGGAAAAATGCACCATTTTCCTGGCACTGGGACGACACAGTCAAAAAATTGAAAAAAAAATTGAAAAAAAGTTTTTTTTTTTTTTTAAATTTTCCCCCCGAAGATTTAGACTCCTATCCACTTCCTGGTTAAAGGTATACGGGGGAGTTCAGAGGTAAATAAACACCAGCAGTACTTTTCCCCGACCACCAGGGGGTGACGCAGGAGGGAGTTCCATAGCGAGGTACTTTTGAAGGGATTGGTGCCCGAAAACAGGTTGCTTTATTGGGATACAATATGCGGAAATTCCCGCCCTGCTGGTTCTCTGAATTTTTATTTTTTAAATAGGCTCTTTCATGATAAATTGACCACATATATGAAGTTAAACAACTACATTCTATCCACACGCTATCTTAAAAGTAAATTATGTGCCTCAAAAACGAAGTTTGAGAGCGTTTTAAAGCCGAAAGTGAACGTTCATACGGACACGGACACGCACATGCGTGCGTTAATTTACGTCCCGGACATAAACATAGAACACATAAACATTAGGGAAAATACGGATTTCAGAAGGAGGACTGTGTTTCAATGGAGGAAAACACCCCAGCATCATTATATAGTGGCTGATAGAGGGGAAAAAATGCAATATATATATATATATATATATATTTTAAATTTAGGCTTAATGTTCCCTACAATACCTTTAACTTATGACTTCAAAAGCCTGTATCTCGGCTCCTGTGTACTTTTTGTTTTTACTATGTATTTTTATTTTGACATTTTTTTGGACTGACCTTTGACCGTCGACATCTTGGCCCGGCCCTCCTGTAGCTCCTCCCCCTCTGCCAGGAGGGCGTGCCGTCAACGGCGAGGAGGCGGAGTCTCGGGTCCCGCGCTCGGCGGCTCGATTGAAGGAGTACGAGCGAGAGGAGCTGAAAACACACACAGAGAGAGAGAGAGAAAACGTCTTCGGCTTTTAATCAACATTTCACACATAATATGACCAGTATGTTTGGTTGGATTTGAAAGCCCTGTTGTCAAACATACAAAGTACAAGCTCACAGCGGGTCGTTGTGAGCTTGTAGATCTACGATTTTCACTATCTTTCCTGACTACCTCATAATACACTTTGTTTTAATAATAATACAAAACTTAAAGGGACAGTTAAAGGACAACTTTGTTTTTTTACAAACAACGTTTATATTTTAGCTTGTAATTAAAGTAAATAAAGATGAGTGTCATTTTTTTTTCATTTACTGCTTTCTATAGTATGTAGAATGTCATTTTAACTAATGAACTGATTCTTACAATGAAAATGTAAAGAAAAAAAACAGAACTAAAGTTAACCTTGAAGTGGTGGTGGAGGAGCGAGAGAGAGAGGTGGTGTGTGGGGCGATCGAGGGGTTGCTCCGGACCTGAGGGTCAGAATCACAACTTTATTGACAAGTCACAGGTTTACAGAGACAGAGGGCTATAGGGGGAGGGACATGGGAAACAAACATGTATACATAGCATTAACACATTGATCGCCAAGATTTTGAATTCCACAAGGGGGCGACCTAACAAAGCTTTGGAATGATCGATCGTCACTCACAGAAGTAATATGTGGCTGTGACGTCATCGCAAAAAACGTCACCGTTCATCCCAACGATGGGATTTTCAGAAAAACAGCTGTAACTCAGTTTATTTTTTTTTGCATTGAAAAGCACTAGTTTTCAGCGGGACGAAGCCCCAAAATGGCGGATCGCGGTTGGAAGGTTGTCCTTCCTATGGATACACAGATCCCTCCGCCAACCCACGGGGACTTTTTTTTTAGTTTTTTTGGGACACAAATGTCGGTTCCACAGCGTTTCAAACATCATGGGATTGAGGTAATTATACGCTGACAAGGGGATAGAAAACTATGTTTAATATCTTGGATCCGTGGTCAAATACATATTATTTTGGGGGGTCCTTGACATGAAAAAAAGTTTAAGAACCACCGATTATAGCAACATAAGTAAAAAAAAAGGATTTAGAAGACATTTGTAGAATCCCCAGAAGCAAAGATTTGCTTATTTATATCGCTTTAAAAGAATATATAAAAACAAATAGCATTTCTACAGCTTATGAGCTTGTAGATCTGCTATTTTTGAATAGCCAAAGTAAAAGATAATGGTTAAAGTGGATAAAATCTAAAATTAAAGATGCTTTCTCGGTCTTAAAGGGACAGTTCACCCCCAAAATGACTTTTTTCCCCCAATCAAGTAGTCACCCCCACATGGATATTTAAGACAATAATTTGATGACCGGCAACGGTTCAGGTAGGAGAAACAAAGAGTCTCCTACCGGAACCGCTAGCCTAGCGGTCCTACGCCGGTCATCAAATTATTGTCTTATGAATGAGACAAAAACTAAACAAATATCCATGAATTCAAGTCTCCATGGAGGTGAATAATCCATAGGAATAAGGGGTGTACCGATACACTAAGTTCACCATATCCATACGATATGATATATGGCACTTTTTTTATCATGACATATATATATGCGGGGAAAAAAAGCAAATGCAAACAAATACAGTGAAATACTTCTGTTTTTTTTTTTTTCAAAACGCCACAACGATACACATCGTCACGAAAACGTATCACGATGTATGGCGGGACGATATATGGGCACTCCCCTAATACATTATTATACCCTACCACTCCCCTAATACATTATTATACCCTACCACTCCCCTAATACATTATTATACCCTACCACTCCCCTAA
This sequence comes from Gymnoscopelus microlampas, assembly GCF_963454915.1. Taxonomy (NCBI): domain Eukaryota; kingdom Metazoa; phylum Chordata; class Actinopteri; order Myctophiformes; family Myctophidae; genus Gymnoscopelus; species Gymnoscopelus microlampas. Next base: position 50,001,130 of record NC_139951.1, read on the forward strand.
TACATTATTATACCCTACCACTCCCCTAATACATTATTATACCCTACCACTCCCCTAATACATTATTATACCCTACCACTCCCCTAATACATTATTATACCCTACCACTCCCCTAATACATTATTATACCCTACCACTCCCCTCATACATTATTATACCCTACCACTCCCCTAATACATTATTATACCCTACCACTCCCCTAATACATTATTATACCCTACCACTCCCCTAATACATTATTATACCCTACCACTCCCCTCATACATTATTATACCCTACCACTCCCCTAATACATTATTATACCCTACCACTCCCCTAATACATTATTATACCCTACCACTCCCCTCATACATTATTATACCCTACCACTCCCCTAATACATTATTATACCCTACCACTCCCCTAATACATTATTATACCCTACCACTCCCCTCATACATTATTATACCCTACCACTCCCCTCATACATTATTATACCCTACCACTCCCCTCATACATTATTATACCCTACCACTCCCCTAATACATTATTATACCCTACCACTCCCCTAATACATTATTATACCCTACCACTCCCCTAATACATTATTATACCCTACCACTCCCCTAATACATTATTATACCCTACCACTCCCCTAATACATTATTATACCCTACCACTCCCCTAATACATTATTATACCCTACCACTCCCCTAATACATTATTATACCCTACCACTCCCCTCATACATTATTATACCCTACCACTCCCCTAATACATTATTATACCCTACCACTCCCCTCATACATTATTATACCCTACCACTCCCCTAATACATTATTATACCCTACCACTCCCCTAATACATTATTATACCCTACCACTCCCCTCATACATTATTATACCCTACCACTCCCCTCATACATTATTATACCCTACCACTCCCCTAATACATTATTATACCCTACCACTCCCCTAATACATTATTATACCCTACCACTCCCCTCATACATTATTATACCCTACCACTCCCCTCATACATTATTATACCCTACCACTCCCCTAATACATTATTATACCCTACCACTCCCCTAATACATTATTATACCCTACCACTCCCCTAATACATTATTATACCCTACCACTCCCCTAATACATTATTATACCCTACCACTCCCCTAATACATTATTATACCCTACCACTCCCCTCATACATTATTATACCCTACCACTCCCCTAATACATTATTATACCCTACCACTCCCCTCATACATTATTATACCCTACCACTCCCCTAATACATTATTATACCCTACCACTCCCCTAATACATTATTATACCCTACCACTCCCCTAATACATTATTATACCCTACCACTCCCCTAATACATTATTATACCCTACCACTCCCCTCATACATTATTATACCCTACCACTCCCCTAATACATTATTATACCCTACCACTCCCCTCATACATTATTATACCCTACCACTCCCCTAATACATTATTATACCCTACCACTCCCCTAATACATTATTATACCCTACCACTCCCCTCATACATTATTATACCCTACCACTCCCCTAATACATTATTATACCCTACCACTCCCCTCATACATTATTATACCCTACCACTCCCCTAATACATTATTATACCCTACCACTCCCCTAATACATTATTATACCCTACCACTCCCCTAATACATTATTATACCCTACCACTCCCCTCATACATTATTATACCCTACCACTCCCCTAATACATTATTATACCCTACCACTCCCCTAATACATTATTATACCCTACCACTCCCCTCATACATTATTATACCCTACCACTCCCCTAATACATTATTATACCCTACCACTCCCCTAATACATTATTATACCCTACCACTCCCCTAATACATTATTATACCCTACCACTCCCCTCATACATTATTATACCCTACCACTCCCCTCATACATTATTATACCCTACCACTCCCCTAATACATTATTATACCCTACCACTCCCCTCATACATTATTATACCCTACCACTCCCCTAATACATTATTATACCCTACCACTCCCCTAATACATTATTATACCCTACCACTCCCCTAATACATTTTGGTATATATTTTTTTAGTACTATATTGTGATAGTAATCATTGCTACAGAGTGTTTGTTTGGTCACATGGTCTCTCCAGCTCTTTAGTAAACACAATAGAGCGTCGCAGTTCCACCACTTCCTGGTGCCGGAAGTAAATACTCGATGCATTTTTCCCATTGACTTTTCCAAAAATATTTATATCAATCAATTTAAGCCTAGAATCAAGCTATCCAGGATAGCGGTGAATCATGACCATAAAACCTTTTTTTCTGTGATTTTTTAAAATTTTATATTTAATGATATGATATACTATATTTAATAAATACCCTTTGTTTTACCGTTTTCAAAAAAGTTTTTTCACAGAATCAAATGTTTTATGGTCATGATTCACCAGGATCCTGGATAGCTTGATTCTAGGCTTAAATTAATTTATATAAATATTTTTGTAAAAGTCAATGGGAAAAATGCATCGAGTATTTACTTCCGGCACCAGGAAGTGGGCGGGAACTGCAACGCTCTATATAGTACATGTTCAGGTAGGTGACAACATTTGAGCCAATCAGGAGAGAGCACTGAAAATTAATTTTCTGTTTAATCTTAAAAAAGATCTGGAGAGACATGGGACACTCCTTATATGGACAGGACACTCTATAGTAACGAGTATCTATCAGAACATAAGACCCATTTTGCAATTATTTGAATAATTGCAAATCACTTACCCTACCCTTTAAATCAATGGTTCTCAAAGTGGAGTCCGGGGACCCCCAGGGGTCCTTGAGGGAGTTCCAGGGGGTCCCCAGCTAAATGATAGATTAGGCACCAAATGGACCCTTATGGGTCTGTAACTCTTGGTTCCATTTGGACACTCTCAGAGTTAAATCGACATAGATTTTACTATATAAATTGCGGTCCAAGTGATAGAAATGCCATTAAATGGGGGTCCGTAGCCTCTAATGCATCAAACTGAGGGGGTCCTTGAAATTAAAATGGTTGAGAATCACTGCTAGAGCTGTTCAAATATTCTCTTATGGGGGTCTCTGGCATATCTTTTCGAAAGGGGGTCCGCGGGCTAATAATAAGTGTCAATTTGGGGGGTCCTTGACATGGAAAAGGTTAGAGAACAACTGCTTTAACCCATTAAGACCTGGAACTGTGTCATTTTTAGATTTGAGCTAAAAAGCATTATTTTACACTTTGGGCTATTCAAAAATAGCAGATCTACAAGCTCATGAGCTGGTATATCTGCTATTTTTGAAAAATCGTGAAAATGTGTGAAAATCTTTGAATACATATATTTTTAAAGCGAACATTTTTAACTCAAATCTTTGCTTCTGGGGGTCCCTGGAACAACATATTTTGATGGGGGTCCGTGGCCAAATACATATCATTTTGGGGGTCCTTGACATGAAAAAGTTTGAGCACCACTGATATAGAAACATACGTTTTTCAGAAAACTGTTGAGATTTAGGAGACATGTAGAATCGGCTTCAGGTCTCAATGGGTTAAATGCATTTTTTGGGGGTGAACTATGCCTTTAAAAACAGCAGACAGCATCAGGTACCTGGGTGAGGCTCTGAGAGCGGAGGCGGTCGTCCAGGGACAGACGGACGGCCGGCGAGCGGGGCGGGGGGGCGGGCGTGGCCGCGGGCGGGGCAGACCTCAGGCTGACTTCGGACTGAGAGCGGCTGGAAGGGAGCAGCGGGGAGCTCGCCCGGGACCCGGGCCCCCCGGAGCCGGGCCTCGAACCGGGCTTAGAGCCGGGCCTAGAGGAGGAACCGCTAGGCCCGGTGTCGCTCTGCTTAGAGCCGGGTTTATTATTAGAGCTCTGAGCGGAACCGGGAGGAGGAGGAGGAAGCCTCGGGTTCGAACCGAGTCTGTTTCCGGCGGCGGCGTTCCGGTTGGTCCTGGTCTTGGACAGAGCCTGAGGACTCTGCAGGGCGGAGGGCGCTTTTTGGTCGGGTTTGGTCCCGGCCCGCGCCGCTCCGCCGGGTTTATTAGGGCCAGGGAGCGTCCTATTGGACGACGACGACGACGACGATGATGTCACGGACCAGCCGAAGCCGAAGCCGAAGCCCCGGCCCTTCCCTCCCGCGGCGGAGGCCACGCCCCCGTCGCTGCCGCCCACGCCCCCCGCCGGCTTCCTGACCTCCCTGATAGGCTGAGGAGGAGGAGGGGGAGGGGGGGAGGGGTCATCACTGGTGGTCATCCCTTCTTCTTTCTCTCTCCTCCACTTCAGGGAGAAAGGAGGGATGATGCGGAGGAGGGAACCGTTGTGTTTGGGGGAGGAGCTTCCTCTGGGGGAGGAGCCGTGCTGGTACGGCGGCCCGTGGGTGGTTGTTGTTGTTGTTGTGGGCGTGGCCATCTGGGGGTGGTGGGCGGCGCCGGAGGCGTGGTGGTGGTGCGCGGTCGCCGTGGCAACGGGGGCAGGGGGGCGGGAGGCGGCGAACTTGGGCAGCCTGGAGACCATGGTGGGCATGGTGGTGGGAGGGGCTACGAGAGTGGGCGGGGTTGACATCAGAGCCCGCCCGCTTCACCATGGAGACACTGAGTGGGCGGAGCTGAGGGGGGAGGAGGGAGGGAGGGGACAACAGACAGAGAGGAAGTGTTAGGGACAGGAAATACCTCATCAAATATACTAGTACGTTGGTTCTCAAAGTGGGGGTCCGGGGACCCCCAGGGGTACTTGAGGGGGTTCCAGGGGGTCCCCAGGGGGTCCCCAGGGGGTCCCCAGCTAAATGAGAGTGTACAAATGGAACCAAATGGACCCTAACGGGTCTGCAACTCTGAGAGTGTACAAATGGAACCAAATGGACCCTTATGGGTCTGTAACTCTGAGAGTGTACAAATGGAACCAAATGGACCCGTTAGGGTCCATTTGGTTCCATTTGGTTCCAACTCTGAGACATTTGGTTCCAACTCTGAGACAAATGGTTCCATTTGTCTCAGAGTTACATTAACATTGATTTTACAATATGAATTGGGGTCCCAGAGGTATAAATGCCATTAAATGGGGGTCCGTAGCCTAATGCATGTTAAACTGGGGGTCCTTGAAATGAAAATGGTTGAGAATCACTGCTAGAGAGCCATAAAAACCTTCTCTTATTGGGGTCCCTGGCGTATCTTTTCAAATGGGGGTCCGTGGGGTAATAAGCGTCTATTTGGGGGTCCTTGACATAAAAAAGTTTGAGAACCACTGGTCTGGGCTAGTACTCATCAGACCAAACTGGAGCCCATATACCGTCTTCAGAAACGAGCTGTCAGAACAATAAGTTGTGCACGCCCAAGACATTCATCTCAGCCTTTATTTATCCAATTAGGTGTCCTCACTATTTATCAAGTGAACCATCTTCAAATTGGTTTATTTGTTTATGGCTCATTGGGGAGAACCCTTCCCTCCTTTTTTCATGATATATTTGAGTATAATCTTCAGGTCCCTAATTACCCAACACGTAGCTCAAATAACCTCAGACCTCCAAAGGCCCGTACCGCTCAAACCCAGTTTAATATAGGCTTCAGAGGGTCTAAAATATGGAATTCTCTGCCATTGCATCTATGGAAGTTGTCTTCTCACCAATTTAAGAAGGTTCTAAAAATCGCTTCTCTTAACAACCAAATACTTTCCATATGGTCTGCCTAATATAATATAACATTTTCCCCTAGAGGTTTACGTTTTGGTTCCCCTGACTTTTATTGTTGCAATATGTTTTTGCTGATTCTTTCTTTTTTGTAACGGTGTCCATATAGAGGATATGCGCATGCTTAAAGTGAATGGCACATCGAGTGGCAAATCGAGTGGCAAAGAAACATGCAAAGTGAATTTAACATCGTTTAATGTTGTTTAATGCATACAGATATGACTTTTCTGTTTGGATGCATGGGCTGTCAAGGCCAGAAAGTATTTTTTTGACACTCAGTAGGCATTCCTGCATAACTTCCGGGTTTGATGATGATGTCATACGAATATCCTCTATTGTTTTTTTCCGTTCTGTTTCTTCATCTGTATGATATGTCTATTAATGTTTAAACTGAAATGGATGTGTATATTCCACAGTGATGTTAATTTTTATCCTATGAATGTACAAATATTCCCGGAGAATGCCACTTCTCAAGCCCCTGGAGGGGCTTTAGGCATTCTCCTTCAAATTTTTACCAAATCTTTGTGTATCATTTTTAAATGTTCTTGTAAGTGATAATAAACAAACAAACAAAGGGGTGTGCCGATACACTAATTTCACGAAACGATACGATACGATATTTGGCTCACAACTTCGATACGATTTCGATACGATACGCACTTTTTTTATTATGAAAATATATGGAGGAGAAAAAAAGAAAATGCAAACAAATAATTCTGTTTTTGCATTATTCAGACATGCAAACTTGTAGCTTTTCAGCTACAATAGCCGTTTTGAATCCAAATAGTATGACACCTGACCCGAAAAAAAAAACATGTTGTCACTCTTTTCACTTCGGGCCGTTTGCATGCCTGATTATTATGATTGTAAAAAAAAAAAGTTTTTTTCAAAAACGATATTTTTTTCCCCCAAAACGATACATATCGTCGCGAAAACGTATCGCGATATATCGCGGGACGATATATCGGCACACCCCTAACTTAACAAACAAATAAATCTACAAGCTCACAACGTGTCGCCGCGCGACATGTTGTGAGCTTGTAGATCTGCTATGTTCAAATAGCCTGACTGTTAAAGAGAGCTAAAGTGATGAATGTATGCTTTATAATGTAATAATTGTAATCTACAAAGTAACTAGTAACTAAACTTTTAAAATAATTGTAGTGGAGTAAAAGTGCAATATTTGCCTCTGAGGTGTATCGGTTCCGTCGGAATACAAAAATGAAAACCAGTTTGACCGGAAGCCGTCACAAGACTATAGGAACTGGGCTCAACAACGCTGCAATGGGCTTCAATGTGGTTCAAGTGTTTAACGGCGGCAGTCAGTTGCAGTAAGGTCATTGGGTAATCTGAGTCGTGACATCATCACGCAACGACGTCACAATGTCCACATCATGACCGTGTCCTTTAAAACTGCATCTTCAAATAAACACAACGTCATTTAGCAACTTTTACCAACGCATACGGCTGCAGGTACTAGATAGTGACTTCCCCCTGGACATACTTTGTCAACACAGTGGATCAGACTGCCTTGGCTGTGATTGAGATAGCGTTCAACCTGCTATATTAGCAAAAAAGTCACCGGCTTCCTTGATTGGCTAAACAACCAACTTATCAGCTTTGTGGATTTGTCAAACATTTGTGTGACATTTGTAGCACTGAACCAATAAGTGGTAAGCGCCCACGACAGGACTCTATACTTTTACAGAGCAAGACTTTACCAATCCAGTTTGATCTACGGCGTGAGAGACATGTTCAGCTGGACGGTACATCTGAATGGAGGACCAGGAGGACCCAGTTATGCTACTGTTACAGTGGAGCACAAGGTTTATTCCTTTGGAGGCTACTGTGAGGGACGGACCTTCAACAACATGGAACCGACTGAGGTGCATGTCTTCAACTCAGTGTCTTTGCGCTGGGTGAAGACACCTGCGGTGACGCCTGGAAGAGGAGAACGTCACCTTGAGGTTCCCTCCAAGCGCTACGGCCACTCAGCTGTACTAGTAGAAGATAAAGTCTATGTCTGGGGAGGATACTGGAGAGGGGAGTACTACAACATGCTTTATGCATTTGATGTCGACGCCCACATATGGTTGAAACCCAGGGTTTCTGGGACTGTTCCAGAGGAGAGGTGCTACCACTCAGCCTGTGTGTTGGAGAAGGTCATGTTTATCTATGGAGGATCCACCAAGCGGCCTGGATGGACTAATGACATGTATAAGCTGGACACCAGCACAATGGTCTGGTCTTTAATTAACACCAGAGGAACTCCACCACCTGGTTCATCATATCACTCTGCCACCATCATCGGGACAAAGATGTTTGTATTTGGGGGCTATGGGGGGGACCAGAGGGTCTACTACAACACCATCAGAGTGTTTGACACAGAGACCAACTGCTGGCTGAACACACCTTCTGCACAGCTTCTTCCAGAAAGACGCTGGAGTCATTCAGCCTTTACCTACAATGGAGAGCTGTACATATTTGGTGGCTGCAATGATAACCAGACCTTCAATGATCTGTGGAGATTCAGTCCAGAGACCTTCTCCTGGAAGAAGGTTGAGCCCAAGGGGAAAGGACCGTGTCCAATGTATGACATGTGCTGTTGCATGATGGGAGATCGTATCATCCTCTTTGGAGGAAACAAACAAGTCTACACACCCTCTGATGATCTGTATATCTTAGACTTAAGTCCTAGTCTTAAGACACTATGTAAGCTAGCAGTTATTCAGTACGGTTTGGAGCAGTCTGAACTCCCACACGATGTCAGGTGGGAACTGGCAGCCATGACGACCAACTAGTGCTGTCAGAACTAAATTCGGGATTCAAATATAATTTGAATAATTAAAAAATGTTCCAATGTTGAAATTTCCATTTGAATGTTTTATTTTTTGAAGACAAGAAAATGTTTTTTTTTTCTTCTGACCTACCGATGCGAAAACAAATTCTTTCATCACGCTGCCACACCACCCAGTGAATCTGTTGTGCACGCCTGTGCGTGTGCGTGTGTCTGGTCACGCTGAGCCTGACAGACCACGATGGTTCAACACAGAGGCAGGCAGGACTCCTCCCTCCCTTTCCCCCCATAAACCTCACTTGAAAGTTCATAATTATGACGACAGCGGAAGTTTGTATGTAACATCGTTTACTCTGACCGTCGCTACAACGTGGATTTGCGGCCATCGGCGCTTGGGACGGTGGATGGAGAGCCCGTTCTCGTTAGGAAACGTAAGCTAACCAGTGAAAGTTTTTTTTTTCAATGTACTGTTATAAGAGGACGAACTGCAGGGTCAACATCGATAGCCACTGGGTAACTCGGCGAGGTAAGAAGTTGTAGCCTAATATTACTGTCCTTATATAAAAAAAAAACGAGCATCTTATCTTATCTTATATTTACTATTGTAATTGAAATGACCTCCAGAAGTTTGTCCGGGGTTGCTCAGCACAGGACCACTCGACGGCTTTAATTTATGTTAACTAGATGTGAGGGCCCTCACATCTAGTTAACATAAATTAAAGCCATAACCCTTAACTATAGTTGGTTTCACCATTTTGTTTAGCCTGTGCTCCGCCAGGGCCCGTAACTGATTGTGAGCGTGCAAAGTTTCACGGCAACCAGAATGATTGATGATTTGAAGCATTTTGTTCAAAACGGACCGCTCGACTCCTTCCAAACTTTGTAAGCCAATCTTAGCCAATCAGGATGGAATATGAAAAAATGGACAGATCCATCTTGATCACATGACTATAGAGATACTGTGTACCGATTTGCGTTTTGTTTGGACAAGATCTGTACTAGTAATATCAAAAACGTTTTGCGAAAATCGGCCTCCTGGTGGCGCTCTGCTCTGGCGTCCAGGGAGTGTGTGTGTGTACAGTTTTACGTCGATCGGTCCAACGGTGCCGGAGATTAGCTGTTCACGGACGGACAGACAGACAGACAGGGGCGAAAACATCACTTTAACACAGTGAAAAAAGAAGATGTTGTGGAACCGTTAATACGATGAATTCTTCTTTGATGGTACCAGCACCAAATGATCACCTTGTGAATGTTGTTTGTGAAGACACAGTTAGAACCTGATGTTCAACCTTAAATAACTGCAGCTGATGTTAGACAGTAAATAATAGTACAGACTATTTTAAACAACATAACGGCATGTTTAGAACAGGATTCACCACAGTTACACATCAGCTATTGTTACCACCACTATGGCAACAATATTCTAACAACATATGAAAAATAAAGCTCTCTGTTTTAGCTATTATTGTCATTTCATAGAGAGACAGAGAGACACAGAGAGAGACAGAGAGAGACAGTGAGAGAGACAGACAGACAGACAGACAGACAGACAGGCAGACAGACAGACAGACAGACAGACAGACAGACAGACAGACAGACAGACAGACAGACAGACAGACAGACAGAAAGTTGTCTTCAGTTAACACTACAATTGTAATATATTGTTCATCATTGTCTTTGCTGTCAACTGATTTAGAGCTTCCTTTTTTTTAAACTTATATTAGTTATATATATATAGTTATATATTGTAACTATAAAATAGAGTAAACTAACTGAACTAGAATAGTTATGGCTGGTTTTCTCAGACTAAGATGAAGACTACAATGCTGGACTGACTAAATAAAAATCACACCCAGTGTGAAGTGGGCGGTGTGTGGTCATCACAACATGACTCACTTAAAAAAAGGATAAATGACTTTTTTTAAGTCCATACTGCTATTCATAGGGCTGCACATGTGTCATGTGTTTCGCTAGCCAATCAAAGTCCTGAATTTGCAAAGTCAGCCAATCACATTACAGCTAGTGGTGATGACACTAGCTGTAATGTGATTGGCTGACTTTGCAAAAGTATAGATTTGCATTGACTTTGGAAGGGTTAGGGGTGTAGACTGCGTTGTAGACTATTGGCCAATCATGGTGCAGGATTGGTCAGTGTCCAAAACTCACTTATAGGGGGCGGTTACACCGCCCCAAAAACAGGATGAGGTTTGACTGAATATGATCAAAACTAACGACACTCAATTTAAAAAAAAGGATCTGTAATGGACAGACATGAGACATTATTCTAATCATAACAATCTGAACACAGACTGTCATTGGGTAATCTGAGTCGTGACATCATCACGCAACGACATCACAATGTCGTCATCACGACCGTGTCCTTTAAAACTGCATCTTCAAATAAACACACCGTCATTTAGCAACTTTTACCAACGAATCCGGTTGCATGTAGTGACTTCCCCCTGGAAGTCACTACATTCCCCCTGGAAGTCACTGCTCTGGCATCCAGGGAGTGTGTGTGTGTGTACAGTTTTACGTCGATCGGTCCAACGGTGCAGGAGATTAGCTGTTCACGGACGGACGGACGGACGGACGGACGGAGAGGGGCGAAAACATCACTTGAACACAGTGAAAAAAAAAGATGTTGTGGAACCGTTAATACGATGAATTCTTCTTTGATGGTACCAGCACCAAATGATCACCTTGTGAATGTTGTTTGTGAAGACACAGTTAGAATCTAAAGTTCCACCTTAAATAACTGCAGCTGATGTTTGACAGTAAGTAACAATTCAGAGCAGACTATTTTAAACAACATAACGACACGTTTAGAACAGGATTCACCTAAGCTCCACATCAGCTATTGTTACCACCACTATGGCAACAATAATCTAACAACATATGAATAATAAAGCTCTCTGTTTAAGCTATTATTGTCATTTCATGGAGAGACAGAGAGACACAGAGAGAGACAGACACACAGACAGACAGACAGACAGACAGTTAGTTATGTCTTCAGTTAACACTACGATTGTAATACATTGTTCACCATTGTCTTTGCTGTCACCTGATTTAGAGCTTCTTTTTTTAACCTATATTAGTTATATATATATAGTTATATATTGTAACTATAAAATAGAGTAAACTAACTGAACTAGAATAGTTATGGTTGGTTTTCTCAGACTAAGATGAAGACTACGATGCTGGACTGACTAAATAAAAACAGGATGATGTTTGACTGAATATGATCAAAACTAACGACACTCAATTAAAAAAAAAATCACACTCTCTGTGAAGGTAGCGGCGACTTTGATACATTATGTCATCGATATGTGTTTATAATCTGTTTATAACCATGTGTCACGTGAAGCTTGACCAATAACTTTGTTGACGGGTCTGACCAATCAGAACGTTGACGGGTCTGACCAATCAGAACGTTGACGGTGAACACGGACAAAGTCAGGTATAGAGCAGCTAAAAAGGATCTGTAATGGACAGACATGAGACATTATTCTAATCATATCGATCTGAACACAGACTGTCATTGGGTAATCTGAGTCGTGACATCATCACGCAACGACATCACAATGTCGTCATCACGACCGTGTCCTTTAAAACTGCATCTTCAAATAAACACACCGTCATTTAGCATCTTCTACCAATGAATCTGGCTCTATGTAGTGACTTCCCCCTGGAAATACTTTGTCAACACAGTGGATCAGACTGCCTTGGCTGTGATTGAGATAGCGTTCAACCTGTTAATTTAGCAAAGCATCACCGGCTTCCTTGATTGGCTAAACAACCAACTTATCGGCTTTGTGGATTTGTCAAACATTTGTGTGACATTTGTAAAACTGAGCCAATAAGTGGTAAGTGCCTCACGACAGGAATCTATACTTTTACAGAGCAAGACTTGACCAATCCAGTTTGATCTACGACGTGAGAGACATGTTCAGCTGGACGGTACATCTGAATGGAGGACCAGGAGGACCCGGTTATGTTACTGTTACAGTGGAGCACAAGGTTTATTCCTTTGGACGCTACTGTGATGGACGGACCTACGACAACATGGAACCGACTGAGGTGCATGTCTTCAACTCAGTGTCTTTGCGCTGGGTGAAGTCGCCTGCGGTGATGCCTGGAAGAGGAGAACATAACCTTGAGGTTCCCTCCAAGCGCCAGGGCCACACAGCTGTGCTGGTAGAAGATACAGTCTATGTCTGGGGAGGAAACTGGGGAGGGGAGTACTACAATGTGCTTTATGCATTTGATGTCGACGCCCATATATGGTTGAAACCCAGGGTTTCTGGGACTGTTCCAGAGGAGAGGTTCTACCACTCAGCCTGTGTGTTGGAGAAGGTCATGTTTATCTATGGAGGATACAACAAGCTGACTGAATGGACTAATGACATCTACAAGTTGGACACCAGCACAATGGTCTGGTCTTTAATTAACACCAGAGGAACTCCACCACCTGGTTCATAATATCACTCTGCCACCATCATCAGAACAAAGATGTTTGTATTTGGGGGCTTTGAGGGGTACCAGGAGGTCTACTACAACACCATCAGAGTGTTTGACACAGAGACCAACTGCTGGCTTAACACACCGTCTGCACAGCTTCTTCCAAAAGGACGCAGGAGTCATTCAGCCTTTACCTACAAAGGGTAGCTGTACATATTTTGTGGCTACAACGATAACCAGACCGTCAATGATCTGTGGAGAATCAGTCCAGAGACCTTCTCCTGGAAGAAAGTTGAGCCCAAGGGGAAAGGACCATCTAAGATGTATTGTATGTGCTGTTGCATGATGGGAGATCGTATCATCCTCTTTGGAAACAAACACAGAGTCTACACACCCTCTGATGATCTGTATATCCTAGACTTAAGTCCTAGTCTTAAGACACTATGTAAGCTAGCAGTTATTCAGTACGGTTTGGAGCAGTCTGAACTCCCACACAATGTCAGGTGGGAACTGGCAGCCATGACGACCAACTAGTGCTGTCAGAACTAAATTCGGGATTCAAATATAATTTGAATATGAAAAAAATAAAAAATCTTCCGATGTTGAAATTTCCATTTGAATGTTTTATTTTTTAAAGAAAAGAAAATGATTTTTTTTTCTGACCTACCGATGCAAAAACAAATTCTTTCATCACGCTGCCACACCACCCAGTGAATCTGTTGTGTACGCTTAGCCGTGCGCCTGTGCGTGCGTGCGTGTGCGTGCGTCTGGTCACACTGAGCCTGACACACCACGTTGGTTCAACACAGAGGCAGGCAAGACTCCTCCCTCCCTTTCCCCCCATAAATTTCACTTGAAAGTTCATAATTATGACGACAGCAGAAGTTTGTATGTAACATCGTTTACTCTGACCGTCGCTACAACGTGGATTTGCGGCCATCAGCGCTTGGGACGGTGGATGGAGAGCCCGTTCTCGTTAGGAAACGTAAGCTACGGGCTGCGGTCGGAGCGGTGGATGGATCTCGCTATGATAGCACAGTAACAAACATCCATCTATAAGTAGCTACTACACACCCACGTAAGTGAGACAGTAGGTAAAGCACGGCCGCTTACAAAGCGACGCAAACCAGCAGGGCTTTCTACAGCCTATCACCTGCCATGCTGTGAAAATGATCAGCGCCAATGTGGACTGTGCTCTGAGGTTCGGACACACAAAAGCTTAAAACCAGTGAAAAAGAGGTATTTCCACTTGACAAACATCCAAATCGCACTGATAAACCAGTGGAGTTTATTCAATGTACTGTTGTAAGAGGACGAACTGCAGGGTCAACGTCGATAGCTACAGGGTAACTCGGCAAGGTAAGAAGTTGCAGCCTAATATTACTGTCCTAATATTAAAAAAAACGAAAATTAACAAGACCTGAAGCCGATTCTACAAAAAACGTATGTTGCTATATCAGTGGTGCTCAATCCTTTTCATGTCAAGGACCCCCAAAATGACATGTATTTGGCCGCCGACCACCATCTCAAAATATTTTGTTCCAGGGACCCCCCAGAAGCAAAGATTTGAGTTCAAAATGTTCGCTTTAAAACAATATATATTCAAAGATTTGCACACATTTTCACGATTTTTCAGAAACAGCAGATCTACAAGCTCATAGCGTGGCACTCGGTGCCGCGTTATGAGCTTGTAGATCTGCTATTTTTGAGTAGCCAAAGTGTAAAATAATGCTTTTTAGACTGACTAATAAAAACAGCGCAAACAACAATCTGGTATCACCCATAAAACAAACATGGGCAAATTCTCCTTTTACAGCACGGCCACCAAGGTATGGAATAGTGTTGTGTTGTTTTACATTCTTTTGCCTAATAACATTTTCAATCAATCAATCAAAACAGGATGAGGTTTGACTGAATATGATCAAAACTAACGACACTCAATTAAACAAAAAAAAGGATCTCTAATGGACAGACAATAATTATTCTAATCATAACGATCTGAACACAGACTGCATGTGACATCCACACACACACACACACACACACACACACACACACACACACACACACACACACACACACACACACACACACACACACACACACACACACACACACACACACACACACACACACACACACACACACACAGACAGACAGAGGCAAAGTGAGAGAGAGAGTATGATAGATAGTGACTACAGAACTCCACCCTAATCTATGCGATCAGCTAATAGCTCTACTATAGAATAATACCTTCGTCCTGACGTCACTCCCTCTGCCCTGAAGTCCTCTAATGCAGTGGTTCTCAAACTTTTTCATGTCAAGGACCCCCAAATTGACACTTATTAGCCCGCGGACCCCCATTTGAAAAGATAAGCCAGGGACCCCCATAAGAGAAGATTTTTACGGCTCTAGCAGTGATTCTCAATCATTGTAATTTAAGGATTAAAGTTTGACATGCATTAGGGCTACGGACCCCCATTTAATGGCATTTATATCTCTGGGACCCCAATTCATATTGTAAAACCAATGTTAATTTAACTCTGAGAGTGTACAAATGGAACCAAATGGACCCGTTAGGGTCCATTTGGTTCCATTTGTACACTCTCAGAGTTACAGACCCATAAGGGTCCATTTGGTTCCTATAAATCATTTAGCTGGGGACCCCCTGGTATCCCCTCAAGTACCCCCGGGGGTCCCCGGACCCCACTTTGAGAACCAATGCTCTAATGTAGTCATTTCTCATCCTGTCAATCCTCGTCACTCCTAAAGAAAATACTTAAAATGAGTAAAAATACTTAAAATGAGTAAAAATACTTAAAATGAGTAAAAATACTAAAAATATGTTAAAATTAGTAAAAGTCACTCTTACTGGTTCCCTTCTGTCACAAATCACTCCCGACTCTTTGCCTCCATCCGCTCCACCCTGTTACTTTGTATAACTTTGCTCCTCATTAACGTATCTGTGTCATTTTAAGATGTCTTTGGGCTATTCAAAAATATTTGAAATGTTTTTGATAAATCTTGAAAATGTGTGCAAATCTTTGAATAAATATTTTTTTTAAAGCGAACATTTGTAACTCAAATCTTTGCTTCTTGGGGGTCCCTGGAACAAAACCAGAAGCACAGATCGGAGTTAAAAATGCTCGCTTTAAAACATTATATTCTATATATTCGAAGATTTGCACACATTTTCCACGATCGCGTCGCATTGTGAGCTTGTAGATCGGCTATTTTCAAATGGCCAAAATGTATATATATATAGGGCTGAAGGGGTTAATGTATGTTTTGTAATAATAATCTAAATCTACAAAGAATCTAACTAAAGCTGTCAAATAATTGTAGTGAGTAAAAGTACAATATTAAGTCTCTGAGATGTAGTGGAGTAGAAGTAAAAGTATTGAAAATGGTAAATACTCCAGTAAAGTAAAATGT
This sequence comes from Gymnoscopelus microlampas, assembly GCF_963454915.1. Taxonomy (NCBI): domain Eukaryota; kingdom Metazoa; phylum Chordata; class Actinopteri; order Myctophiformes; family Myctophidae; genus Gymnoscopelus; species Gymnoscopelus microlampas. The sequence continues at coordinate 50,017,538 of NC_139951.1, forward strand.
CCTCGAAAGTGTACTTAGGTGCATTACTTGAGTAAATGTACTTAGTTACTTGACACCACTGACAGTATCTCATCCATCCTGTCTGTGACTGAACTACATTATGACATGTTTACTTTGAGTCACACACACACACACACACACACACACACACACACACACACACACACACACACACACACACACACACACACACACACACACACACACACACACACACACACACTCTCTCAGCCACTCCTATCGTGTAATGTCTGTCTTTACACTGCACTGTGGACCTTGTCTTGACAGACAGACTCTCTCTCTCTCTCTCTCTCTAAATATCTGGTATCTAATAGATAATTGATGTGCGGAAAACATTGGAAAAGACTGTGTGAGAGAGAGAGAGAGACTGTCCTTTGTTAATGGAGGTGTGTGTGTGTGTGTGTGTGTGTGTGTGTGTGTGTGTGTGTGTGTGTGTGTGTGTGTGTGTGTGTGTGTGTGTGTGTGTGTGTGTGTGTGTGTGTGTGTGTGTGTGCGTGCGTGCGTGCGTGCGTGCGTGCGTGCGTGCGTGCGTGCGTGCGTGCGTGCGTGCGTGCGTGCGTGTTCGTAACAGTTGCATCATGTTTTCTCAACAATAATGTTCAATGTGCACTTTCTTTACAGGTGTGTGTGTGTGGTGTCTCACACTAACTAAACAGCTGACATGTTGTGTAACTCATTTCCAGTAAAATGACCTGTTTTCAAACCAAGCATAAAACGGGTCTTAAAGTGTTTGTGATGTTTTGTGTCTGCAAAGTAACTAAAGCTAAAGCTAAAAGTCAACTGGCCCTGGTACGTTGGTGAGCGATTAGCGACACATCAAAGCAAACACCTAAAATGACTGGAACTCTCCTTTAATCCATCGATAAGGTTATCGACTAGATTTTAGTTCTCAAACGTGTTTAGCTGGAGAGTCGAGACCCCCCCCCAAAAAAAAAGACATTTTCACAAGTTCTTCTTCTGGGAAACATCTATTAATGTGTACCACGATTAGTGTCTTGTGATGCTTTTACCTCAGGGGCACTCTCAAGACGTGTGTGTGTGTGTGTGTGTGTGTGTGTGTGTGTGTGTGTGTGTGTGTGTGTGTGTGTGTGTGTGTGTTTGTGTTACTATACTTGCGAGGACCAAGTATAGTAGAATTTGAAGTAATATACATTGTGAGGACAGTTTTCCTCACAAGACAAATGGTTGTTTTATAGTTTAAAAAAAACATTTTTAGAGATACGTTTACAATTAGAAAAACATTCAGGTCAGGATTAGACATTTAGAGGTTAGGTTTAGGGATTGGAATTAAGAGTTTAACATGATTCATACTTAGTTGCGCGCCAGTGTCATGCACCGAAAAATAGCCGATCTATAAGCCCACAACGCGTCGCAGCGTGTGGGCTTATAGATCTGCTGTTTTTCGGCTTTAGGCTTACGGTTAAAAATGGCAATATTTTTTTTTAAATGGCATTCATAACATGGCTGCCCTAAAGTGTCGATGTCCTCACAAGTATAGTAATACAAACGTGTGTGTGTGTGTGTGTGTGTGTGTGTGTGTGTGTGTGTGTGTGTGTGTGTGTGTGTGTGTGTGTGTGTGTGTGTGTGTGTGTGTGTGTGTGTGTGTGTGGTGTGTGTCTCTCCCTCCCTCAGGGTGTGTGTATGTCCTGGAACAAGACATTCAACATTCACAGCACCTAGTCATTATCTGGGCGGAGTGTGGGGTGTGGTGTGTGTGTGTGTGTGTGTGTGTGTGTGTGTGTGTGTGTGTGTGTGTGTGTGTGTGTGTGTGTGTGTGTGTGTGTGTGTGTGGGGGGGGGGGGGGGGGGGGACAGACACAAAGAGAAAGTTGGACCCCAGGGGTCCTTGAGGGGGTTCCAGCCAAATGAGTTCCTATAGCATCACTTTAACAACCTACCTCCTTATTTGAAAATAGCTGATTTTGATCTAAGTATTTTAACAACACAAAATATCTTGTACGGGGGTCCCCTGTTACAACACATTATGTTCAGATGGGGGTCCCCTGTTACAACACATTATGTTCAGATGGGGGTCCCCTGTTACAACACATTATGTTCAGATGGGGGTCCCCTGTTACAACACATATGTTCAGATGGGGGTCCCCTGTTACAACACATATGTTCAGATGGGGGTCCCCTGTTACAACACATATGTTCAGATGGGGGTCCCCTGTTACAACACATATGTTCAGATGGGGGTCCCCTGTTACAACACATATGTTCGGATGGGGGTCCCCTGTTACAACACATATGTTCAGATGGGGGTCTGCGGCCACACACATCTGCGGCCACACGTCGCCTAGATGCAGAACAGCAGTTAAGAGTTACAGATATAGCGATACAAAGACAATGACATTACAGGAGCACTGAGCGTCCACAATGAACTACAGCATTGGTTCTCAAAGTGGGGTCCGGGGACCCCTAGGGGTACTTGAGGGGGTTCCAGGGGGTCCCCAGCTAAATGATGGACAGGAACCAAATGGACCCTTATGGTTCTGTAACTCTGAGAGTGTACAAATGGAACCAAATGGACCCGTTAGGGTCACATTAACATTGATTTTACAATATGAATTGGGGTCCCAGAGATATAAATGCCATTAAATGGGGGTCTGTAGCCCTAATGCATGTCAAACTGGGGGTCCTTGAAATTAAAATGGTTGAGAATCACTGCTAGAGCCGTAAAAAAATCTTCTCTTATGGGGGTCCTTGGCATATCTTTTCAAATGGGGGTCCGCGGGCTAATAAGTGTCAATTTGGGGGTCCTTGACATGAAAAAGTTTGAGAACCACTGCTATAGTATATATAAACCTGTACAACTATCCTGCACTACACACACACACACACACACACACACTACAACTACACAAGGTTACACCGTCATCACACTGATCACACTATCCCATCCAAAGCACAACCCACTATGTAAGCAAAACATATTCACACTATTTACCCTGATACTGTATCCTGTACTGTACAATAAAACACTATTTACCCTGATACTGTATCCTGTACTGTACAATAAAACACTATTTACCCTGATACTGTATCCTGTACTGTACAATAAAACACTATTTACCCTGATACTGTATCCTGTACTGTACAATAAAACCTATCCTCAGCCACAGCTGGACATGTGACTCTCGCTTGCTTGGTGGTGGTTCTCAAACGTTTTCATGTCAAGGACCCCCCTAAATTATAGGTATTTGGCCACAGACCCCCCCATCTCAAAATATGTTGTTCCAGGGACCCCACCCCGAAAAGCAAAGATTTGAGTTACAAATGTTCGCTTTAAAAAAAAAAAAAAAAATATATATATATATATATATATATATATAGTCAAAGATTTGCACAAGTTTTCATGATTTTTGAATAACCAAACTATAAAATATGGTTAAAGTGGTTCAAATGATCGTGACACTATATTAACTAATTTTGCTGGGGACCCCCTTAGGCAACAAAAAGTGTCTTTGTCAACCGTGCCATCAGTACGATAACCCTAAAGCAATGATTATTAAACTTCTTTTTTATTTTTTATCTCAGGTCATCCCTGTCAATAACCTTTTTCATCCACGGCAACCCTGACTTTATCACTTTATAGCACCTTACATTAATGTCATATTATTACGCCACATAAATATGTCAAATCTTTCCCCCCTAAGATACAGTATATCATGAGGAAAACTTCTGTTATATCTCTTTCCATTATTATAGGACAGATTAGACATATTATTGAACTCCAGCATCCCTATTCTGGGGCCAAACATTCTCCAAACATAGCCGATCTACAAGCTCACAACGCCTCGCGCTGCGAGGCGTTGTGGGCTTGTAGATCGGCTATTTTTGGCAAAGAGGTATAGGTGTAGAGGGGAAAAAGAGCAGACCAAGTAAACAAAAAAAAGTATAATTTACTTGAGCACCTGCCCCTCAAAATGTCTGTGCACGCCACTGAAAGTAACAGCAGTGTCCACAGTGCAATCAGTACAAGAACCATAACACTAAAGTGTCATCAGAGGTCAGAGTCCTTTGGTGCATCTATTACTCCCTATCTATAGTCATGTGACAAACAGTGTTGATTTTGTCGACTAAAACTATGACGAAGTCCTGACTTTTTTCACTGACGAAAACTAAATATAAACTAAGCTACGATGACTAAAACTAAGACTAAATATATTGACAATTTCCTCAACAAATAAAAACTAGACTAAAATGTCAGTGAGGGATCTAGTGGAGAAGAAGAGATCCAGTAGAACTAAAAGACAAGACATTTTATGCTTGGTTGCGCTCGGGTGTTGCGCTCTGAATATAGCTTGCAGATCTACAAGCTCAAAACGCTTGTAGATCTACAAGCTCACAACGCTTGTAGATCTGCTACATTTTCAGTGAGATCTGCTATGTTCAGCATGCAACCAAGTATAAAATCAGGCATTACGACGCTGTCAAGCGACTGCCAAGATACATTATAGTCGACTAAATCAACTGTAGATTTAGTCGACTAAAATCTTATGATATTTAAGTCGAGTAAAACTAGACAAAAACTAAAACCTTGCAGATGACTAAAATATGACTAAAACTAAATGGAATTTGATTCAAAAGACTGTGACTAAAGCTGAATCAAAATTTTGCTGTCAAAATCAACACTAAGTGACAGTAGACGTGGCAGAGCCGACAACGTGTGTCCGCTTGTACATCCTCATGGCTACAGGCACAGAGGACACGCCCACAGCCTCTTACAGTTCCACCCGGGGGGGGGGGGGGGGGTAGATGAATCCTATCCTGCTCATAATGCCCAGTGGTAGAAAAAGTACTCAAATTCCTTACTTAAGTAAAAGTACCAATACTGCAATATAGAAATACTCTGTTACTAGTAAAAGTCCAAAATTCCAAATTTACTTGAGTGAAAGTACAAACGTATTGGCATCAAAATGTACTTAAAGTACCAAGAGTAAAAGTACAAAAATATTTGAAAATAGCACGGGGGTGGAAAACCGCGAACCAGGTAGACAAACCTAGGATGTGTAAATGACGTCAGACTTCGGTGCTCTATAAAGCTGAATATATATGACACGCTGCCTTCAGAAACTATCCTCAGTAATGGTCAAATAATCACTAATTCAGTGGTTCTCAAAAGCGGGGGTCCCTCCTTGAGGGGGTTCAAAATGGACCCTTACAGTTACAGCTCTGTAACGCCACAGTAACGCGAGGGTCTCCCCTGTTAACGTAGCTCTTTAGTGAACAGAACATGCGTTCTCAGGTCGGGATACCTATTTCATCCAATCGGGACGGAGAACTCATACAGGATGCAGGATAAACAAGTGAAACTGGAAATGATGTCACAAAGGAGTGAGCTGACACACACACACACACACACACACACACACACACACACACACACACACACACACACACACACACACACACACACACATGGAACTGGAACTCTATAAAAATGAAGCTGATAAGGTACTCTCTCCTGATTGGCTGAAATTGCCATCCCACCTGAACATGTGTATTAAAGAGCTGGAGAGACACGGAGATCCCTGTTACTGAACAAACACTCTATAGTAATGATTACTATCACAATATAGAGCTATTTAACACTGTTACTGAACAAACACTCTATAGTAATGATTACTATCACAATATAGAGCTATTTAACACTGTTACTGAACAAACACTCTATAGTAATGTCACAATATATGATATTTAACCTCTTAATAAAACAAAAAACAAAAAACTATTTGTGTTAACCCTACATTTTAAGTGCAATACTTGAGTAAATGTACTCAGTTACTTTCCACCACTGCAGATAATGAGTATATCCTCACACACACACACTAATGATAGAGAATAAAGCATTACTCACAGTTGAGCTGATTCAGCTCCATGACGTCAGAATAACCTCCTCGGTAATGACGGCCCTCATTAACGCTCATTAATTAACACCATCATTAATTAATAAGAGTGACGTCATCATCATGACATTCATCCAATGAGAAGCAGAGCCAGAGGAGACTCTATCTTCACCTTCTGGCGTCCTGGTCTGCCGGTCTGTCCCGGTCTGTCCTGGTCCGGTACGATACGATACGATACGATACAGTCCGGTACGATACGAATACTATACGATACGATATGACACAATTCCTGATCGTTTTAAGGTCCAGTTTCTTCACCTTCTGGCGTCCCAGTCTGTCCCGGTCTGTCCCGGTCCGGTACGGTACGATACAGTACAGTCCGGTCCGGTCCGGTACGGTACGGTAAGGTACGGTACGGATACTATACGATTCGAATACGATACGATATGATTCCTGATCGTTTTAAGGTCCGGTTTGTTTACGTCACGCTGTCTTTACCAAACATATAAAGTTCTTCATCCAGAACCCTCTGCTTCACATGGACAGAACCGTGCGTGTTCCGTGTGTGTGTGCGTGTTTGTGTGTTAATGTGTGTGTGTTGTGTACGGGTAGGACGGGAACACAACACCGGCTGACTGCTGCTCCTCTCTGCGTCATAGGGTGTTTATTTTTACCGTGTCTGTGAGTCATAAGGAGGAGGAAGAGGTGCCTGGCTGCAACTTAAAGGGGGGCGTGGTGGTGGAGCGCGACTTAGGTAGAAAATGTATGCTAATTAGTCTGCTAAAAAAGCTTTATAATTTTTTTTATTATATTTAAAATATAATATATAATTTTAAAAAATCCCGTTTTTGGGGGGTTTCCGCGTCTAACATTGTGGTAATTGTTAGGGCCCAGTTAAGGCCGGGCCTTCATTTCCAGCCCAGGCCCGTTGAGAACTATGGTTGAGAACCGTACTTAGTAGCGGTGTCCATGTTTACGGGCAGACGGTTCATAAATGACACTCTTTAGACCACAGACTGACGGTGGATCTCTGAGTTTGTGTCTTTGTCGACGACATAGTGCATTGGTTCTCAAAGTGGGGTCCAGGGGCCCCCAGGGGTCCTTGAGGGAGTTCCAGGGGGTCCCCAGCAAAATGTGTTAATATAGCGTCACAATACTTATTAACCACTTTAACCTTTTATTCTTTGGCTATTCAAAAAATAACAGATCTAAAAGCTCATATAGTGCGGCACCGAGTGCCGCACTATATGAGCTTATAGATCTGCTATTTTTGAAAAATGCTTAAAGTTTGTGTAAATTAAATTAATTGTTAAATTAATTGTGCAATTAATTAATTTGGGGACATGAATATGTTTGAGAACCTTCGATGTCTTCGATGAATTGAGTAAAGGACCCCAATGGAAACAAGCCATAGTGCTTTCTTGGGTTTAAAATTTTATATTTGTATTGAACTGTACTTTCCTGTGCTTTTTTTTTCTTTTCGCAAACTGCTAATAAAGTATTCAATCAATCAATCAAAAACGTTGCTTATAACGAGCAGAGACATGGCAACACCCTGCCTGTTCCTAAGGTAAAACTCTACCGTATTGCTTATAACAGGCAGAGACATGGCAACACTCTGCCTGTTGATAAGGTAAAACTCTACCCTATGTCTCTCTGCTCTTTGCTGCTGAATCATCCACGCGCTGTGCGCGCGCTCCCGTCACGCGCAAGCGCGCACTCACACACGAATGGACGAGCGCATGAGCACGTGCCGTACGCGCGCGTGCACGAAGAGAGCACGCACGCACGCAACGTGCCCGTGGGCCAGCTGACGATGACGTCATCGTAAAACTTAACCCGTTCCTGACTGAGTGGAGCGGTGGAAAAACTGCTACGTCATTCATTACCAGTGGTGTAAAAAGTACTCACATGTTTTACTCGAGTAAAAATATCAATACTGCAATGTAGAAATACTCTGTTACAAGTAAAAGTCCAGGATTCAAAATGTACTCGAGTAAAAGTACAAAAGTATTGGTATCAAAATGTACTTGAAGTACCAAAAGTAGAAAGTACTCATTATGCAGAATGTCCCATTTCACAGTTTCCAAATGCAATAAAGATCTACAAGCTCACAAAGCGTCACATGTGTGAGCTACATCAGAGAACAACCTAGTCAGTCAGTAATACACTCAAGTTCATGTGTTTTTTGTCACATGGGCCAGCAGATGATATACAAAAAAGCCCCAACATCAAACTATTCAAAAGGAAACTAAAACAAATATTCTTTGACATTTATAAACTGGAAGATACCCTAGTAGAGTAAAATGATGTATTATACACTGTATTGTATCCTTATCACTATAGAATGATGTACTATTATTATATTACCATCATATATTATTGTATTAACCTAATAATAATACATAAATAAATACATATAAGTTATAGACTGAAATAGTTAAAATAGTTAAAATAGTCACTATAGGGACAAATAATGGTATTAGCATACTATTATGATGATAATATATATTATGAAATGATTGTAATTATTATTGGTATTATATCATATTAGTGTTATATACTATCAATATATAATTATTATTATTTAATCATAATTTCAATGAGTCCTGCGTCGCCCGTTCTGCGGTGACACTATGATGCTCTTTGCTGTCTTAACTCTCACATGAGAGAGAGAGAGAGTTATGAATGTGAGCGTGCTGTATCAATTAATGTATCAATTAATGTAAATATAACATATAAATTATGTATACATTTACGGTATATCATTTTTTATACATATATTATTCTTTTCATTTGAATTGTGTTGTAAACACTGTACCTTATTTCTTATTTATTTCCTTTTTCAAACTGAGCCAGGGACAGGGCTAGATAAGCATTATTCTCCCCTTTTCCAGCTTCTTGGACACTTCATGTACATGAACTTGTGCCTTGGACCTCCTTTTTTCTTGTGATTATGATTTTCAAATTTGCATTAATGCACTTGTATACATGTATCTTTCTGTTGTACAAAAGAGCTGGAAATAAACTAAACTAAACTGAACTTATATACAATATAATATAAATACATTAAAAATCTATTAAACACAAATAAAAACATTCTATAATCATGTTGTGCCTAATGAGCCCTAACGTATGTTTTTTTGCAGAGGTGTAAATTAATTAATTAAGTTTATTTACTTTTTTACACACTAAGTCATAGCTTATGTGGTAGTGCATGCATGTGACCACTGGATGGCAGTGAATGTCCAGGTTTCTCTGATGTAGACCAGAGATGATTAGCTTAAAGGAGTAGTTCACCCAAAAAAATGACTTAATTTCTATCAATCACACACCTCATGAAGCCTTGAATTCATGGATTTTTTGGGGGTTTTTTTTCCGCATTCCTGAGCCAATAATTTGATTACCGTTGGAAAGATGCTAATGTATCCGGTAGGAGACACAAAGTAGACTCTTTGTGTCTCCTACCGGAAATACAACCCTACATCCATCCATAGCCTTTAAAGGACAAATGGACCTTTACAGGGTCTGTAACTCAGAGTGTACACATGGAACCAAATGGACTCGTATGGGTCCATTTGGTTCCATATGTACACCTTCAAGAGTTGTGGTGGTCCTTGACATTGAAGAACCTCTAGTATTATAATTGAATATCAGACAGAAATACCAGCTCTGACCGTGTGAATAACAACACATTCAGTCAAACTCTTTCATGTCCAATAACCCCCAAAATTATGCAAGTATTTTAACATATACATATATTATATAATAAATATTTATATATATAAATAATTATATATTAAAAAAATAATATTAAAATGTATTATCAAAACATAAAATTAACAAAATTATGATAATTTTAATTATACAATAAATAATGATATAATACATATATATTTAAATAAATATTTATATATTATATAATAAATATTATATCATATGTTATGCAAGTATTTGGCCGCAGACCCTCATCTAAAAACATTTAGTCCCCCCCCACACAAGAAGCAAAAATGTTAGTTAAAAATGTTCACTTTAAAAGAATATATATCAAACATTTGCGCAAATCTTCACGATTTTTCAACAATAGCAGATCTACAAGCTCGTAGCGCGGCACCGAGTGCCGCGCTACGAGCTTGTAGATCTGCTATTGTTGAATAGCCCAAAGAAATCTAAAATGACAGATTATTTTCCGGTCTTAATGGGTTGAACCGGTTCACAAGTTATTTTTTTTGTTCTTGGTATTAAGACAAACACAAATAACCAAAAACAAAATAAAAACACAATCAGCCGTTTATTTATACAAGTGTCTTTATTCACCAACTGGCAACAACGTGCGACCCTCGTTGACTCTCCGCCGAGTTAACGAGGCTCGCCCGTACGTTCATTATTAGCAAACAATAAGAGCGACCGAAGTCCATGACGTCACTCGCTCATCCTCTGGCTGGCTCACGTTCTCTATGGAGAATAACATGGGGTCATCCTTAGAATCGTCTCATATAAGAAAAACAAACAAATTGCCCCCCGGGGAGCGATATTGTCAGGGAGGAGGTTCTGTATCGTTTATGATAGTCTGTCACTCATATTTGATACAGTCTGTTTCTGACGAAAATGTAATTAATTTGGCCGAAGTAACATTAGCGTTGACATTAGCGTTAACATTAGCATTAGCGTATGCTTCATATCCATACCAGTCAAACCTCCGGGATCGTTTTGTTTATTTTTGGAACACAGTTCTTATATGACACGATTTTAAACACGTCTATGGGGATTCAGAATGCGGGGGGGAGGGGACGTGACCCAGGTAGGAGGCGTAAATGACGTCAGACTTCGGTGCTCAATACGTTCAGTTTACCGTTGAATACGACCGCGTTCAATGAACGCGCTCTTTTTTTTTTTAGCGCGTTCACGCACAACACTGAGCCTATGTAACTTGACTGTAAAATCCTAACGTTTGTGTGTGTGTGTGTGTGTGAGTGTTTGTGTGTAGGTGTATGTATGTGTGTGTGTGTGTGTGTGTGTGTGTGTGTGTGTGTGTGTGTGTGTGTGTGTGTGTGTGTGTGTGTGTGTGTGTGTGTGTGTGTGTATGTATGTATGTATGTGTGTGTGTGTGTGTGTGCTTCATAACTAATTACTAGCGTACACTGTCCATCACTGTACTCAGTTTTTATTTTTTTACAACAGTGGTTCTCAAAGTGCCTTCCGGGGACCCCCAGGGGTCCTTCTGACCGATGCCAGAATTAGATACCCATTTTGGAGTGTAATAACTGATTCTTTGACCCACATTTTGTCAAAAAGTGCAAACATTGTTTTTAACTGATTTGCAAAAAAAAAAAAAAATTTAGCCACTTAAGCCAATCTATAAGCTCACAACCTGAGCTTGTATATCTGGAAGTTCTGGGAAAAAAAAGTTAAACTTCTGACATTGTTCGCCTTTAAATCGCATATTATAGGACATTATAGGTTAAAATGGGGTGGATAATTGTAGATACTGACGTCGTCAAATATAATCATTGATAATACATCGGCCACAGCGATGTATTAGTTTTAAGAAGCACATTTAAACGCCATGTCACCGTTTGTTGGTTCATTGATTTGAGCATCAGTGAAATATACAGCATTCAAACCAAAACAACAAGAATATGAACCAGTTTTTATATTTTTCATTTTTCCACATTCACACATTAATGAAACATCTAGTTTAGAACAAACTGGAGAAGAAAAAATAAACTGGAAACACACAAGAAAGGCGAAAAAAAATCATCTTGAACAAAAACGTATCAGTTTTACACAGAATAAAAGATTGCTATTTTAACAAGTCTGGACTAAAACAACACACAGCCTTTTTTCCTACGTATATTGATCCCTTTTTGATTTGAGCTAAAAAGCATTATTTTACACTCAAAAATAGCAGATCTACAAGCTCATAGCGCGGCACCGAGTGCCGCGCTATGAGCTTGTAGATCTGCTATTTTTGAAAGATCGTGAAAGTGTGGCCATAGACCCCATCTGGCCATGGGGTCTATTTCCAGAATTCAGAGTTGTCCCACGCGAGCCACCGTAGTCTGAACACACCAACAGCTGTTGTGCGTTTTGCCAAGTCCCGGAAAGGACGCGCCGTGATTGGCCAGTACAGTCACTTTGATTGGCAGTTGTGCCGAACGCTCTAATAACAGACTAATAACGAATTAGTCAGATTCTAATCATCTAACAGATTCATGATAAAAACTAAACACTTTTGACCTCAATAAGAAAATTGCAAGTCATTGGCCAGTCATTTGGGATCAACATAAGTAGGGAAAAAAGTCTATGTTATTTTAGTACGGACTTGTCCTTTAAATTACGCTAGAAAAAAAACGTTCGACAATGTTTTGTTTTTTGTTTTTTTGAAAAATGTGTTTGTTTTTTCTTTCTTAAAGCGATAACCTGACAAATAAAAACAAAAATAACAACAAAAAAAAATGTATACGTGTTCAAACATGTCTGTCGGTTATTTTTTTAACAAATGATTACAAACAATAATAAAAAGTGAAATAAATCATGTCAATGCAGAATTACAGGATATCGGAGAAGAAAAAAAATAATAAAATAATAACATAAAAGGTGGAAAAACTTTTTTTTCTTTTTTTATCCGTAATTTTTTCATTACGAGACAAATAAATAGTGACAGAGCCTTTCCGGCTGGGCTGTCATCTTGACCAATAGAAACCGTGTCATTTTAATTAATATTCAGATTCATGGCGCTTTTCCATTACATGTAACGATTCTCAACGCGCGGTCCGAGGACCAAGCCAGGGTTCCAAACGGACCCTTTAAGGGTCTGTAACTCCCCAAGAGTGTAACAAACAAATGTGGTTCAAACGTGGTTCTGTTCTGGACCCCTAGTGGGTCCCCAAACCGCCCGTTGAGATCCAGTGCTCTATGCGACTCGCTTCACTGCAGTTAGGACCGCCCTAAATGTATATAGCAGGTCGTCATAGCGACGCCCCTAACCGACGCTAAAGTTAGAGCTAACGCTAATATAATATCACTGTGTGGAAACGATCTATTCATCCTGTACAGTTAAATATAAAAAAAAAAAAAAAAAAAGGTTCTTATAACATTTGTTTAGGTGATAAATAAATAGGCCATGCAGTTGTTCAGTATTGATAGATTGTATATTTTTTACAACGTCTAAGTCAGGGGTCTTCAACGTTTTCAGGCCAAGGACCCCCTAGCTGAGAGAGAGATGAAGCAGGGACCCCCTCTATACTGTATACAATTGAGTTTCAGATTCAACTTTTTTTGGTTACTTGGTCTGCTCTTTTTTCCCTCTATACCTAATACCTCTTTGCCAAAAAATGGCAGATCTACAAGCTCACAACGCCTCGCAGCGCGAGGCGTTGTGAGCTTGTAGATCTGCTATTTTTGGCTAAAGTTCTCCTCAGAAAAGGGATGTTAGGGTTCAAGTGGTTAAGATAAAAACAAAAATCCTATCACACAAAAATTTGGCGGACCCCCTGTAGTAACTCTGAGGACCCCCTAGGGGTCCCGGACCCCCTGTTGAAGACCCTTGGTCTAAGTTTAATAGTTGGTTTAGCGGTACAGCGGTTGAGTCCATGCAGTGATAGGGGAGACGGTTCTGACGGGATTCTCTCTGACAAATCAGCTTTGAGTTTTTTTGGAATTTTGGGAGGTGGAAAAGTTGGAGCACGACTGATATTAGATCAACATTAACCCGTTAAGACCTGAGGCCGATTCTAAAAATGTTTTCTAAATCCAAACAGTTTTTTGAAAAAAATGTATACAATTTTTTTTTTTTCACGATTTTTCAAAAATAGCAGATCTACAAGCTCATGTGCCGCGCCATGAGCTTGTAGATCTGCTATTTTTGAATAGCCAAAGAAATCTAAAGTGACACAGATGCGTTCCAGATCTTAATGGGTCTTCTCTTCTCTGGCAAAATAGCAGATCTACAATGCGTTTTTGAGCTTGTAGATCTGCCATTTTCTGGTGGAGAGATTTGGTGTAGATTAAAGACAAAAGCGTCCCAAGTACGTGGCCAACTAAGGTCCGGGTGTCTGACGGGACAATTTCACGATAAATTAAAAGCTATATGATTATTGCGAGCATTATTTTATCGCGATAGACGATATTAATGAGTATCGTCCCATCCCTAATCAATACTACACATCCATATCATGATGTGTGACTTCATATTGTTAGATTTCTGGATCAATATTGTGATCAGGGTCAATCAAGCTCCAATAGATGTAAATGAAACATGCCTCTTAGACCGTTCAACATAATAACTTTACATTTTAGACTGACGACGTTTTAATATATTTATTAGAATGTTTTATTTTTAAGCCATTTCTATTGTGAATGTTTTATTTTTTATTACAATTAGTTTATTGTTGATTTGGTGTCAGTTTTTCATGCATAAGTGCTGTGGAGACAGGTTTTGCTAAACACAGATTTTTTTAATGAGCTGGTTTAAAAAAAAACGACAGTTCTTTTTAAAATAAATGTGTTTTTTGTACTTCCACAAATGGTAAAAAACATTCCAAAAAAAATTGCCGATCTACAAGCTCACATAGCTAATTTATATATAGCTATATAATTATTTTACCCAGCCTTAACTTTTATGCATCGCCTAAGATCGCTTGGAACCCCCGACGAAGGTGATACCGAAAAGAAGTAACAGATTACTCATTTATACCGATAAAAATATCAGATTACCATCTTAAAGCAGGTACTTTGACCAAATAAAAGGCGAGTGGAGTGGAGTCGCTACATGCAGTGGAAAAGAGCCACTAGTAACACAGGTTCTCTACATAGGGTCTGGGGGCCTACCGAGGGTCTCGAATAGACCCCTGGGGGTCCGTAACTCTCGAGTGTACAAAATGGAACCAAATGGACCATTTGTAGGCCTGCCACAATTATATGAGATAAATGTCTTCTAAATCCCAACAGTTTTCTGAAAAAACGTATGTTTCTATAGCAGTGGTGCTCAAACCTTTTCATGTCAAGGACCCCCAAAATGACATGTATTTGGCCGCGGACCCCCATCTAAACATATGTTGTTCCAGGGACCCCCCAGAAGCAAAGAATAGTTAAAAATGTTCGCTTTAAAACAATATATATTCAAAGATTTGCACATATTTTCACGATTTAAAAAAAATAGCAGATCTACAAGCTCATAGCGCGGCACTTGGTGCCGCGCTATGAGCTTGTAGATCTGCTATTTTTGAATAGCCCAAAGTGTAAAATAATGCTTTAAGACCTGGAACGCATCCTTGTCACTTTTTGATTTGAGCTAAAAAGCATTATTTTACACTTTGGCTATTCAAAAATAGCAGGAAAATCTGTGCAAATCTTTGAATATATATATTATTTTAAAGCAAACATTTTTAACTCAAATCTTTGCTTCTGGGGGGTCCCTGGAACTAAATATTTTGAGATGGGGGGTCCGCAGCCCAAATACATATCATTTTGGGTGGAGTTTTGGGACGTGGACAAGTTGGAGCACGACTGATATTAGACCAACATTAAGTTTTCCAGAAGAAAACTGTTAGGATTTAGAAGACATTTTGTAGAATCTGAAACCTCAGGCCTTAAAGGGTTTAAACGCCAAAAGAGAAATGTAGTTTTTATTCATAATGTTTTAGTGCTCAACGACAAAAAAACGCAATTAAATTGTTAAAAGCAATTATTTGTGTGGACAATTAATCGGCATGCAAAATGTCATAATAGTGACGGCACTCTCAGAGTTACAGACCCGTAAGGGTCCTTTTAGGTTCCATTTGTACACTCTCAGAGTTACAGACCCGTAAGGGTCCATTTGGTTCCATTTGTACACTCTCAGAGTTACAGACCCATAAAGTGGTCCAATTCTGACCCTCCCCGCGGCCCCCAGACCCACCGTTGATAAACCAGCGCAACACAAATAGTCTGTTCATTTTAATTATTCATCAAACTCTTTACATCTCCCTCCCTCCCCCTCCCCCTCCCCTCCCCTCAGTCCGATCACGTAGATTGAATTATTATTCTTTTATGTGTTATGTTGTTGTTTCAGGCGTAAACACACTTGTGGATCTTCAGGTTGCGCTTGTCGGAGTACCTCTTGCCGCACTTGTCGCAGATGTACTGCTTGCCGCCGGCGTGCACGTGGCGCTTGTGCGTGCGCAGGTGGCTGCCCTGGCTGAAGGCCTTGCCGCAGACGTCGCAGCCGTAGGGCTTCTCCCCGGTGTGGATGCGGACGTGCAGCTTCAGGCTGTTGGCGTTGTTGAAGCGCTTCTCGCAGAAGTCGCAGCTGAAGGGCTTCTCCGCCGAGTGCGTCCGGCCGTGTGAGATCAGGCTGCTCTGCTGGCTGAAGCACTTCCCACACTCTGTGAGGAACACAGAGAGTCACGGTTAACACATCTAGTGCCAGAGGTTTTTTTAAAACAGGGTTCATCCAGTGCCAGCGCTTTACCGTTTACGCTTATCTGTTTAGAGCTGTAGACGCCACAACGAGGAAGCGGATGTAAACAAAAGGCTGTGTGCACGATGGTGGAGGGTCCCGTCTAACGACTGGAACAATAATATCTCTAACGCGATCCGCCATTGCAGAGTGATCGTACGTCGAAAATGGCTCGTTTCCACCACGGTAAAAACATATGGAGATATGGACCTTTTTCTCAAGATCCCATCATTGGAGAGGACGGGAGTTTTTTTTGGACTGGACTCACATCCGTCCATTACATTTTACAGGGTCCGTGGATCATTCCTAAGTTGCGTTAGAGCGCCCCCATGTGGAGAAAATAAAATTGAACACACGTAGATCGACGGTTATGGCACTCGATGTGTTAAGATCACACTCTGAGGATTGCATGGTTTAAAAGGATCCCTGGATAATAGAGATCCCGCAACCCGCCAGAAAACACACACAAGCAAGTCCTTTCAATTGCTTTTTCAGAGAGAGAGAGAGAGAGAGAGAGAGAGAGAGAGAGAGAGAGAGAGAGAGAGAGAGAGACAGAGAGACAGAGAGACAGAGAGAGAGAGAGACAGAGAGAGAGAGAGAGAGAGAGAGAGAGAGAGAGAGAGAGAGAGACAGAGAGACAGAGAGAGAGAGAGAGAGACAGAGAGAGAGAGAGAGAGAGAGAGAGAAAGTGTGTTTTGGTGTTTTTTTTCTTGCGTGGGTTGACCCGCTTCGCTCGCCCCGCGATAATTGCATCGTATCATAATCGTCCACTATAACTAAAATACATTAAAAACACCTTAAATATTGTATTTATTTGATCCTATAGTTTATTTGAGGTATTACACTGTTCTCTCTGTGTGACTATTTGACCTTTACCTTGTTTATTGACTAGAGATCATGTGTGTATTCCTACACGGTAACCATGGTAACATTATAATGTGATGTAGGCCTACATGGTAACCATGGTAACATTATAATGTGATGTAGGCCTACATGGTAACCATGGTAACGTTATAATGTGCTGTAGGCCTACATGGTAACCATGGTAACGTTATAATGTGATGTAGGCCTACATGGTAACCATGGTAACGTTATAATGTGCTGTAGGCCTACATGGTAACCATGGTAACGTTATGTGCTGTAGGCCTACATGGTAACCATGGTAATATTATAATGTGCTGTAGGCCTACATGGTAACCATGGTAACGTTATGTGCTGTAGGCCTACATGGTAACCATGGTAATATTATAATGTGATGTAGGCCTACATGGTAACCATGGTAACCATGGTAACGTTATAATATGCTGTAGGCCTACATGGTAACCATGGTAACGTTATAATGTATACATTGATGTGAGGATGCTCATGGTTTGACCTTTGCACTCAAAGGGTCTCTCCCCGGTGTGGATGCGTTTGTGGATCCTCAGGTTGACTGACTGACGGAAGGCCTTCCCACACAGGTCACAGGCGTAGGGCCGGGCGCCCGTGTGCACCCTCTGGTGGTTCTTCAGGTTCACTGCATGACGGAAGGCCTTGGGACACACGGTGCACTGGAAGGGCTTCACACCTGAACACACAGAGACAAAGAAACACACCTGAACACACAGAGACAAAGAAACACACCTGAACACACAGAGACAAAGAAACACACCTGAACACACAGAGACACAGAAACACACCTGAACACACAGAGACAAAGAAACACACCTGAACACACAGAGACAAAGAAACACACCTGAACACACAGAGACACAGAAACACACCTGAACACACAGAGACACAGAAACACACCTGAACACACAGAGACAAAGAAACACACCTGAACACACAGAGACAAAGAAACACACCTGAACACACAGAGACACAAAGAAACACACCTGAACACACAGAGACACAAAGAAACACACCTGAACACACAGAGACAAAGAAACACACCTGAACACACAGAGACAAAGAAACACACCTGAACACACAGAGACACAGAAACACACCTGAACACACAGACACAAAGAAACACACCTGAACACACAGAGACACAGAAACACACCTGAACACACAGAGACACAAAGAAACACACCTGAACACACAGAGACACAAAGAAACACACCTGAACACACAGAGACAAAGAAACACACCTGAACACACAGAGACAAAGAAACACACCTGAACACACAGACACAAAGAAACACACCTGAACACACAGAGACACAGAAACACACCTGAACACACAGAGACACAGAAACACACCTGAACACACAGAGACACAGAAACACACCTGAACACACAGAGACAAAGAAACACACCTGAACACACAGAGACACAGAAACACACCTGAACACACAGAGACACAAAGAAACACACCTGAACACACAGAGACAAAGAAACACACCTGAACACACAGAGACAAAGAAACACACCTGAACACACAGAGACAAAGAAACACACCTGAACACACAGAGACAAAGAAACACACCTGAACACACAGAGACAAAGAAACACACCTGAACACACAGAGACAAAGAAACACACCTGAACACACAGAGACACAGAAACACACCTGAACACAGAAACATTATTCCATTGTAGACCTGCGGAGCACCATTGTTTGACTGTCTGAGAGGCATCTGGACACATAATCCACTCATAAATGTGTATATCTACACTAATAAATAATCCCTGTGAAAATATATCATTTTATAAAGTAATTTAAACAAACTGCTTTAACAGTCATTCAGATAAGATTGTAGACAATCTACAAGCTCACAAGCCAGCGACACGTTGTGAGCTTGTAGATCTGCTATTTTCAAAATATACGAGCGCTCGGGAGTTTAGACCGGCGCAGCCGCGCTGCTGTTATATTTTCATGGCCACCGGGAGATCAGACATTTAACCCATGGTCCAACACACACCATCCTTCATTCATTAATGTTCTCTCCAGGCTATCTCTCATTAATGCGGGACGGGACTCGCCCGTCCGACGGTCCGAGTCTCACTGGGAAATGGGAATAGCCTACATGACGGCTTTATTTTAGCGTAACTCAAACGCGCACTGCTCGGTATGGGTTAAATACATTAATATACAAAAGTATTCCATTCAGTTGTGTATGGTATGTCTTGTCTTGTTATAATCGTAAGTAATGTAGCTATTGATTTAAGAATGTCCTTGTAATGTCTATTGTATGTCTTGTCAAAAAAAAAATTGCATCATCTGTTAAAAGAAATGTATCTGTTTGTTTGTCCACGAAAGAAAATAAAATACAAATCATAAAAATAAAATAAAAAAAGTATTCCATTCATGGCGATGTGATTGGTATCATAATATGTCATTCATGTAGGCCAAAGACAAAGATTGTACCGCTACGGTACGGATTACATGAAAAACACAGCTGGGCAGGGCGTGTGTGTGTGTGTGTGTGTGTGTGTGTGTGTGAGTGAGAGAGAGAGGGGCGTGTGCGTGTGTGGCGAGGCGAGCGAGGGAAACTCTTTCTTATTGGCTTTTCATGATGTCTTCTTTGGTCGTATTCTGGTTCTTCAATCTTCATGTCGAAAAACGAGTGTCATTATCAACCGGTCAGGATGTCGGGAGAGATTTATTTTTTCCGGTCTTTGTCATAAAAAAAACGGTCAAAACCGGCAATTATCAGACTGACGCGACCTCTGACACACACACACACACACACACACACACACACACACACACACACACACACACACACACACACACACACACACACACACACACACACACACACACACACACACACACACAGCAGAAGTGCAAGACTAAGAACTTTGTTTCCTCTGGTGATCCAGCCTATAGGACATTATACCCATGGACTGTGTGTGTGTGTGTGTGTGTGTGTGTGTGTGTGTGTGTGTGTGTGTGTGTGTGTGTGTGTGTGTGTGTGTGTGTGTGTGTGTGTGTGTGCGTGCGTGCGTGCGTGTGTACCTGTGTGTGTGTGTGTGTGTGTGTGTGTGTGTGTGTGTGTGTGTGTGTGTGTGTGCGTGTGTACCTGTGTGTGTGTGTGTGTGTGCGTGTGTACCTGTGTGTGCGTGTGTACCTGTGTGTGTGTGTGTGTGTGTGTGTGTGTACCTGTGTGTGTGTGTGTGTGTGTGTGTGTGTGTGTGTGTGTGTGTGTGTGTGTGTGTGTGTGTGTGTGTGTGTGTGTGTGTGTGTGTGTGTGTGTGTGCGTGTGTGTGTGTGTAGTACCTGTGTGTATGAGCTCGTGGGCCTTCAGGGTGATCTGGCGGGTGAACCCTTTGCCACAGACGTCACAGATGAAGATCTTCTCTCCGGTGTGGATGGCCGTGTGGCGCGCCAGGTTCTGCGCCAGGTTGAAGCTCCGCCCACACACGTCACAGCCGTAGGGCTTGTCCCCGGAGTGCACGGCGCTGTGCGCCTTCAGGTGGGCGTGCTTGGAGAAGCACTTGCCGCACTGGAGGCACTCGAAGGGCTTCTCCCCCGTGTGAGCCAGCTCGTGTTCCAGCAGGCCCTGCTTGTGGGTGAACTTCTTGCCGCACACCTAGAGTTAAGACAGTGGTGTGTACAATGATACAGCATTGATTAACCCTTTAAGACTGGGAAAGCATCGGTCTGTCATTTTTGGATTTCTTTGGCTATTCATATAGCAGATATACAGGCTCAAGCTCATCACAAGCATGGCTATGCGCTTGTAGATTTGCTATTTTGAGAAAATGTGTGCAAATCTTTGAACATATATATATATATTTTTAAAGCGAACAACTGGAACAACACATTTTGAGATGGGTGTCCATGGGCCAAATAAATATCTAAAAATGTTTTCTAAATCCTAACAGTATGTTGCTATATAACTTTGGCCGCAGACCCCCACCATCACAAAATGTTTTGTTCCAGGGACCCCCTCAGAAGCAAAGATTTGAGTTAAAAAATGTTGCATTAAAAATATATATATTCAAAGATTT
Organism: Gymnoscopelus microlampas; assembly: GCF_963454915.1. NCBI lineage: Eukaryota > Metazoa > Chordata > Actinopteri > Myctophiformes > Myctophidae > Gymnoscopelus > Gymnoscopelus microlampas. Next base: position 50,038,795 of record NC_139951.1, read on the forward strand.
GCAAACATGTTCATGATTTTTCAAAAAAAGACAAAGTTGCGTTCGCGGCTTTAACTCATTGACTGCCAATCACGTGAGAGTGTACAAATGGAACCAAATGGACCCTAACGGGTCCATTTGGTTCCATTTGTACACTCTCAAGAGTTACAGACCTGTAAGGGTCCATTTGGTCCCTGTCCATCATTTAGCTGGGGACCCCCTGGAACCCCCTCAAGTACCCCTGGGGTAGGGCTTTAACCAACTAGTCGACTAGTTGGTTAAATAGTCGACTAGTTTAAATAGTAAACTAGTCGACTAGTATAACCACTAGTCGACCTTGTTGGTACTAGTCAAAAAAAAAAACATTTTTAATGCCATAGTAATGGCCCATCTTACTATTATTATTATCCTCCTGACTTTATTTTTTATCAAAAGGGGGTCAAAAGCATGCCCAATAAAAGCCTATTATTGGGCAAAGGGGATCCTTGGAGACGCTGCTGTGGTGCTGTGCTGCTGTGCCAGAAGCGCTTCCCTTATAACGCCATAAAAATAAGGGCAGGAGGATAATAATAATAGTAATATAGTAGTAGGATGGCATTCAAACAATACCACCCAAAAAAAAAAAAGAAAAGTAAATTTCAGCTAGTCGACTACCACTGGGTCAAATTAGTCGATCTGTAAAAATCTCTAGTCGTGAAAGCCGTAACCTGGGGGTCCTCGGACCCCACTTATAGAACCCCTGCTCTATGCCAAACGCACCTCGCAGGTGAAGGGCTTGTCCGGCTTGGCCACCATGGGGCGGGGCATGACGTGGTGCATCATGCTGTGGTGCATCATCAGGGGCGGGGGGGGCCGCGCGTGGTGCAGCTTGAAGTGGCTCTGCTTGCGGAAGCTCTTCCCGCACTGGGAGCAGATGGAGAGCTTCTGCCCCCCCGCGGGCAGCACCTCCTCGCCCAGCACCGGGTGGAAGGTGGGGTCCTCCCGCTCCGTGGGGTCCACCATGTGCCGGCCCCCCGTCACGGGGCACACGTCGTCAGACATGCCGGCCATGTCCTCCGAGTCGGACGCCTCCACGGCCGCTCCTACAGGAGGAGGAGGAGGAGAGGTGGAGAGAAAGAAACAAGGACGATATGTGAACACTAGTGAACACAGGTTGGGTTTTTTCATGACCCGCCCCGGAACCGAACCCGCCTCGACCCGCGCCGCACACGATATATAAATCAACGACTCGACCCGCCCCGCGACCCGCGGTGAAAAAAAAGAAGATAATAATGAGTGAGTGTGAGTGAACTGGGGTAATGGGATAACTGCAGAGCTGTGAGACACAGCAGCACCAGGCTGTCTGGAATGAACCCACACTCTGACATTGTCAGATCATGATAAAAAACTTAAATAATTATGATGGGTTTTAACACATCGGGTGCCAGCATTCTCTCCATTGACTGCGCTTTACTGTTTAAAGCTTCCACGTGCGTTACAAGCAAATCCACGCAAAAAAAAGCATCGATTCATGTTGTGCCATGAGCCTGGCTACAGCCTGGAACCATAACATTTCCCTCGCGGGTTACAACGGGGGGGGGATCGCGCATCGCGCATGACCGGTTTTCCCCACAGGAAACAGATTCGGAGATATAGGCGTTTCAAAGTAGGAAATAGACAGGAAGCGGATGGGAGCCATTTTTTTGTTTCCGGTGAGCGATCTGGCACTTCCTTCGCAGGATTACAATGGGTGCTCCCAGAGCTGCTCTAGCCCCGCCCGCGCGGAGAAAAATGAAAAAAACAAAAAGACTGAAATCACGGTTCAGACCGTGAACGGCACCGGAGCGCTACTATGTAAACACACGGTTCAGACCGTGATAGGCACCCGATGTGTTAATAGTAGTTTTATCCATATATATCAATATTAATAATAGGCTTAAATGTGATTTCGTTTTGTGTGTGAGAGTGGTGTTGATGACCCGCAACCCGCATAATTGCCTCTGAAATCTTGACTGTCCGCCCACGCCGCGGGTTGACCCATTACCCACGGGTCGCATCACTAGTGAAAACACAGATTAGGACGAAGCTACTACACCAGCTAAGACATACTGGTGGGCCACATGCAGCCCCCACATTCACTTAAGGCGGCCCACAGGTTAATATCACAATACTGATATACCATAATTTACGTATTATTGATTTCAGCTGTTACAATTCCAAACATGCAAACATGACCCACTTTAATTACTTCAGTCTATATTAGTACCTTAATGACTTTTTATGTCCAATGTATTTGTATTTAAGTTCATAAAGTTAACATAAGTATAACTAAATGCATTTCAAATTAAATAAAAAAATTACTTAGCAGAACGCTAATAAAAAAATAGCAAAAAAAATAATCTGGATTCCAATTCAAAAATAGCAAAAATAGCAGATCTACAAGCTCAAAACGCGTCGCACTGCGACACGCTGTGGCGACCATTTTGTGGTTCCACAAATTGAAAGCCTATTCATGTTTCCCATAGAGATTTCCGAAAATATTTAAATTAATTATTTTAATAATATAGTTTGTTGACTACTTTACTTTTGACGGCAAATGTAATCTTTTTTTTCTATTTTTTTTAGCGGTATTAAAAAGGTCTTCAAGGTCCTTAAATTGTATCTTTATAAATGCACAGATACCCTGTAAACACTTATACTGTATGTTGGTTTGTTTACTGTTGAGTGAGAAAACAATGTTGCACATTAAGATCATCTGGGGACCCCCCGAAAACCACGTGGGGACCCCGTGGTTTACCCTCGACACTCACTCTCAGCGATGGCGTCCAGGTCGATGTTCCCGTGTTCGTCTTTGATGCTGACCGCCAGCACGAAGGGAGCGTCCATGTCGACCACGCCCTCCTCGTTAACGATCTGACAGGAGATTAACATTAAATAACATTAAATAACATTAAATACCACACATACTCTTTCTGTAAATATGCATTGCATTGCTCCTGTATTGATGATGATGATGATTTGAGCTATTTTTGTGTCATATTTCTCAGCATCTCTTGCGTAGCTCTACCTGCTGTACCGTCTGTGATTTGTCCATCAATCCATCGATGGATGGATCAATGAATGAGTGAGTTCTCACCTCTTCGTTGATGGAGCCGTCGTCATGCTGTGCAGAGGGAGAGCTTCCTCCATAGCAATGTTCAGCTTCTGGGTGAGAACAAAAACACCATCACCTTATATGTACACACACCTAAAACACCATCACCTTATATGTACACACACCTAAAACACCATCACCTTATATGTACACACACCTAAAACACCATCACCTTATATGTACACACACCTAATACACCATCACCTTATATGTACACACACCTAAAACACCATCACCTTATATGTACACACACCTAAAACACCATCACCTTATATGTACACACACCTAATACACCATCACCTTATATGTACACACACCTAAAACACCATCACCTTATATGTACACACACCTAAAACACCATCACCTTATATGTACACACACCTAAAACACCATCACCTTATATGTACACACACCTAATGCACCATCACCTTATATGTACACACACCGTTCATACACCTAATACATTTAAATGATCATGAATCATGATAATATAAACTAGAACATGTGCTCCTCGGAGCACAGGTCTCCGCCAGTACTGTTCCTGATTAATCCTGTCTTAAGCGTTGCTCCGCCATTTCTCAGCCATTTCGTGATTATTCCTGTCTTACCTCACTCTCTTTCAAAGTGACACATCTATTTATAGGCCGCTATACGTCATGCGTCTCACTAGCCAATCAGAGCACACTCTTTCAACGTATTGTCACGTGTCACGTGATGCTTGACCAATGTTAGCTTGGCCGAGGGGGGGGGGGGGGGGGGGGGGGCGGAAAGTGAAAACATAGTCTCCTGGCGGAGACAACTAACGGTACTTCAAAACAGTTATTCGTTTTCAAAGTCTGGCCAACCTCAGGTAGGCTGAAACACATCTTATTATCTTATTTTACTACTATATAATTGACAAAAGCTCCGAAGTTCGTCCGGGATTCGCAAGCACAGGATCACTCCACATGCCTCCAAGACCCGCCACAGACTGTTGATCAGAGCTATGGCTATGATTTAGGCATCTTACCTCACCTCCATCTGTGATCACACTATGTTTTAGACATCTTACCTCACCTCCATCAGTGATCAGACTCTATGTTTTAGACATCTTACCTCACCTCCATCAGTGATCAGACTATGTTTTAGACATCTTACCTCACCTCCATCAGTGATCAGACTCTATGTTTTAGACATCTTACCTCACCTCCATCAGTGATCACACTCTATGTTTTAGACATCTTACCTCACCTCCATCTGTGATCAGACTCTATGTTTTAGACATCTTACCCTCACCTCCATCAGTGATCAGACTCTATGTTTTAGACATCTTACCTCACCTCCATCAGTGATCACACTCTATGTTTGATTGATTCTCTGATTCGCCTATCAGACCCTCAGCCTGATCTGGCAGGTTGCCATAGCAACCAGATACAGGAAGTCTGACCTCTATCACATGGCCGAGGTTGGGAGGTTGGGAGGTTGGGAGGATGTGACTAGAAAGTACGCTCACATTCATATTCATTTTGTATTTTAAAAATAAGATAAACCACGCCGCATCAAGGATTTCATTAGGTAGGCCCTGTTACAATGCCCTTGATCGCGGCCGGAGTGACCAGAGGGTGAGGCTTGCGGGTTCCGGCCGCCTGATGACGTGCCTGGTGACGTAGGGTATTGATCCCAGGCTACTCACCCACACCGTCAGACAGGATGTAGTAATGTTTGTAGTCCTACAGACAGGATGTAGTAATGTTTGTAGTCCTACAGACAGGATGTAGTAATGTTTGTAGTCCTGCTGACAGGATGTAGTAATGTTTGTAGTCCTACTGACAGGATGTAGTAATGTATGTAGTCCTACAGACAGGATGTAGTAATGTTTGTAGTCCTACAGACATGATGTAGTAATGTTTGTAGTCCTAGAGACAGGATGTAGTAATGTTTCTAGTCCTACTGACAGGATGTAGTAATGTGTGTAGTCCCACAGACAGGATGTAGTAATGTTTGTAGTCCTACAGACAGGATGTAGTAATGTTTGTAGTCCTACAGACAGGATGTAGTAATGTTTGTAGTCCTACAGACAGGATGTAGTAATGTTTGTAGTCCTACAGACAGGATGTAGTAATGTTTGTAGTCCTACAGACAGGATGTAGAGACGTTTCTAGTCCTACTCACCCACACCGTCAGACAGGATGTTGAGCACGCTGGTCAGAGGTTTCTTCTTCTTGGAGCCGCGGGACTCTTCAAAGTCCATAAGAACCTTGGCGTCGTCGACGATCTTCATCATCTTCCCCAGCGCCTCGTTGCCCAGCGTCTCCATGACCGACGCAAACAGAGTCTGAAGGAAACACACAAACAAAACGATTTACTATCTTTTTTTTTGCGGCGCTAGCCGCTCTCTATACCTTTAGGTATAGAGCGGGTCCTGCTCTATACCTGACTTTGTCCGTGTTCACCGTCAACGCTCTGATTGGTCAGACCCGTCAACGCTCTGATTGGTCAGACCCGTCAACGCTCTGATTGGTCAGACCCGTCAACGCTCTGATTGGTCAGACCCGTCAACGCTCTGATTGGTCAGGTGCGTCAACAAAGTGATTGGTCAAGCTTCACGTGACACATGGCTATAAACACATTATAAACACATATCGATGACAAAATGTATCAAAGGCGCCGCTACCTTCACACAGGGTGTGATTTTTTATGTTTTATCCCACACTATTTGTAACCCATTTTTTTCACCCAGTGCCAATAGGCTCTATGCACAGCAGCCATTTTGGAGAGAAAAATTGGGCCTCTTCTTACTTCCTTCACAGGTGTTACCAATGACACTAATGAAGGCTCTGTTCCATTCATAGTCAAACAGAGTCAGGGTGCTGATATTGTGCATGTTGGCTCACTGGAAACACTAGTGGGTCTCAAAGTGTGGTCCAGGGACCTTCATGGTTCCTTGAGGGGGTGTAACTCTGAGAGTGTACAAATGGAACCAAATGGACCCTCCCGGGTCCATTTGGTTGCATTTGTACACTCTCAGAGTTATGGGGGTCCTTGAAATTAAAAAGATTGAGAACCACTGTGCTACACTAAATGGAACAGAGCCTTCATTAGTATCATTGGTAACACCTGTGATGGAAGTTAGGAAGAGGCCCAATTTCTGTCCAATATGGCTGCTGTGCATAGCAGTGGCGTACCCACCATAGAGGCAAGGCAGGCGGCCGCCTGCCCAACTAAAATCTCGCCTCCCCTAGAAAATAAAGTAAAAGACTGACTGAGAAGCAGGCAGTGAATAAAATCCAAACAGAAAACTGTCCGTCGGGCCGTTAGCCCGCCAGACAGCCAATACACTATCCATTCAGCAAAGCGACCCTCGCCTATAGTGATGCAAATGTCCTCACGGGGTGCCAGGGGTGGGGGTCTGGGCCATCACCTGTACTCACCTGGCAAAAAAAGGGGCTCTGAGAGCAGCTTGAGCCATTCATTACTAAACTACAACATGAAGAGACCACCACTGAAGAAGAGATTCATCCAGAGGACACTATGGAGGGGGGGGGGGGGAATCTCGCCTGCCCTAAAGGTAATTCCTGGGAACGCCACTGGTGCGTAGAGCCCATTTCCTAACTTACGCTGTAATCATGGGCGCTACTCTCCCTCTGCCAGCCTGGGGAGAGCCCCGAACTGAGCTCATGCTTCCTTCAATGTATTAAGAGCTAGGACGTAGCTTCTTATCACCTGACAGGAGAAGGACCCCCAAAATGATATGTATTTGGCCGCGGACCCCCACCTCAAAATATGTTGTTCCAGGGACCCCCCCCCAGAAGCAGAAGATTTGAGTACAAAATGTCTGCTTTAAAAATATATATATTCAAAGATTTGCACACATTTTCTCGATTTAAAAAAAATAACAGATATACAAGCTTATACACGCTACGAGCTTGTAGATCTGCTATTTTTAAATAGCCAAAGTGTAAAATAATGCTTTTTAGCTCAAATCTAAAAATGACACAGATGCGTTCCAGGTCTTAACACATTGAGTGCCATAAACGGTCCGGATGGTTTTTGGCCCTTTTATTTTTTTTATATATTTTTCCCACGTGGGGGCGCTCTAACGAAACTTTGGGATCATCCAAGGAGTCTCTAAGAAGGAGAGGCCGGATGTGGATCCATGTCAAAAAATGCTTCCGTTCGTCCGCTCCAATGTTATCTCCTTGACTAAAAGCTTAATATCTCCTATTTCTTTTTAACGTGGTGGAAACGAGCCGTTTTCGATGGGCGATCACTCTGCAATGGAGGATCGCGTTAGAAATATTATTGTTCCAGGCGTTAGTCGGGACCCTCCACCGTCTCGCACACACGCTCTGTTTACATGCACGTCCGCGTCGGGGCTTCTACAGCACGAAACATATCAACGTAAGTGGATGGAAGATATGCTGGCACTAGATGTACCCTATTTTAATAAACCTCTGGCACACAATGTGTTAAATCTCTCCATTGAAAATAGCAGATCTAGATTGTAGATCTTGCTGTTTTCTGTGAAGGTTTTCCCACAGAACCCGGATGGGGTTTTTCAGTGGTTAACGTGCCTGTTATTACCCTGAGCCAAACACTGAGCTGAAACAGCAGCTGTACAAAGCTCAGGGTTTGACGGCTATTTCTGGCTCACACATATTTAGCACAGAGCACAAACAGGAGGAGGCCTAGTAAGGAGCCCTGTGGGACTCGCCTAAATATAGGCTTTAAGTTGTTAAAACTATACAGTATATCACGTATGAAGGCTTTATGAGCATTATGCTGTACAGTACGTCTGTATAGGGCTGTCACGATCTAGAGCGTTGGTTCTCAAAGTGGGGTCCGGGGACCCCCAGGGGTCCTTGAGGGAGTTCCAGGGGGTCCCCAGCTAAATGGTAGTTAGGAACCAAATGGGTCCTTATGGGTCTGTAACTCTGAGAGTGTACACTCTCAGAGTTAAATTGACATAGATTTTACAATATAAATTGGGGTCCCAGAGATAGAAATGCCATTAAATGGGGGTCCGTAGCCCTAATGCATGTTAAACTGGGGGTCCTTGAAATTAAAATGGTTGAGAATCACTGCTAGAACCGTAAAAATCTTCTCTTGTGGGGGTCCCTGGCATATCTGTTCAAATGGGGGTCCACGGGCTAATAAATGTCAATTTGGGGGTCCTTGACATGAAAAAGTTTGAGAACCACTGATCTAGAGTCATTAACTTGTAAGGCTACTTCTTGGCCTCAATCACAAAACCCATCTAACCTCCTGCTCATTTTGCTAGGATTGGAATGGATGGCTTAGGGTTGAGGACAGAGTACAGCAACTTGCTATGGTCCTGGTCTTCAAGATTCGACACAACATTGGGATCCCCCTGTATTTGTCAAAATACTTCCTAAACGTTAATGAAGTCCACGATCATAACACCAGAGGCAGCTCCACTGATCATGTTCAACCCAGATTTGGCTCAACAAAAGGGAATGAACTCGTTCTCATCAAAAATGTGGAATGCCCTACCAAAAGGAGTAAAGGAGTGTAAAACCCTACTCACTTTCAAAACTCCTGAAGGTACACCTTCAGGAGGCTGCAATTCAAAAATGGCCCCTGTCTAAGTCTTAACCTGACCATCCCCCCCACCCCCCTCTTCTCTTGTACATTTTTTTTCACTCTTCATACCAGTAACCTGTAAACTGATTGTATGACGTTCTGTATAGTAGAGTGTATATCTGTCTGTCTCTTATATGTATAGTAGTGTGTATATGTGTCTGTCTCTTATATGTATAGTAGTGTGTATATGTGTCTGTCTCTTATATGTATAGTAGTGTGTATATGTGTATGTCTCTTATATGTATAGTAGTGTGTATATGTGTATGTCTCTTATATGTATAGTAGTGTGTATATGTGTATGTCTCTTATATGTATAGTAGTGTGTATATGTGTATGTCTCTTATATGTATAGTAGTGTGTATATGTGTGTGTCTCTTATATGTATAGTAGTGTGTATATGTGTATGTCTCTTATATGTATAGTAGTGTGTATATGTGTATGTCTCTTATATGTATAGTAGTGTGTATATGTGTATGTCTCTTATATGTATAGTAGTGTGTATATGTGTATGTCTCTTATATGTATAGTAGTGTGTATATGTGTATGTCTCTTATATGTATAGTAGTGTGTATATGTGTATGTCTCTTATATGTATAGTAGTGTGTATATGTGTGTGTCTCTTATATGTATAGTAGTGTGTATATGTGTATGTCTCTTATATGTATAGTAGTGTGTATATGTGTGTGTCTCTTATATGTATAGTAGTGTGTATATCTGTCTGTCTCTTATATATATATATAGTAGTGTGTATATGTGTCTGTCTCTTATATGTATAGTAGTGTGTATATGTGTCTGTCTCTTATATGTATAGTAGTGTGTATATGTGTATGTCTCTTATATGTATAGTAGTGTGTATATGTGTCTGTCTCATATGTATAGTAGTGTGTATATCTGTCTGTCTCTTATATGTATAGTAGTGTGTATATCTGTCTGTCTCTTATATGTATAGTAGTGTGTATATCTGTCTGTCTCTTATATGTATAGTAGTGTGTATATCTGTCTGTCTCTTATATATATATAGTAGTGTGTATATGTGTCTGTCTCTTATATGTATAGTAGTGTGTATATCTGTCTGTCTCTTATATATATATAGTAGTGTGTATATGTGTCTGTCTCTTATATGTATAGTAGTGTGTATATGTGTCTGTCTCTTATATGTATAGTAGTGTGTATATGTGTATGTCTCTTATATATATAGTAGTGTGTATATCTGTATGTCTCTTATATGTATAGTAGTGTGTATATGTGTCTGTCTCTTATATGTATAGTAGTGTGTATATCTGTCTGTCTCTTATATATATATAGTAGTGTGTATATGTGTCTGTCTCTTATATGTATAGTAGTGTGTATATGTGTCTGTCTCTTATATGTATAGTAGTGTGTATATGTGTATGTCTCTTATATATATAGTAGTGTGTATATCTGTATGTCTCTTATATGTATAGTAGTGTGTATATCTGTCTGTCTCTTATATGTATAGTAGTGTGTATATGTGTATGTCTCTTATATGTATAGTAGTGTGTATATGTGTATGTCTCTTATATATATAGTAGTGTGTATATCTGTATGTCTCTTATATGTATAGTAGTGTGTATATGTGTCTGTCTCTTATATGTATAGTAGTGTGTATATGTGTCTGTCTCTTATATGTATAGTAGTGTGTATATCTGTCTGTCTCTTATATGTATAGTAGTGTGTATATGTGTATGTCTCTTATATATATAGTAGTGTGTATATGTGTATGTCTCTTATATGTATAGTAGTGTGTATATGTGTCTGTCTCTTATATGTATAGTAGTGTGTATATGTGTATGTCTCTTATATGTATAGTAGTGTGTATATCAGTCTGTCTCTTATATGTATAGTAGTGTGTATATCAGTCTGTCTCTTATATGTATAGTAGTGTGTATATCTGTCTGTCTCTTATATGTATAGTAGTGTGTATATGTGTATGTCTCTTATATGTATAGTAGTGTGTATATGTGTATGTCTCTTATATGTATAGTAGTGTGTATATGTGTATGTCTCTTATATGTATAGTAGTGTGTATATGTGTATGTCTCTTATATGTATAGTAGTGTGTATATGTGTGTGTCTCTTATATGTATAGTAGTGTGTATATGTGTATGTCTCTTATATGTATAGTAGTGTGTATATGTGTGTGTCTCTTATATGTATAGTAGTGTGTATATCTGTCTGTCTCTTATATATATATATATAGTAGTGTGTATATGTGTCTGTCTCTTATATGTATAGTAGTGTGTATATGTGTCTGTCTCTTATATGTATAGTAGTGTGTATATGTGTATGTCTCTTATATGTATAGTAGTGTGTATATGTGTCTGTCTCTTATATGTATAGTAGTGTGTATATCTGTCTGTCTCTTATATGTATAGTAGTGTGTATATCTGTCTGTCTCTTATATGTATAGTAGTGTGTATATCTGTCTGTCTCTTATATGTATAGTAGTGTGTATATCTGTCTGTCTCTTATATATATATAGTAGTGTGTATATGTGTCTGTCTCTTATATGTATAGTAGTGTGTATATCTGTCTGTCTCTTATATATATATAGTAGTGTGTATATGTGTCTGTCTCTTATATGTATAGTAGTGTGTATATGTGTCTGTCTCTTATATGTATAGTAGTGTGTATATGTGTATGTCTCTTATATATATAGTAGTGTGTATATCTGTATGTCTCTTATATGTATAGTAGTGTGTATATGTGTCTGTCTCTTATATATATATAGTAGTGTGTATATGTGTATGTCTCTTATATGTATAGTAGTGTGTATATGTGTATGTCTCTTATATATATAGTAGTGTGTATATCTGTATGTCTCTTATATGTATAGTAGTGTGTATATGTGTATGTCTCTTATATGTATAGTAGTGTGTATATGTGTATGTCTCTTATATGTATAGTAGTGTGTATATGTGTGTGTCTCTTATATGTATAGTAGTGTGTATATGTGTATGTCTCTTATATGTATAGTAGTGTGTATATGTGTGTGTCTCTTATATGTATAGTAGTGTGTATATCTGTCTGTCTCTTATATATATATATAGTAGTGTGTATATGTGTCTGTCTCTTATATGTATAGTAGTGTGTATATGTGTCTGTCTCTTATATGTATAGTAGTGTGTATATGTGTATGTCTCTTATATGTATAGTAGTGTGTATATGTGTCTGTCTCTTATATGTATAGTAGTGTGTATATCTGTCTGTCTCTTATATGTATAGTAGTGTGTATATCTGTCTGTCTCTTATATGTATAGTAGTGTGTATATCTGTCTGTCTCTTATATGTATAGTAGTGTGTATATCTGTCTGTCTCTTATATATATATATAGTAGTGTGTATATGTGTCTGTCTCTTATATGTATAGTAGTGTGTATATCTGTCTGTCTCTTATATATATATAGTAGTGTGTATATGTGTCTGTCTCTTATATGTATAGTAGTGTGTATATGTGTCTGTCTCTTATATGTATAGTAGTGTGTATATGTGTATGTCTCTTATATATATAGTAGTGTGTATATCTGTATGTCTCTTATATGTATAGTAGTGTGTATATGTGTCTGTCTCTTATATGTATAGTAGTGTGTATATCTGTCTGTCTCTTATATATATATAGTAGTGTGTATATGTGTCTGTCTCTTATATGTATAGTAGTGTGTATATGTGTCTGTCTCTTATATGTATAGTAGTGTGTATATGTGTATGTCTCTTATATATATAGTAGTGTGTATATCTGTATGTCTCTTATATGTATAGTAGTGTGTATATCTGTCTGTCTCTTATATGTATAGTAGTGTGTATATGTGTATGTCTCTTATATGTATAGTAGTGTGTATATGTGTATGTCTCTTATATATATAGTAGTGTGTATATCTGTATGTCTCTTATATGTATAGTAGTGTGTATATGTGTCTGTCTCTTATATGTATAGTAGTGTGTATATGTGTCTGTCTCTTATATGTATAGTAGTGTGTATATCTGTCTGTCTCTTATATGTATAGTAGTGTGTATATGTGTATGTCTCTTATATATATAGTAGTGTGTATATGTGTATGTCTTTTATATGTATAGTAGTGTGTATATGTGTCTGTCTCTTATATGTATAGTAGTGTGTATATGTGTATGTCTCTTATATGTATAGTAGTGTGTATATCAGTCTGTCTCTTATATGTATAGTAGTGTGTATATCAGTCTGTCTCTTATATGTATAGTAGTGTGTATATCTGTCTGTCTCTTATATGTATAGTAGTGTGTATATGTGTATGTCTCTTATATGTATAGTAGTGTGTATATGTGTATGTCTCTTATATGTATAGTAGTGTGTATATGTGTATGTCTCTTATATGTATAGTAGTGTGTATATGTGTATGTCTCTTATATGTATAGTAGTGTGTATATGTGTGTGTCTCTTATATGTATAGTAGTGTGTATATGTGTATGTCTCTTATATGTATAGTAGTGTGTATATCTGTCTGTCTCTTATATATATATATAGTAGTGTGTATATGTGTCTGTCTCTTATATGTATAGTAGTGTGTATATGTGTCTGTCTCTTATATGTATAGTAGTGTGTATATGTGTATGTCTCTTATATGTATAGTAGTGTGTATATGTGTCTGTCTCTTATATGTATAGTAGTGTGTATATCTGTCTGTCTCTTATATGTATAGTAGTGTGTATATCTGTCTGTCTCTTATATGTATAGTAGTGTGTATATCTGTCTGTCTCTTATATGTATAGTAGTGTGTATATCTGTCTGTCTCTTATATATATATAGTAGTGTGTATATGTGTCTGTCTCTTATATGTATAGTAGTGTGTATATCTGTCTGTCTCTTATATATATATAGTAGTGTGTATATGTGTCTGTCTCTTATATGTATAGTAGTGTGTATATGTGTCTGTCTCTTATATGTATAGTAGTGTGTATATGTGTATGTCTCTTATATATATAGTAGTGTGTATATCTGTATGTCTCTTATATGTATAGTAGTGTGTATATGTGTCTGTCTCTTATATGTATAGTAGTGTGTATATCTGTCTGTCTCTTATATATATATAGTAGTGTGTATATGTGTCTGTCTCTTATATGTATAGTAGTGTGTATATGTGTCTGTCTCTTATATGTATAGTAGTGTGTATATGTGTATGTCTCTTATATATATAGTAGTGTGTATATCTGTATGTCTCTTATATGTATAGTAGTGTGTATATCTGTCTGTCTCTTATATATATATAGTAGTGTGTATATGTGTATGTCTCTTATATGTATAGTAGTGTGTATATGTGTATGTCTCTTATATATATAGTAGTGTGTATATCTGTATGTCTCTTATATGTATAGTAGTGTGTATATGTGTCTGTCTCTTATATGTATAGTAGTGTGTATATGTGTCTGTCTCTTATATGTATAGTAGTGTGTATATCTGTCTGTCTCTTATATGTATAGTAGTGTGTATATGTGTATGTCTCTTATATATATAGTAGTGTGTATATGTGTATGTCTCTTATATGTATAGTAGTGTGTATATGTGTCTGTCTCTTATATGTATAGTAGTGTGTATATGTGTATGTCTCTTATATGTATAGTAGTGTGTATATCAGTCTGTCTCTTATATGTATAGTAGTGTGTATATCAGTCTGTCTCTTATATGTATAGTAGTGTGTATATCTGTCTGTCTCTTATATGTATAGTAGTGTGTATATGTGTATGTCTCTTATATATATAGTAGTGTGTATATGTGTATGTCTCTTATATGTATAGTAGTGTGTATATGTGTCTGTCTCTTATATGTATAGTAGTGTGTATATGTGTCTGTCTCTTATATGTATAGTAGTGTGTATATCTGTCTGTCTCTTATATGTATAGTAGTGTGTATATGTGTATGTCTCTTATATATATAGTAGTGTGTATATGTGTATGTCTCTTATATGTATAGTAGTGTGTATATGTGTCTGTCTCTTATATGTATAGTAGTGTGTATATGTGTCTGTCTCTTATATGTATAGTAGTGTGTATATGTGTATGTCTCTTATATATATAGTAGTGTGTATATGTGTATGTCTCTTATATGTATAGTAGTGTGTATATGTGTCTGTCTCTTATATGTATAGTAGTGTGTATATGTGTATGTCTCTTATATGTATAGTAGTGTGTATATCAGTCTGTCTCTTATATGTATAGTAGTGTGTATATCAGTCTGTCTCTTATATGTATAGTAGTGTGTATATGTGTCTGTCTCTTATATGTATAGTAGTGTGTATATGTGTCTGTCTCTTATATGTATAGTAGTGTGTATATGTGTATGTCTCTTATATGTATAGTAGTGTGTATATGTGTCTGTCTCTTATATGTATAGTAGTGTGTATATCTGTCTGTCTCTTATATGTATAGTAGTGTGTATATGTGTCTGTCTCTTATATGTATAGTAGTGTGTATATCTGTCTGTCTCTTATATGTATAGTAGTGTGTATATGTGTCTGTCTCTTATATGTATAGTAGTGTGTATATGTGTCTGTCTCTTATATGTATAGTAGTGTGTATATCTGTCTGTCTCTTATATGTATAGTAGTGTGTATATGTGTCTGTCTCTTATATGTATAGTAGTGTGTATATGTGTCTGTCTCTTATATGTATAGTAGTGTGTATATCTGTGTGTCTCTTATATGTCATCATGATGTGTGTGCATAAGGATCTCATCTTAAACAAGCTCAGTGCTTAATGAGTCTTCCAGTTTAGTAGACCTTGTATTGTGAATTTGTACTTCCATGTACTGATGTTCTCATGTCTTACTAAATAAAGTACATCAATCAATCAATCAATCAATCAATCATAGGCTATTCCAATCATCATGACGAACATCGTGGTGTGATTCATGACAAAGATAAAGCCTATCCCATCACTGAACACATGCCAATACACCGGCAAACACTGAAGAAATGCAGGCGGTGGCCAAACACGCACGTCTTCAGGCGAGCACTACACCAGTGGTTCTCAAACTTTTTCATATCAAGGACCCCCAAATTGACACTTATTAGCCCGCAGACCCCCATTTGAAAAGATATGCCTCAGGGACCCCCATAAGAGAAGATTTGTACGGCTCTAGCGGTGATTCTCAACCATTTTAATTTCAAGGACCCCCCAGTTTGACATGCATTAAGCTCCGGACCCCCATGTAATGACATTTCTATCTCTGGGACCCCAATTTATATCCTAAAATCAATGAGAATTTAACTCAGAGAGTGTGCAAATGGAACCAAATGGACCCGTCAGGGTCCATTTGGTTCCATTTGTACACTCTCTGAGTTACAGACCCATAAGGGTCCATTTGGTTCCTAGCTCTATCATTTAGCTGGGGACCCCCTGGAACTCCCTCAAGGACCCCTGGGGGTCCCCGGGCCCCACTTTGAGAACCAATGCACTACACTCTACTGTACTAGCCACGCCAGGGAAAGTGTCAGACTGACATTATTCAGTGTGTATATATGAGCCATACAATTTAAAAAATAATAATAGGGGGGGGGGGGGGGGGGGGCGGTGACTATTTTCCCAGGAAAGCGAGAGATTCTTTTTTTTTGGAACACGCACAGCATTGCACACCAAATCCCATGCGTTTTAATCATGCGGCAAACGGGGAAAGACAACGCAACTATAAAAAAAACGGACCCTGTCTGCAAAGGCCTTAAGACTAAACAATTTCAGAAGACTAAAATAGGACTCAAACTAAATGGTGTGTAATTCAGAAGACTATGACTAACACTAAATCAGAATCTGCAGTCAAAATGAACACTGGTGTACTTCATGGCACCCCTGCATAAGACAATGCCCTCGTTACAAAAATAGTCCAGACACAACCACTGTCTTGGGTCCTTGGACATTAAATATTCATTGTGGGGGTCCTTGGACATTAAATATTCATTTTAGGGGTCCTCCTTGACATAAACATGTTTGAGAACCCCTGATTTAAACAACATTAATAGTCCAGGGGCCAACACTGATATTCAACACAAATTGGTACCACCTAAGGTGACCGTAAAGTTTTTGTATTTTTGTCTTCCTACATGTCTCTAGTTTATATTTTGGTATGATAACCCTTCCAATCTTGTAGCTTAATGGCAGTTATCACTACCTACCGGCTAATGTATCCGGTAGGAGACACAAAGTAGAATCTTTGTGTCTCCTACCGGAAATACACCCGGGCATCAAATTATTCCGACAAAAAACAAATATATCCATGTATTCAAGGCTTCAAAAATAAATAAATATTTTTTTGGGTGAACTCCTCCTTTAAGTTTTTCAGGGGGACTCTCTACCCATTCAGCTATGACCACCCCAGACCGAAGGAGGGTCAACTTTTACAAGCTTATGGAAAGCAGTCTTTTTGCAAACACCAAAAATCTGAGAAGTTATCAATTGCACACCCCATGAAGCCTTGAATACATGGATATATTTTGTTTTTTGTCGCAATAATTTGTTGCCCGGGGTAGGAGACACAAAGATTCTACTTTGTGTCTCCTACCGGATACATTAGCCGGTAGGTAGTGATAACTGCCATTAAGCTACAAGATTGGAAGGGTTATCATACCAAAATATAAACTAGAGACATGTAGGAAGACAAAAATACAAAAACTTTACGGTCACCTTAGGTGGTACCAAAATATGTCTTGGCCCCAGGACTATAAGGAAGAAACCACAGATAAGCAGCTACACTTTAGAAACAAGCCCCCTACATGAACACAACCACCAATATGTACATATGAAAGCTAATTTACAGAAGAAAAAGAAAACAAGGCCAAAGTCGCTAAGCTCAGACATGGCAACACTGCTGGTCACAGCCTGGATGGACAGAAGATCTGAGATGATGATACCTTAACCCATTGAGACCTGAAGCCGATTCTACATGTCTCCTAAATCTCAACAGTTTTCTGAAAAACGTATGTTTCTATATCAGTGGTGCTCAATCTTTTTCATGTCAAGGACCCCCAAAATTATATGTATTTGGCCGCGGACCCCCATCAAAATATGTTGTTCCAGGGACCCCCCAGAAGCAACGATTTGAGTTAAAAATGTTCGCTTTAAAAATATATATATATTCAATGATTTGCACACATTTTCACACATTTTTCAAAAATAGCAGATCTACAAGCTCATAGCGCGGCACTCGGTGCCGCGCTACGAGCTTGTAGATCTGCTATTTTTTAATAGCCCAAAGTGTAAAATAATGCTTTTTAGCTCAAATCTAAAAATGACACAGTTCCAGGTCTTAATGGGTTAACACAGAGACTACAATGTACCACTATAGCAGGGTCCACACCAAGGACCCGTTAGCTGCGAGAGAGATGAAGCAAAAATAGCAGATCTACAAGCTCGCAACGCGTTGTGAGCTTGTAGATCGGCTATTTTTGGCGAACGTTCCCCCAGGATAGGGACGCTGGACCGATGGGCGTTAAACTTTGCACACAGTCCCCATGTATTAAAAACGGGCATCATGTTTGGAGCTCTAAAGGCCCGGTTCACGTTGTGGCCAATAACTCTTGAACCGTAGGCCGTACGGTCAACGTATTAAATGTTATAAATAAATAAACATATGGTCTCTGTCGGGTGGAAACCTCATATGTCCAACACTGTTACTTTTAACCCATTGAGACCTGAAGCCCATTCTACATGTCTCCTGAATCCCAACTGTTTTCTGAAAAACGTATGTTTCTATATCAGTGGTGCTCAATCTTTTTCATGTCAAGGACCCCCAAAATGATATGTATTTGGCCGCGGACCCCCATTAAAATAAGTTGTTTCAGGGACCCCCCAGAAGCAAATATTTTACTTAAAAATGTTCGCTTTAAAAATATATATATTCAAAGATTTGCACACATTTTCACGAATTTTCAAAAATAGCAGAAAGTGTAAAATAATGCTTTTTAGCTCAAATCTAAAAATGACACAGTTCCAGGTCTCAATGGGTTAAGGATTCAAAAGAAAGAAAATAGCAGATCCGCAAGCCAAGCTTATATATATATATATATATATATATATATATATATATATATATATATATATATATATATCTGCTATTTGTATTATTTTTGTAAGAATTATTCTTTGGCTGTTATGCCTTTATAATTGATAGGATATAGTCTGACAGGACATGGGGAGAGAGATGGGAGTGACATGCAGCGAAGGCCGTCGGGATCGGGGCTTGAACCCACAACGCGCTGTCATTTATTTTTTTTTAAGTTCTGTTGCAAAGGCTATATTGTTTATTTCACCACACGTCTTTAATAGTTTAGTTACAATAATGTAAAAGATGTACTTTGTCTTTGTTAATTTCTGAAAATCAGTTTATAGGCCAATGCAATGCTGTTATTGTAACCTATTAGTCATTTGATGACAATCCCCAGAACAATTTCACCCAAACACATTTTTTTTTTTTAACCCATTGAGACCTGAAGCCGATCCTACATGTCTCCTAAATCTCAACAGTATTCTGAAAAACGTATGTTTCTGTATCAGTGGTGCTCAATCTTTTTCACGTCAAGGACCCCTAAAAGTATATGTATTTGGCCGCAGACCCCCATCAAAATATTTTATTCCAGGGACCCCCGAGAAGCAACGATTTGAGTTAAAAACGGTTCGCCTTAAAAAAATATATATTCAAAGATTTGCACACATTTTCACGATTTTTCAAAAATAGCAGATCTACAAGCTCATAGTGCGGCACTCGGTGCCGCGCTATGAGCTTGTAGATCTGCTATTTTTGAATAGCCCAAAGTGTAAAATAATGCTTTTTAGCTCAAATCTAAAAATGACACAGTTCCAGGTCTCAATGGGTTAAAAGGGAGGGCGTGGTCGAATATTCGAATAGTCGGTAAGAATAGAATTATAGTAATCGATTTTCATTTCGGTCACTTTTACACATCCCTACTTTTTGTGTGTGACGCTGTACTGTGATCAAGTAAGACCGTTAACTTGAAAAAACACAAAGAGTTAGAGTAGGGAGGTGTTCTGCCCGACAACAAGGCTATAATTACGGTGATGCGTTCCTACCATCTTCATCCTGCTCTCCGTGGACAGCTTGTCCCTCAGCTCGTCCTGGTCCTGCTCGCTGTTGGCCCCTCCCTCTCTGGACAGGTGGAGGTGGAAGACGAACACGGTGCTGTCCTCCACCAGTTTGCCCAGTTCAGCCACCGCCGCGTGGACCAGAGTCTCCATCACACTGGCCATCTGGGTCTGGAGGGCTGGGAAACTGGACATCTGAAACATAATATACATTATTATTATTATTATTACATTTATTACATCACACTGTGTCTGGAGAGCTGGGAAACTGGACATCTGAAACACAATATACATTATTATTATTATTATTATTATTACATTTATTACATCACACTGTGTCTGGAGAGCTGGGAAACTGGACATCTGAAACATAATATACATTATTATTATTATTACATTTATTACATCACACTGTGGACATCTGAAACATAATTACACATCATTTAGACCCTCCAGGAAAATGCGATTATGCGATCGCAGAATTTACCGCATAATCATCAAAATGGCGCATAATTATGCAGGGGTAACGTTTTTTCAAAAAGGCCGCATTGCATCGCGTAATATGCGCATCGCATCGCATATTGCTGCATATTTCGCAACTTCCAGCAATTTCACCGTATAAAATTGCAAAAAAACGCGTATTTCATCGCATAATCAAGGATTTTTGCCCGCGTAATTATTATTACATTTATTACATCACACGGCAGTGGCTCAGGGGTAGAGTGAACTGGAAACCACAAGGTTCCCAGTCCGATCCCGGGCTGGGGCGCTCCCCTAGAGTTAGTGTAGAAGTGTCCTTGAGCAAGACGCTGAACCCCTAACTGCTCCTGATGAGCAGGTTGGTTTCCTCCTCCATCAGTGTGTGAGTGTGTGTGTGTGTGTGTGTGTGTGTGTGTGTGTGTGTGTGTGTGTGTGTGTGTGTGTGTGTGTGTGTGTGAATGTGTGTGTGAATGGGTGAATCTATGTAAAGCGCTTTGGATAAAAGCGCTAAATGCACCATTTACACTGTCTGTGGCCATCTGGGTCTGGAGAACTGGACTGGTACATGAAACTGTAGGATCAGAGGTAAACAATGAACCTAGAATCTGTCTAAACTAGACCATACCCGCCGGGGGATATGAGCACCCACAGTATGTGCAGTATGGGTTATGCGCTGTGTGTGCACAGACACAGTGTGGGTTATCAGGGACGTGCACAGATAGACTCTAGGTGGTGCAACCTGCCCTTTGCCCAGAAGTGCCCTTTTTTTCAGTTTACAGCAGGGGTCTTCAACAGGGGCTCCGGGACCCCTAGGGGGTCCTCAGAGTTACTACAGGGGGTCCGCCAAATCTTTATGTGATATGATTTTTCTTTTTACCATAACCACTCGAAACCTAGCATCCCTTTTCTGAGGAGAACTTTAGCCAAAAATAGCAGATCTACAAGCTCACAACGCCTCGCGCTGCGAGGCGTTGTGAGCTTGTAGATCTGCTATTTTTGGCAAAGAGGTATAGGTGTAGAGGGAAAAAAGAGCAGACCAAGTAAACAAAAAAAAGTATAACTTGAGCACCTGCCCCTCAAAATGTCTGTGCACGCCACTGTGGGTTATGCACTGTGCACAGACACTGTCTCAGGGATGGAAAGTGACTTTGTACATGTTACTTGCAACACTTCCAAAGCGCTTGCCCACACGCAAACACACACACACGTGCCCGAAGACGCCCCCCCCCCCCCGAAACACACACGGCCGTCGTGCTCGCGACCTGCTGTGGACGCGCACGCCCCGAAGCCGTCCCCAGTCGCGAACACACACATGGCCATCGCGAACGAACACACACACACACGCACGCAGCCAGAGAGCCGTCCCCCGTCGCGAGCACACACACACGCATGGCTGTCGCCACGCGCGCGCTAGACGCCAGATAGCATTATAGCATCTAAGAGTTGCTTGAGGCTCTAATGTACCCCCAGAGTACCTGATACACCTGGGGGTAACGAGCTCTAAAGTACCCCTAGGTACCTGATACACCTGGTTCCACAGGGGGATAGCTTTTGAACATGATGTGAACATGCACAACAGTATGTCATTATTTATCACACCTACATTTACCCTTCAATTTGAGCCGCAAGCAACTCTAGATTCTATCTTTAATATGTGGAATCTAGAGTTGCAAGACCAACCCCCTGACAGCCCATACATCCAAACAGAAAAGTCAGATCTGATTGTGTTTAACGACGTTTAACTCAGCAACATTACAGCTGTACGGAAAAAGCGTGGATTATCCTCTTTCTATCTGTCAAGTTTGTGTTTCGTAAAAATCCACCATATAGACACCTTAACACATTGGTTCTCAAAGTGGGGTCCGGGGACCCCCAGGGGTACCTGAGGGGGTTCCAGGGGGTCCCCAGCTAAATGGAGGATAGTTAGGAACCAAATGGACCCTATGTGGGTCTGTAACTCTAAAATGGAACCACGGGTCCATTTGGTTCCATTTGTACACTCTCAGAGTTACATTAACATTGATGTTACAATATAAATTGGGGTCCCAAGGATAGAAATGCCATTAAATGGGGGTCCGTAGCCTAATGCATGTCAAACTGGGGGTCCTTGAAATTAAAATGGTTGAGATTCACTGCTAGAGCCGTAAAAGTCTTCTCTTATGGGGTCATATCTGGCATATCTTTTCAAATGGGGGTCCGCAGGCTAATAAGTGTCAATTTGGGGGTCCTTGACCTGAAAAAGTTTGAGAACCACTGCCTTAACAGACGACGGACGTCACACTGCAAATGAAACCCATTCTGTCAGGTCTCGCTAGGACTCGCCTCACTAGCTAAACCCTACAGAAGAATGCGATTATGCGATCGCATAATTTACCGCATAATCAGCAAAAACATGCATAATTACGCGGGGGTAAAGTTTTTTCAAAAAGCCCGCATCGCATCATATGCGCTTCGCATTGCATATGTCCGCATATTTTCACATATTTCACATTTTCCGCACATTTCAATATTCGCATAGTGCCGCATATTTCACAACTTTCCGCATATTTCGCAACTTCCCACAATTTCACCACATAAAATTGCAAGAAACTGCATATTTCATCGCATAATCAAGGATTTTTGCCCGCGTTTTTCTGTAGGGTCTCACTAGCCAACACACCAGAGGAGGTTGGGGTGTGCTGAAACCAAACCAGCACACCCCGAAACAACAGGTTGAGAATTGATTGCGTGAAACAATCACCTGTGCGTCTAGTCTCAATGTTGGTAAACAGGTGATTGGTCTACAGACATGTTATGAGCATCTTTCTGTCAATACATTCCGTGCAGGTGATTATTTATCTAAGTGTTGGAGTTTGGAAGCGCTCGTTGTAAATCACTCAACGGTCCTTCATACGGCCAGTTTCTAAATGTCACATAATGCAGGAGGCAGCATTATTTGATTAAAACGAGCTCTTCCAAACTCCCAACACTTTATTGAATTATCACCCGCACAGAATGTATTGACAGAAATTATCTCATAACAGAATGTATTGACAGAAAGTATCTCATAACAGAATGTATTGACAGAAAGTATCTCATAACAGAATGTATTGACAGAAAGTATCTCATAACATAAACACGTCTCTACGGCAGATTTTTATGAAACAAAAACTTGACAGATAGAAAGAGGATAATTCAAGCTTTCCGTACAACTGTAATGATGGCTGTTCAAAAATAGCAGATATACAAGCTGAGCTTGTAGATCTGCTATTTTTGAAAAATCTTGGGGAAAAAAATGTTTTAGATTTTTTTCCAAAAACTGTTAGGATTTCCTTTTTTTTAAAGAATCGTCTCAGGTCTCCACATATTAGAAATATCATCTAAAAAAAAAATGATGCTTGCGGCTACTTCAATGTATTGTTTATGATGTGACTGAAATGTTTTAGTGACCATGTGTAGCAATTAAAAAACAATATTCAGCCTTAAATATAAACTTAACAAAATGATAATAATGTAGTTGGCCCACAATTTATAGCATCTGTCTGTGTTATTTTATACTTTGGCTATTCCAAAAATAGCAGATCTACAAGCTCATGCCGTGACACTTCATGCCACGCTATGAGCTTGTAGATCTGCTATTTTTGTGGATTTGTTTTTCTTTGAAAAAAAAAAAATATATATATATATATATATAAAAATTTTATTTATTTTTTGAGAAAAAAAAAGTAATTTCCCCCCCCCAAATAGCAGATACACACATACATGTTTAATTCAAATATTTGCTTCTGGAGAGGGGGTCCCTGCCTTGGCACAACACATTTTCAGATGGGGGGGAGATCTGTGAATAGATATCAATTTGGGGGGGGGTCCAAAAAACCATCCATTTGTACACTCTCAGAGTTAAATGAACATGAATGATGGTGATACAGTGTAGATTGGGACCCCCAAGAAATCTAAATGGTTGATAATAATATGTGTCAATTTGGGGGTCCTTGAGGTTGAAAACCACTGGTCTATAATATATCGTTGTTTATGGTCTTACCGTTAGAATGGACTGACTCCTCCCGTTAGGAACGTCTGGTTAATCTGTCTGTCTGTCTGTCTGCCTGTCTCACTCTGTGTCTGTCTGCCTGTCTCACTCTGTGTCTGTCTGTCTGTCTCTACGCCTGTCTGTCTGTCTGTGTGTGTGTGTGTGTGTGTGTGTGTGGAGGCCTGTGGTTTTGCAGATCAGATCGCAGATCTTCAGGCTCTCAGGCCTCTCTGTCTCTTTTGTTGTCGTCCTCCTGTCCTCCGCAGAGCCTCGGTGTGGTGGACGGGCTGAAGGCTGTGAGATCTACACAAACATGTTTTAAAGGAGCGGATGTTTTCATCAAGAGGTTTTAATTAATGTTTTAATGATAGAATCACACACTAAATGATCAACCTACAACTTAAAGCTACCGACGGTACGAGCCGGAAGCGACTTTCACTTCCGGGTCTCTCTCTCTCTCGCTCTGATGTGTTTATACTTCGTCCTACGACGGTGTCTAGCCCTGAAACATGGCTGACACAGTCATGGCGCAACTTGTTCCTGGACTTTTATTTTTCTACATTTACAACCCGTACATCTACATAAAGGTTCACATTTCAAATATAAAGTTCTGACCCTAAAGCCATGGATGTAACAAGCTAGACCGCCTGGGTCTAAGTACCTGTATCTTCTGTATTCTTCAATAAAAAGCATTTTAATCCGATCGGCGGCCATTTTTTTTACAGAGTTATGCTGTATCAGAGAGCAGTACATCGCCTAACCGATAGGGTCGCGTAGTTGAAAGCGTATGGAAACGAGTCTAAGAAAATGGCCAACGATCGGATTAAAATGCTTTTTATTGAACAATACGGAAGATACGAATATTTAGACCCTGGCGTTTTAACTTTTTACATCCGTGGCCATGAAGTCAGCACGTTATATTTTACATATGAACGTTTATGTAGATGTACGGGTTTTAATTAGAATAGATTCAAAAAGCAGGAACACGTAGCGCCATGACGCTTGCGTCATGTGAACCGTGCTACGACGGCGCCGAAGCCAGCAGCTCGTACGATGTTTAAACTGTCATGAAAATATGAAGTAAACCGTTTCACTTCTCGCCAAAACAAAGACATTTTTATGACGTTAAAAGTCTATCCTATGTGGTGGGGAAGCTCTAAGAACCGAACCTTTACTCTGAAATATACTTTGTGGGCATACAATAAAAATATGTCGACTAGACGGATATTAATTTATTTGCTCTAGTGCGCCTCCTACAGGTCTGGTTAATGGAAAAATGCCATTGACCAAATTTGTAGGGGGCGCAGTGGTGGAAAAAGTACATGTTTTACTTAAGTAAAAATATCAATACTGCAATGTAGAAATACTCTGTTACAACTGTAAAAGTCAGGACTTTTACTTGAGTAAAAGTACAACAGTACTGGTATCAAAATGTACTTAAGGTACCAAAAGTAAAAAGTACTCATTATGCAGAATGTACCGTTTCAAGATTTCAAATGTATAAATATTTTTTGAAAATAGCAGATCTACACCACTGATGCAGGGTGACATGACCCCCCCCCTCTCCCACCTACAACTATCCTCACCACCTTGCTTGTCCCCCTAAATGGGGAAGGTTGCCCCCTGCTGTTTATTAAACGTACCTGCACTGAGCTTCATCCATACACACGTACCACCAGTGGTCCTTGAGGGGGTTCCAGGGGGTCCCCAGCCAAACTAATAGTTAGGAACCAAATTACCCTTATGTGTCTGTAACTCTGAGAGTGTACAAATGGAACCAAATGGACCCGTTAGGGTCCATTTGGTTCCATTTGTACACTCTCAGAGTTACATGAACATTAATGATGATGATACAGTGTAGATTGGGATGCCCCAAGAAATCAAAATGGTTGGGTCCCTGGCATATCTTTTCAAATGGGGGTCCGTGGGCTAATATGTGTCAATTTGGGGGTCCATGACGCGAAAAAAGTTGAAAACCAAGTCATTTTTTGAGGAAAATGATATGTTTGCCTGAGTCAGCTCCTCACCGGCCACATCTGGTAAAATCGCTCATCTCCTAATTGAACAGGATGATGGGCCTGGTCCTCAAGATACACCACAACATTGGGATCCGCCTGTATTTTATCAAAATACTTCCAAAACGTTAATGAAGTCCACGATCATAACACCAGAGGCAGCTCCACTGATCATGTTCAACGCAGATTTGTCTCAACAAAAGGGAATGAACTCGTTCTCATGCTATTCAACAAAGATGTGGAATGCCCTACCAAAAGGAGTAAAGGAGTGTAAAGCCCTACTCACTTTCAAAACCGCCCTAAAGATACACCTTCAGGAGAATCAGAGGCTGCAATTCTAAAATGGCCCCCCTGTCTAAGTCTTATTGTTCTCTTCACTTTTAGTATAATGGATTGATTGATTGATTGATTGATGTACTTTATTTAGTAAGACATGAGAACAACAGTACATGGAAGTACAAATTCACAATACAAGGTCTACTAAACTGGAAGACTCATAAAAGCACTGAGCTTGTTTCAAATGAGTTCCCCATGCACACAAATCATGATGACATATAAGAGACAGACAGATATACACAACTACTATAGAATGTCATACAATCAGTTTACAGGTTACTGGTATGAAGAGTGAGAAATATGTACAAAAGGAGAAGGAGAGAGGGGGGGGGGGGGGGGGGGTAGGGGGGTAGGTTAGGTTAGGACTTAGACAGGGGCCATTTTCCAATTGCAGCCTCCTGAAGGTGTATCTTTAGGGCTGTTTTGAAAGAGAGTAGGGTTTTACACTCCTTTACTCCTTTTGGTAGGGCGTTCCACATTTTTGATGAATAGCATGAGAACGAGTTACTTCCCTTTGTTGAGCCAAAAAAGGGTTGGACAAGGTTTGTGGAGCTGCCTCTGGTATTGTGATCATGGACATCATTAACATTTTGGAAGTATTTTGACAAATACAGGGGGATCCCAATGTTGTGATATATCTTGAAGACCAGGCCCATAGCAAGTTGCTGTACTCTGTCCGCAACCCTAAGCCATCCAATCCTATCAAAATGATCAGGGGTTAGATGGGTTTTGTAGTTGAGGCCAAGAAGTAGCCTTACAAGTTTGTTTTGGGATGTTTGGAGCCTTGTTTTTAAGGCCTTGGAGGTGTTGTGATACCATGAAGTACATGCATAATCGTAATGACCTTGTATGAGGGCCACTGCAAGAGTCTTCAGAGTCTTCTTACTGACTTTACGATCAATACTCCGCAAATAGCGTGTTTTTTTGTGGACCGTTTTGATCGTTTTTTCAGCATTTTTGTCACCAGAGAGGTCAGCCTCCAAGATAGAGCCCAGGTAGGTAATTTCGTTTTTTCTTTTGATGATATCATCACCCGCTTTGATCGTGAAGCTCTCTGCCTTTCTGAGGTTAGGAGTGGACCCAAAGAGGATGCATTCCGTTTTGCCCAGGTGTAATGAGAGCTTGTTGTCGGAGAGCCAGATGCAGATCTTGTTGAGTTCAGAGCTGAGAGTTTTCTCAACCTGCAGCCTGTCCCTGCCCGAGACTAGCAGGGCCGAGTCATCTGCGAACAGGAACAGGTTGCAGTCGCAGGCTGACGACATGTCATTCACATATATCAGGAACAGTAAGGGTCCTAGTATACTTCCTTGGGGAACACCACAAGTCACTGGGAGGGGGGGGGACTGGGTGCCGTTTACTTCCACCACTTGCTCCCTCCCTTCCAGGTAGGATCTCATCCAGTTCACTGACGTGTCATCAAAACCTATTGCTTTGAGCTTATTGATCATAATTGGGTGATTAACGGTGTCAAAAGCCTTCTGGAGGTCCAGCATGACCATGCCGCAATATTTGCCCTTTTCAATCTCTTGTTTGATAGAGTCGTTCAAATAGAGAAGGCATGTGTCAGTGGAGTGGTTTGTTCTGAAGCCAGATTGGAATTTGTAGATTCGATTTTTCTCGGCAAGATACTTGTCGACCTGTTCATAGACTATTTTTTCCATGACTTTCGAGATGGAGCTTAGAATAGAAATAGGGCGGTAGTTGCCAGGGTCTAATTGGTTTCCTTTTTTGAACAGAGGGGTCACCCTTGCTTTTTTGAAGTCGTTGGGGACCTGTCCCTGTGTGGTGGAGAGGTTTAATATGTGGGTAATGATTGGAGCAATGGAGGCGGCTGAGTCTTTTAGAAATTTGGGGGGGATATTGTCGAGGCCTGTGGCTCTGTGTTGATGAAGAGCACTCAATTTTTTAAACACCTCTTCTGTTTTCACAGGGGAGAGTTTAAAGTCATCTTTGCAAACACCCTGTTTTTCGTAAAATGAGACAACATACTCCTCACCATATCTCCCAGAGTGTGGAGGAAGTTTTTCAACCAAATCTGAGGCTACGGTCGTGAAGAATATGTTGAGGATTTTACTCACTTCGTGTTTGGATGAAATGAGAGTGTCATTCACCTTGAGGCTTAAGTTTGAAAGCCTGGTTTTCAATTTTTTGCTGCAGCCTAGGAGGTTCTTGAGTAGCTTCCAAAGCTCTCGTGTTTTTTTTTTGATTTTCCTCAATCTTGTCATCGAGGTAGCTTTTTTCTGCTAACAGGAGCATGCTATTTACCTTGTTTCTTAGCTTGTTTTTTTCCTTTTCAAGTTTAGCTACGTGGGATTCGAGACCTTTGTTAAAACATTTGGCTAGTTTGATCCTACTTTTATGAAGCTCAGAACACTTTTTGTCTCTGACTTTCATGGCAGTAAGGATGTCCGAATTCATCCATGGTACCGAGCGGGTTTTGACCCTGATGGTTTTCATGGGAGCCACACTGTCCAAAATTTGAATGAATTTGGTTTTGAAACTAAGCCAGGATTCGTCTACCTGTGTGCTGTTTAGAACGTCGGACCAATCCTGTTCCTCCAGTCTGTGATCTAAGTCCTCACTCTTATCATTTTTGAGGTCTCTGATTGTGACTGTTTTGTGGTAACCGGTCTTAGGTTTACGTTTCTTTCTGGTGCAGAAGATCATGTTGTGATCAGATATGCCACAGGTGGACTTTCTTCCTCAAATGACTTAGGCCAAAATAGGATAAGTCACATGGTTTTGTGACTTAGGCCATTTTTCTGGAGAAAATCAGGTTTAATCCTATTTAAACCTATTTAAATCTCTAACAGTATGTTACATAACTGACTGACACCATTATTCTTATTGTAATAGTCTTAGTCTATCTTTGCTTCTGGGGGGGGGGGGGGGGGTCGGGCTGGAACTGAATATGTTGAGATGGGGGTCCACGGCCAAATACATATCATTTTGGGGGTCCTTGACATGAAATAGTTTGAGAACCTCTGATATCATAGCAGCATACGTTCTTTTAAAAAAACCTGTTAGGATTTAGAAGACATTTGTAGAATCCCCCAGAAGCAAAGATTTGAGTTAACAATGTTTGTTTAAAAAAAACGATATATATATATATATATATATATATATATATATATATATACATATTCAAAGATTTGCACACATTTTCCACAACTTTTCAAAGAGATCTACAAGCTCATAGCACGGTGTGCACTATGTGCTCATAGCACTGTACCGTGCTATGAGCTTGTAGATCTGCTATTTTTGAATAGAATTAAAATGCATTTGTGTGTTTACTAAAGAGCTGAAGAGACGTGCAGACCGGGCCTCACGTCACTGAACAAACACTCTGAAGTCTAGAGTAAAGATTAATATCACAATATAGATCTATTTGACACTTATTTTAACAACAAAAAAAACCTTAAACAACAGAATAAACCCAGACAAAAGATGAGACGATACAAGACGCATACATTAACCGATTTTATTTATCTCAACTCTAAAGTTGAAGTTGTCTGTCTGTCTGTCTGTCTGTCTGTCTGTCTGTTTTTTAATCACGTTCAGACTGGGCTTAAAGGGATACTTCACCCAAAACAATATTTTTTTTCTTTTGATTAGTCACCCCATGGAGACTTGAATTCATGGATATTGTTTCTACTCACTCTGAGTGTTCTCATTGGAGGGCTGTGGACAGTTCAGGAACCTGACTACCAGTGACATCATCGATGGGGGATTGTATCTAAGCCAATAGAAACCTGCAACCTCTCTCTTTCCTGGACAGTCAGCATGCTGAATGAAAGAGAACACGTTGCTCTTCCATTCATTTAAAAAAAAAAGAAAATGACCAAACCTGCCTAGCTATGATGTCACTGGTAGGCAGGTTCCTGAACCGCCCTCCTCTGAGACAGATATGATGACCTCTTCCCCGAAAATAGCAGATCTACAAGCTCTACAAGCTTGTAGATCTGCTATTTTCGGCTAATGTTCCCCCCAGAATAGGGATGCTAGGGTTTAAGTGGTTAATAAATAAATCAAAAAGTTGGGGTATGCATCCCATGTCTATAAAGCATCATACACAAAGATTTGGCACCCCCCCCTGCAGTACCTCTGAGGACCCCCTAGGGGTCCCGGGACCTTCTGTTCCTTAAAGGATTCTGGTTCCTTAACGATTCCCTTAAACCATTCTTATGTTTAAAAAATAAAATGTATATAATTGTGGCCTTCATTGATTCCATCATACACACAGTATTATAATACATATTACTGTAGTGGGTCTCAAATAGGGTTCCAGGGACCCCTTGGGTTACTAATGGACCCTTACAGGGTCTGTAACTGTAAATGATGGTCCTTTAAGTAAAACAAAATAAGTGTGAGAACCACTGGTACCAGCAGACGTGAAGTCAGCATAACGGCTCTAGAACCTGGTTCTGGAAACCGTTCCAAAATGTTCCACCATGTTGTTGGATCCGGTTCCTCTGGTTCAGGAACCCAACCCAACCCAACCCTATCTCCTACACCAGCCTGGACTCCAGTAGGTTCTCAGTAGGTTCTCGGTAGGTTCTCACTGGGTTCTCGGCAGGTTCTCAGTAGGTTCTCCGTAGGTCCTCAGTAGGTTCTGGTAGGTTCTCAGTAGGTTCTCAGTAGGTTCTCAGTAGGTTCTCAGTAGGTTCTCAGTAGGTTCTCGGCGGTCATCCTTCAGTGAGGCGGTTTCACACATTCGTGCGTCTTCAGGCTGCGGTGGCTGGGGTACCTCCTGCCACACCTGTAGGGGGCGCCACCATGGATTAAAGCAAAGGGATAATTGACGGGTAGCCGGTCATTATTGATAAATAAATCCCAACAGGGTGATTAGGCACCGACGCTTAGCGGAGGTGCCTAATCACCCTGAAGAATTATGATTATAAAGGGATATAATTATCGCGCTTATTACACGGCTACTTAAATAAATTAACAAATTAACCCAAAAGGAACAACAAAACGAAGTATTTCCTTGCTTACGGCAATGTAAGTATTCCATAAGTATTGCACTGGGCGGACACGGACGCCTCGGAAAACAAGGAAGTGTTGATCAAATAGAATCAATATTCGATTACTGCAAAACTTGAATTGTGTTAATGGCCATTGTGTTGAACATTGGAACATGTGAATAAAAAATACATTTCTGTTTGCCTTTTAGGCGTCCTAATCAAAAATTGCACAGGACAGATATGACAAATAATTAAATATACAAAGACATTATTGACATATTTAGTCATTTTATACGTGTGATAATGGCAGAAATAGCAGATCTACAAGCTTACAGATCTGTTATTTCTGCTTTGAATTAATATTTGAAAATGTGTGAAAGCTTTTTCAAATGGAAACGATTATGCAAAAATAATTGCGATTAGAGGATGATGTAATAATTGGGTCTATACCAGGGGTCTTCAACAGGGGGTCCGGGACCCCTAGGGGGTCCTCAGAGTTACTACAGGGGGTCCGCCAAATCTTTGTGTTATGATTTTCTTTTACATTAACCACTTGAACCCTAGCATCCCTTTTCTGAGGAGAACTTTAGCCAAAAAATAGCCGATCTACAAGCTCACAACGCCTCGCAGATCGGCTATTTTTTGGCAAAGAGTTATAGGCGTAGAGGGGAAAAACGCAGCAAACGTTTATCTGAAACACAATTTTATATAATATAGATAGAGGGGTCCCTGCTTTATCTCTCTCTTTCAGCTAGGGGGTCCTTAGCCTGAAAACGTCGAGGACCCCTGGTCTATATCATAGACTGTCTATGATATAGGGAACGTGACATCACCCATTGGTTTCTACAGACCGTAAATGAAGCCGATTGTTCAGGAACGTGCAATCCTCCATCTTTAATATATACCATTGGGCACGCCGGAACTCAAACGCTATTGGTTGAGACCAGACATGTGACCAGGGAATCATGATGATTGAAAGGAGACTTTAAACTAGCGACTGGAAGCATATAGAATTTATGGCAATGTTTATTAACACATTGGCTGCCAGAATCATTTATTTATTTTCTACAGTAGACTGCCAGACTTTTTCAATGAAAAAAAAAAGTACTCAGGAGCCGAGATACAGAATTTTTAAGTTTTAAGTTAACAAGGAAGTGGATGGGAGTCTCCTTGGTCTTTGGGTCAAATAAAAAAAAAAAATAATAATAATAATAATAATATATATATATATATATATATATATTTTTTTTTTTTCAAAATAAAACGCAGATCTGCATCTTTGGCAGCCAATTAATCTAGTCTAAAGTTCGTCAAAAACCCATCCACTTACAATGAGAGAATATTCTTTCTGACAACTGCAGCCACCTACAGGCCTTTCATATGAACTGTCTCTCAGTCCGTATGGGCCTCATTGTAAATATGTCAGGCTGGCCCCTTGGTCCACACACACATACCTGCGACAGTCGTAGCGTTTGGGCTTGGCGGGGTGTGTCTGCTGCTTGTGTTTGCTCAGCTGGTACCTCGTAGAGAAGCTGTCCCCGCACAGCTTGCACTCGAACTCCGTCTCGCTCCGCGTGTGATGCACGTCTACGTGTTTCACCAGCCTGTAGGGGGAGCAATACGTCACTACAGTGCCGTGGCGTAAAGTAACTAAGTACATTTACTCAAGTACTGTACTAAAGTACAGTTTTGAGGTTTTTTTTTTGCTTTATTGCAGGATTTCCAGTTTTCAGTACTTTTACTTCTACTCCACTACATCTCAGAGGCAAATATTGTGCTTTTACTCCACTAAAATGATTTGAAAACTTTAGTTACAAGTTATTTTGTAGATTTAGATTATTATTACAAAACATACATTAACCACTTCAGCCCAATATGCATTTTGGCCATTTGGAAATAGCCGATCTACATGAGACACATTGTGAGCTTGTAGATCTGCTATTTTCAAAAGATTCTTATACATTTTGAACTTGTGAAATGGGACATTCTGCACAATGAGTCCTTTAACTGTTGGTACTTGAAGTACATTTTGATGCCAATACTTTTGTACTTTCTCTCAAGTAAATTTTGAATACCTTACTTTTACTACTACTAACAGTATTTATACACTGCAGTATTGATACTTTTACTTAAGTAAAAAATGTGAGTACTTTTTCCACCACTGACTAAAACTAACTTAATATGAATTATTTTAAAAGAACAGAGTTGCAACTTTGTGTTGCAAATCAGATGCATATGTCTATGCCGTGCTCTCACTCACACACACACACACACACACACACACACACACACACACACACACACACACACACACACACACACACACACACACACACACACACACACACACACACACACACACACACACACACACACACACACACACACACACACACACACACACACACACACACACACACACAAAATGTAATAAATTCCAGACTCTTACACTTTGGCAGTGCCAAACCTCTCCTGGCAGAAGTTGCAGCTGTATGGTTTTTCGGGGACGTGTCGCCGTGCGTGGGCCCGGTGCTTCAGAGGGTTGTCGAACGTCTTGTCACAGAACTCACACGGGATGGTCTTACCCGTGTGGGACCACGAGTGAGCCTTCAGGTTGCTACGGTTATGGAAGCTCTGATCACACTCTGAGAGAGAGACCAGACAATCACTGTTTTACTGTCTAAGAGTTTACCATTCATGTTACAATAGAAACACTCTGAGAGAGAGACCAGACAATCACTGTTTTACTGTCTAAGAGTTTACCATTCATGTTACAATAGAAACACTCTGAGAGAGAGACCAGACAATCACTGTTTTACTGTCTAAGAGTTTACCATTCATGTTACAATAGAAACACGTTAATTAACCCATTAAAGACCTGAAGCCCATTCTACAAAATGTCTTTTAAATCCCAACAGTTTTCTGAAAAACTTTAAAAACGCTTTAAAAATATATATATTAAAAAGATTTGCACACATTTTAAAGATTTTTCAAAAATAGCAGATCTACAAGCTCGTATCGCGGCACTCGGTGCCGCGATACGAGCTTGTAGATCTGCTATTTTTGAATAGCCAAAGCGTAAAATAATGCTTTTTTAGCTCAAATCTAAAAGTGACACAGATGCGTTCCAGGTCTTAATGGGTTACACAAATATTTATAAATAAAACAAAACTAAAACAAAAGCAACATAAAACACTAAACTAGCAAACTGTCTTTCACCCATTTAGACCTCAGAAGTTTTCTGAAAAACTTCAAATATGTATTCAAAGGTTACAATAAATGTATGTTGCTATATATACCAGGGGTGATGCAACTTTGAGGATGTAGAGGGCCACTATATTTCCACACTCACTCCAGAGGGCTCACATTGCATATACTGTCGGGCATACACCTCTTATGTCCATATTGTAACTTATTTTGTAAATCGTCATTCTACTAGGTCACACAAAAGTATCAAAAATAGCTGATCTACATACATTTTACGCTCTCAAGAGTTAAATTAGTGTTAAACATCTGCATTACTTAACTAAAACAACGCTATTTTTTTTTATCAACATTGGCCTGTTATCTCTCCTATACATCTGTTATCTCTCCTATACCAACATCAGTACATCATGGATGGAATTGTGGACAAAATATTATCCAACGACAACAAAATATTCTAAAGGCCTTTGCAGACAGGGTGCGATTTTCCGCACGGAAAAAACGGACAATATAATTTTTTAAATGAACTCATGGTTCTCAATGACCTCATGCACACCCTGTGCGGCGATGCGATGCGTTTTTTTTTTCAATCGAACCCAGTGCGATTCGCGCGTTCTTTCGCATACGGTAAAAACTGATTGACTAATCACACCCTGTGTGCAAAGGCCTTTAGTCTTGGGTCTGAGAGTCTAAATCTCATCACACGGTGGTTCTGTGGCTCAAATGCCCAATAAATAATGGGCCTTGATATGAAAAGGTTTGAAAGCAACTGTAATAAACATAAGGTGAACATCAGATATATTACGTTTGCATTTGAAGGGTTTGGTGTGGATGGCCATGTGGGTCTTCAGGGAGTAGGCGTTGCGGAGCTTCTTGTCACAGAGGTCACAGGGCAGCGGCGTGTAGGCCTTGTGCACCCTGAGGTGACCCCTCAGGATGATGGCGCTGGTGAAGGCCTTGGGGCAGTGAGGGCACTGAGGACACACCCACGTCACAGAGAAGAGTTATTATAGTTAAAGGGATATTTCACTTTCAACAAAACTTTGGGTCATGTTATCATCTACTCAGGCCTTAGGGAGCCCCCCAGACTGTTTTTAAGTTGCTTGATTCATTATTTAGATATTTGATATTCATTTCATCAGACACGCCCCCTTCCTATACAAACCCATTGTAACTTCAAACTCCATTTTTTTATGTTAGATTCATCAGAAACACCCGTCCTTGGTTCTGGTGACTCACCCTGCCCTCCTAATACGTGAAGGGGCTGCGTTTCTTCCATAACGTTTTTCATTTGCTTTTTATATTTTTGGGGGAAAATGAAAAAGATTAAATACAAAAAAAAATGAAATAAAATAAATGAAAAAAGTAATCGAAAAAACACGACCCCCTCGCGTATTAGGAGGGCAGGAATTTGTAGGAGTAATATTAAAAAATGTGTTTAGCTATAATAGGGCGCTGTGAGCTTGTAGATCTGCTATTGTTTCGGAACGTTTTTTAAAATGTGTACAAATATTTGAAAATATATACATATATTTTCATTAATATTTTTTTAACTCAAATCTTTGCTTCTGGGGGTCCCTGGAACAACATATTTTGAGATGGGGGTCCGTGGACAAATACATATCATGTTGGGGGTCCTTGACATGAAAAGGTTTGAGAACCACTGATATTACAGCAACATACGTTTTTTCAAAAAACTGTTAGGATTTAGAAGACATTTTGTAGAATCCCCCAGAAGAAAAGATTTGAGTAAAAAAAAAAGGCGCTTTATAAAAGATATATATATATATATATATTCAAAGATTTGCACAAAATTCTGAAACTCTCCACACTGTCATTGTTAGGCAGAGTTGGAAATTTCAAACCAGAGTTCAACCTTAATTATTATTTCATTATTAGTATTAAAGCAAGAGCAATGTCTTTGTTTCCATGCTCTCGCATTACTAAAGAAAATAAAAATGAAATGAAATAAACGGTGGAACTCTGGTTGGAAATTACCAAAACTGGTTGGTAGGTTTCTGAAAAAACCTGTCATAACTATAACACAGACCTTGAAGGGCGTGACGCCCATGTGTTTCATCTTGTGGTGCTTCAGAGTGTAGGTGTTTGTGAAGCCTTTCCCACACTGGTCACAGCTGTACGCCTTCTCCCCTGTGTGGGAAAAAACAACAAGAATCTAATTAAATCATTCATGTTAGTCAAAGGACCACTTCATCCATTGTTAGTGTGGTGGAAAAAGTACACAAATTGTTTACTTAAGTAAAGGTATCAATACTGCAATGTAGAAATACTCTGTTACAAGTCAAAGTTCGGAATAAAAAATGTACTTGAGTAAAAGTACGAAAGTATTGGTCTCAACTCACTCAACTCAACTTTATTTATATAGCACATTTAAAACAACCACAGCTGCCACAAAGTGCTGTACAGTGCATAGGTAATACAGTAGATTAAAAACACAGAATACAAAGACAAACACAGAACAAGAAAAGGAGGGGGGGCTAGTTCAGAAAAAGAGGTCTCATGCTGTGTTAAAAGCCAAAGAATAAAAGTGCGTTTTAAGCGAGGATTTAAAAATGGCCAGAGAGGGGGCCTGCTTAATCTGCAGGGGAAGATCGTTCCAGAGCTTGGGGGCAGCGACTGAAAAAGCTCTGTCCCCTCTAAGCTTCCGGTTCGCCCACGGGACCTCCAGCAGCATCTGGTCAGCTGACCTGAGGGAGCGGGCAGGAGTGCGGGGGGGGAGGAGCTCAGAGAGGTATGGAGGGGCGAGACCATTTAAGGCTTTAAAAGTAAAAAGCAGAACCTTGAACTGGATTCTAAAGTGCACGGGCAGCCAGTGGAGAGAGGCAAGGATGGGAGTTATATGCTCTCTCCTACGTGTGCCAGTTAGCAGTCGGGCAGCAGCGTTCTGAATCAGCTGGAGCCGAGCAAGGGAAGACTGGCTGGCTCCAAGGTAGAGGGCGTTACAGTAATCCAGCCGAGATGTAATAAAGGCATGGATTACTGTCTCAAAGTGCTGGGTGGATACAAAAGGTTTTACTTTTGCCAACTGTCTCAAATGAAAAAAGCTAGACTTCACCACTGAACTAATTTGGCGATCTAGCTTGAAGTCATTGTCCATTTTGAAACCCAGGTTGGAGACTGTTGGCTTCACAAACTGTGCCAGGGGGCCTAGATCAAAGGGAGGGGGGTTACCAGAACCATTTGGGGCAAACACCACCACCTCAGTTTTCTTTTCATTGAAGCTTAGAAAGCTTAGGGCCATCCAGGCTTTAATGTCCTCGAGGCAAGAGAGAAGAGCTTTCGGATCAGCATCTTTCTTTTTTAAGGGGACATAGATCTGGCTGTCATCGGCATAAAAATGGAACAAAATGCCATGTTTCCTGAGGATGGACCCTAGCGGCAGGAGATAGAGAGAGAAGAGCACTGGGGCTAAAATAGAGCCCTGTGGAACACCATACGCCAACGGCGCCGGGGCGGATTCAGAGCCAGCAGCGCTGACAGACATGGTTCTGCCCGTCAGGTAGGACCTGAACCACCCTAGCGCAGTTCCGTGGATACCCACAAGGTGCTGCAGACGCCAGAGCAGGACGTTGTGGTCCACTGTGTCGAACGCAGCCGTCAAGTCCAGCAGGACAAGAATTACATGGTCGCCCGCATCATTTGCTCGGAGGATGTCGTTAAATACCCTTACTAGTGCAGACTCGGTACTATGCCGGGTTTTAAAGCCAGATTGGAAGACCTCAGGGATGTTATGCTCCTCTAGAAAAGACTGTAGCTGGGCATAGACAGCCTTTTCTAGTACCTTAGAGATAAAAGGCAATTTCGATATGGGCCGAAAATGGGCCAACACAGTGGGGTCGAGGCCTGGCTTCTTTAAGCAGTGGTTGCACTACAGCATGTTTAAAACACGTGGGAACAAGACCAGAAGAGAGACTGCTATTTATGATGTTCAGGACCAAGTGAGCTACGCTGGGGAAAACCTCTTTAAAGAGGCGCGCCGGAATGACGTCGTGAGGCGAACCTGAGGCCTTTATGTGGCTGACTATATCCTCCAAAAAGGACAGTGTTACAGGTTCGAACGAGCTGAGCACGGCGGGGCATGGGACACAAACAGAGGGGTCAGAGGCAGGAGCAGAGATGAGGGCCCTTGTATTTACCACCTTGTCAATGAAAAAGTGCAGGAAGTCATTACAAATGTCTGATGATTCAAAACAGACAGGCTGAGCGATATTAAGAACAGAGTCAATGGTTTGATAAAGTACACGTGGGTTAAGACGGTTAGACTCAATAATATTCGCTAAGTGCTCTCTTTTTGCCTCTTTGACAGTGTTCTGGTAGGAGAGCCAGGATTCCTTTACGATCTGAGAAGAAACCTGCAGCTTGTCCTTCTTCCATTTACGTTCTGCTTTTCGGCACTCCTGTCTAGCTGCACGGGTTCTGTCATTGAACCAGGGCTCAGGCTTTGCCCTGGGCTGCTTGGATTTCAATGGGGCCACAGAGTCCATTATGGTCCCACACGAAGAATTAAACCAAGAGCACAGTTCCTCTGTGGGAACAGTCGAGGCAGACGGGACACACAGCTGTTCAAAGGCAGCTGAAAAGCGACTAGCAGTGCGGGGGTTAAGAGTCCGACAGAGTCTAGCAGGAGCCCTAGATCTATTTTCAGTACAAGAGAGCAAAACATCAAACAGAACGGGGCAATGATCAGAGAACGTATTATTACAGATCTCTAGGTTAAGAATAGGCAGCCCATATGATATCACGAGATCTAATGTATGCCCACGTTCATGAGTAGGACCCGTCACATTTTGCACCATGTTAAACGATTCAATAAGGTTTAGGAAGTCCTTCACCATCGGTTTATCGGGGCAACATACGTGTACATTCAGATCTCCGAGAATCAATACTCGATCATAGTTGGGCAATATTCCAGCCAGGAAATTGGAGAAATCAGTCACAAAATCCTTGTTGTATTTAGGCGGTCGATAAATGAGTGCGCACAAAACAGGCTCAATACGACCCACCTCAAACACAGTCACTTCAAAGCTGGAAAAGGAAGCAGAGCATTGCTTGCATTTAATATCATCCTTATAGATGACCGCTGTTCCCCCACCCAGCCTGCCCGAGGGCCGCGGGGAGTTGAAATAGGAACAGCCGGCCGGCAGCAGTTCAACGAGGGCACTGCACTCACCCGCCGCCATCCACGTCTCTGTCACACAGAGGAGATCCAGGTCGCGGGAGCTGAAGAAATCCCTCAGGATAAATGTTTTATGTGTCAGCGATCTGGCATTCACCAGGCCAATCCTGACAGGGGCTGGAGCCTTTAATCCGGAGGAGCTAAAATCGCGGGGCAGCGGCCGCAGATTGCGGGGGTTCACCCCGCGACTCCAGAGCCGAGGAGCGCAGGGGCGGTCGGGCTGGAATAGCACCTCCAGGCTAGCAACAGGAGCGAGACAGGTCGCGCTGGGGACCCGGAGTCGTTGCAGCAGGGCGGAGGGAGATAATCCAGGTTTCACGTGGGGCAAAGACGAAAAGCATACACAAGCTTTCAGTTTTACCAGCTTGCCACTCCGTTTTCCACGGCGGCGGAGCCGTTTCCTCCTCGGCGGCGGGGGCGCGACCGAGAGCAGATGAGTCGGGATTCCTGTTAGGAGCGGCGGCTCGGTTTTTTGTTCATTGTGGCAGAATGAGCCAATAATCCTGGCATTTTGTCGGATATCCAGAAGAGATTGGCGATCATACACCAGCAGAGACTTAAACTGAACAGTGCCAAGGCTTAGACACAGCAGAAACACAAACCAAAGCGAGAGCAGGAGACGAGCAGCCAAACACACTGGCGCCATCTCTCTCTCTCTCTCTTACTCTCACCCATATGAGGTTTCCACCTCAAAATGTACTTATTATTAGTATTAGAAGATGCTTTCTAATGCTGGTCTCCTCACGAGTTGACTCAAAGCAGCTGTTCTGTGCGCACATGTAGGCGCACGCACGTGCTCGCGCATGCACGTGGCGCGCGCACGCTTTGACGTGATGTCATTAAAAACAGTTCCCCTGAAAAGAATATGTGTGTGTGTGTGTGTGTGTGTGTGTGTGTGTGTGTGTGTGTGTGTGTGTGTGTGTGTGTGTGTGTGTGTGTGTGTGTGTGTGTGTGTGTGCGTGTGCATGTGCATCAGGTACCGCTGTGCGTGCGCACGTGTCTGGCCAGGTTCTTCTTGGCGCTGAAGGTCTTCCCACACACGGTGCAGGGGTAGGGCTTCAGGCGGGTATGCACGGCGCCGTGGTGCCGCAGCGCGTCCGCCGCGGCGAAGCGCATGCCGCAGTGCGTGCACGGGTACGGCTTCTCGCCCGTGTGCGTGCGCACGTGCCTCCGCAGCCCGCCGCGCTGGGCGAAGCGCTTGTCGCAGACGCCGCAGACGAAGGGCTTCTCCCCCGTGTGGATGCGCAGGTGCAGACGCAGACCCTCCGCCTTGGACAGGCTCTTCCCACAGTGAGGACACAGGAAGTGCTTCTTACGGCCCGACAGGATGTCCGCCACGCTGGGAGGACAGGAGGCCTGGAGGGAGGAGGGAAAGGGTTCACACGTTTAACAACATCTACATGGAAAAAGACATCGGAGCTTTAACTTAAAATAAAAAAACCAGGCTTCAAAAGGAAAAGTTCACCCAAAAAAAAGGCTTTTTTCCCAATCAATTAACACACCTCATGAGTCATGAAGCCTTGAATTCATGGAGATGTTTTGTTTTTGTCGCATTACTGAGCCAATAATGTGATGAGCGGGTCATCGGTCAGTAGGAGACTCTTTGAGTCACCGGTCATCAAGTTATTGACTCAGGAATGTGACAATAACAAGAAAATGTTATGTTATGTACTCCTTCAACTTTTAAATCACTAGTAACATGGACTAAAGCAAAATAAAATCTCACGACAATGTTTAAACTAATGTGTGATTTGTTAAACACACTCTGCTCTGATCTTAGAATAATGACCGAAAACAGCAGATCTACAAGCTCTCAATGCGTCTGCGACGCATTGAGAGCTTGTAGATCAGCTGTTTTGGCAGCGCAGCATGCATGCTGCTGGCTTCTAATCCATGTAGTTAACTAAAACTAAATAAAAAAAACTATTTTGAAAAAGACATTTGAGCTTTAAGGTAAATACAAATAGAAACGTGGCTTTAATCATTTTGTTTTTCCATCTGAAACGGTTTACAAAGCCGTGACTGAAACAATAACTCTGACCATATTTAAGCAGCAGCACCAGTTTTTTAGCTCCGTTGTCAAAACCTTTCAAATAGCGAAAATAACCGATCTAC
Organism: Gymnoscopelus microlampas; assembly: GCF_963454915.1. NCBI lineage: Eukaryota > Metazoa > Chordata > Actinopteri > Myctophiformes > Myctophidae > Gymnoscopelus > Gymnoscopelus microlampas. The sequence goes on from NC_139951.1 coordinate 50,080,888, forward strand.
AAGCTACAAGCCGTTGCGTGCTGTGAGCTTGTAGATCTGCTATTTTATTTGTGGATCTTTTTTTTTAAGCTTGCCTCTAACTACTCTGTATTACAATGAAAAAAAATAACTGACACTAAAACTAAACAAAATGTAAGCCTTTAAAAAAAAAAATAACCTGCTTGAAAAAAGGAATGTAAAATAAACTAGAAAGAAATTTCCTACGAAAATTTAAGTGTGCCTGCGTTGGCTGGGGGTTTTGTCGCCGTGGTAATGCGAAACGGTGAAAAAAGTAATGCGGTAGGTGGGCCGGTCGTCCCGCACGTTTTGATGTATACATTGGCGGGGCCGTGTGAACCGTGTTGGAGGAGTAGCATTTTGATCCCTTCGGGCGGCCAAAAAAGTAAAGAAAAAAACAGCAAAATAATGTTTCAAAAATTAATAAAAAATAAACCGAAAGTCAAAAAAGGACAATTTAAAAACTGAAAAATTGAAGGTAAAAATGAGCATCTAAAACAACATTTGAAGAAAATGTAATAATTTTTTTAAATATATAAACAATTACTTAAATGGGTTTGAGTGCTTGTTTCACCCACTTCTGAAGGTCTGACGCAGAAAGTGCCCATTATACTATTGTTTGCAGTCCCCCATTTAGGGGGGGTAGGCAAAGTTTCGGAGCATTTCGGGAAATTTTCAGAAACCGGAAGTGAATAAATGGTTTGAGTGCTTGTTTCGCCCACTTCTGAAGGTCTGACGCAAAACGTGCCAATTATACAATCGTTCGCAGTCCCTCATTTAGGGGGGGTAGGCGAAGTTTGGGAGCATTTTGGGCACTTTTCAAAACCGGAAGTGAAATATCCACTTCCTGTTGTGACGGATGTGTTCGCAGACCCTAATTTAGGGGGGGTAGGCGAAGTTTCAGATCATTTTGGGGTAAAAAAAAAAGTTCATAAAAAAATAAAGTCGATGACAAAGTTTGGGGGCGGTACCATGCTGCAAACAGAAGTTACGGCCATTTAAAGCTCGGCCAATAGGAAGGCAGAGGGGGCGGAGCTTCAACACACAAAGCTCATTGGTGGTTACAGCTGCCACATGGATTATAGCAGGAGCCCTAGAGTCTCTGGGTGGTTTCCCCCCCTCCCCGTAACCGTTAACATGGGAGTGAATGGGGGAGTGAGGATGATGATGGTTAACATGGGAGTGAATGGGGGAGTGAGGATGATGATGGTTAACATGGGTGTGAATGGAGGATGATGATGAAGAGTAAGTCAAGTCAGAATGAGTCTGAATTTGGGACTGAAAAGGGGGCGCGGCTACATGTTTTTGCTAATAACGTGGGCGTGGTAACGCGAAACGGCGAAAAAAGTAATGCGGTAAGTGGGACGGTCGTCCCGCACGTTTTGATATATACATTGCGACTAACGAGTAAACCGTGTGGGAGGAGAAGCGTTTTGCGCGGTACGTGCGGCCAAAAGGGGCGGAGTTTAGCTGTTTTTTGCTAATAACGTCGCCATGGTAACGCGTGACGGAAAATCGTTTCCGAGCACACTACTCCCGGCCAAGCCGCACGTTTTGATGTATATATTGCGGCGGTAGTGTAAACCGTGCGGCTGTTACGGTTGACCGAATTTTGTGGCTTGAAACTTGTATTAATAAATCTGGAAGATCTCAATAAGTGTGCCTCTGCCATTAACATGGCAGGCACACTTAACAAGAATCTTTTAAAATAAAACAAAGTAAAACATCTATAATTTATTCTAATAACCTTGTTCTGTGTCTGGCGACTGCTGAGGTCCAGGACACGGGACACGCCCCTCTGGGAGGAGGGGGCGGGGTCTAAAGAGGCTTCTGCTTCAGCTGCGGCTCCTGGAGAGAATGATCGATTGATTGATTGACTGATTGATTACTTTATTAACAAGTTAGTTAACAGTACAGCCAGTGGTGGAAAAGGTACTACAATTCTTTACTCAAGTAAAAGTATCAATACTGCAATATGGATATACTCTGTTACAAGTAAAAGTCCAGAATTAAAAATGTACTTCAGTAAAAGTACCAAAGTATTGGTATCAAAATGTACTTAAAGTACCAAAAGTAAAAGTACTAAAATGTTTGAAAATAGCCTATGTATAAAATAGGGCTAAAGCGTTTAATGTATGTTTTATAATGTAATCATTTATATTTGCAAAATAACTAGTAACTAAAGTTTTCACATAATTGTAGTGGAGTAAAAGTACAATATTTGCTTCTGAGATGTAGTGGAGTAGAAGTAAAAGTACTGAAAATCGTAAATGCTCCAGTTAAGTAAAAAAAAAATACATCAAAATGAAATGTACTTAGTTACTTTACACCACTGACTATGTATTATTACCATTGCTTTGTACTCACTGGTGGCGATGGCTTCCAGGTCGATGTCTCCGTGTTCGTCTTTGAGGCTGACGGCCAATACAAACCCAGCGTCTACCTCTTCAGCCACGCCCTCCTCGTCAATAATCTGACAGCAGATCAACATTAAAAAGGCTTTAATTCATCAATTAAACCAACGGGCCAATAGCAACACCACCCGTTATGAGGATGTTTACTATGTACAGCCTGACCTGATTGTATGTTTTAAGCCTTTTAACTTCTTCACTCCTAAATAAAGTTGTTTATTTTGATCTGTTTTGTAAAGCGACTTAGGTTACTAAGAAAAGTGCTATATAAGTCTGATTTATTATTATTATCATCATCATCATTATCATCATCATCATTATTACTATATTAATATCATTATGGGTCACACTTTTTAGTGTAACACCCAGAGCTGAAAAACGTGAATGTCTGTGCCGTGGACAGTCGCCGAAATCAAAATAAAACCATATTTAAATACCACCAAAGTATTTAATTTCAATGACTTTATTTCATTTTACTATATGTTGGTGCCATTTACTTTATATGGCCTACTGTTCTATGTTCACATGCATTTATTTTGCAGATATTACAGTTGTCAGATTTAGAATTGTGTTTCCTTCTTTCAGATGCATTTTCTACATTAATATAACTAACTTATTATAACTATATGAGATCAAACACAAGTTAAACGCTGCACTTGGTTAAAAAATGACACATTTTATTAGGACTCATTGAATGTCCCTGGGACCCACATCTAAAAGAACACCCTTGGGTGCCAGGATGTCAATTTAACTCTGAGAGTGTACAAATGGAACCAAATGGACCCGTTAGGGTCCATTTGGTTCCATTTGTACACTCTCAGAGTTACAGACCCATAAGGGTCCATTTGGTGCCTAATCTATCATTTAGCTGGGGACCCCCTGGAACTCCCTCAAGGACCCCTGGGGGTCCCTGGACCCCACTTTGAGAACCAATGGTATACTGTATATAGATATCATCTCTCACCTCTTGTATGGGACTTCTTCCATAGCAGTGTTCATCCTCTGAGAAACACAAACATCATCACACTACGGATTAGAATGCAACACAAATCATTTGGAAACAAGAACAACAGACTGGATATCGTCTGTGATGTTGGATATGGTACTATTGTGACATGACATAAATGTTCTTTTCCTGGGTTAACCCATTAAGACCTGGAACTGTGTCATTTTTAGATTTGAGCTAAAAAGCATTATTTTACACTTTGGGCTATATATATATTTTTTTAAAGCAAAGATTTTTAACTCAAATCTTTGCTTCTGGGGGGTCACCTGGAACAAAATATCTTGATGGGGGTCCGTGGCCAAATACATATAGTATTTTTGGGGGTCCTTGACATGAAAAAGACTGAACACCACTGATATAGAAACATATACGTTTTTCAGAAAACTGTTGAGATTTAGGAGACATAGTAGAATCTCAATGGGTTAATCTTAGTGGTACTCTGTATTGGCGAGTACACACAATTAAGTACTTTCTTTTGAATCATTTGTCACTCAGCATAATAATGATCATGTGGTAAACACTGTGACTCACCCACGCTGCCTCCAGACAGGATGTGGAGGATGCTGGTCTGAGGTCTCTTCCTCTTGCCTTTGGAGTCTTTGAAGAGCTTCTCCTCAAAGTCCATGAGGACCTTCACGTCTTCCACCATGTTCTGCAGCTTCCCCAAGGCCTCGTTCCCCAGGGTCTCCATGGTGGAGGCAAACAGACGCTGGAAACGCAGCTGGAAGACACAAAATGAAATGAAATAAATATAATCATGTTGATCTCAGGATCCACATGGGGAGGGGTGTGGCTCCAATATGGATCTATTTCATTGGTTCTCAAACATCTTCATTTCGAGGAGCCCCAAATCAGGGGCGTAGCTACAGGTGGGCCCGGGCCCATCCAAACAAATAGCGTCTTTTTATTCTCCTACTATTATACTACTTACTATTATCTACTAAACTTATCTACTAAAATGTACTTCTCAATAATGACCTGCTCCCCATTGATTATCCTGCTTATTACACGGCTACTTAAAGGTAGGGTAAGTGATATTTTTGGGTTAAAACAAAAAGTATTTTGTTAAAAGGTTAAAACACTATATTGTGATAGTAATCATTGCTATAGAGTGTTTGTTCAGTAACAGGAGTCTCCCCGTCTCTCCAGCTCTTTAATAAACAGAAAATACATTTTCCGGTAGGTGTCAAACTCTCAGCCAATCAGGAGAAAGTACCAATTTTTAAGCTTCATTTTTATAGTGTTCCAGTTCCAATTTTGCCTGCTCATTTCTTAGTGTCATCACTTCACATTTCATTTGTTTAATACAGCAGCGTATGGTGAATTTGATCGTTGACCGGGCCAGGGGGTGGTTCGCGCAACAACGGCTGATAAGTCTATTGAGAATTAACGAGCCATTCCGGGTGGAAAACGGAACGCTCGTCCCAAAACACACTGCCCCATTTTTTTTCGAGGACCGAGGCCGTCGGTTTAGACGCGGGGCAGGGTTTACACAGACCGGGCCATGGCCTCGTTGGCCCCAATGACCGTACGCCCTTGGTTTAATCTATATCCTGATTGAGTTCTCTATCCTGATTGGATAAAATTGAAATGAAACTGAAACTGAAACGAAAATGCATTTTCTGTTTTATAAAGAGGTGGAGAGACAAGGAGACTCCTAATACTGAACAAACACTCTATAGCAATGATTACTATCACAATATAGAGCCATTTAACACTTATTTTAATCAAAGAAAATCACTTACCCTACCTTTAATAAAAAATAAAAACATTGACCCAAAATGAACAACAAGACGGAGGATTTCATTGCTTTTGCATTGCATTATTCAAAAATAACACACCAATGAAAATCAAGCATTCGACCAAGCCATGCAATAATATAGATTAAATAATATGTAAAACAATAAACACATGGAAGTACCAGAGCCTTCTTCACGGCGGGGTCCCGGCCCGGCTCAGTGTTGATGACTCCGCCCTCTCTGCTGTTGGCCCCTCCCTCTCTGGACAGGTGGAGGTGGAAGACGAACACGGTGCTGTCCTCCACCAGTTTGCCCAGTTCAGCCACCGCCGCGTGGACCAGAGTCTCCATCACACTGGCCATCTGGGTCTGGAGAGCTGGGAAACTGGACATCTGAAACAGAATGTACATTATTATTATTATTACATTTATTACATCACACTGTGTCTGGAGAGCTGGGAAACTGGACATCTGAAACATAATATACATTATTATTATTATTATTATTACATTTATTACATCACACTGTGTCTGGAGAGCTGGACATGACTCTGAAATTAACTCATTAACACATTGACTGCCAGAATGAAAACAAAACACGTTTTTCGTCCCCTTGCCAACAAAACGAGCGATTTTACTGAACTGTAATTCATGGAATATTCTCTGTGACCGCCGTCCCCACGGAGATCAGACAGTGTGCAAATCTTTGAATATATTATATTAAAGTGAACATTTTTAACGCAAATCTTTGCTTCTGGGGGGGGCTATGGAATACATATTTTGAGATGGGGGTCCGCAGCCAAATACATATCATTTTGGGGTTCCTTGACATGAAAACGTTTGATAACCACTGATATAGAAACATACTTTTTTTTTTTTTTTTTAACTGTAAGGATTTAAAAGACATTTGTAGAATCATTCATTCATAATACAAATTAAAAAGTGCATTTACTCCATGGAAAAGTGGACATATTACTCTGAAAGAAGTACAAATTACACATTACATTTATTTACTATGCCAACATCCATCTGTGTCTGAAGAGCTGGACAACTGGAACATGATTAGTCTGCCTGGCTGACTGAAGTACTCAAGTAAAAGTGTTTAAACGTGCAAATTAGTACTTTTTTTTTGTTGGTAAAAATCAATGCCCCCCCCCCCCCCCCCCAAAAAAAAGATAATATTCTGACATTTTCTAAACTAGTGAACATATTGTCCTTTTTTTTTACCCCATAAAAATAAAATATTTCTACTTGATTATACATATGTGTGTGTGTGTGTGTGTGTGTGTGTGCGTGTGCGTGTGCGTGTGTGTGTGTGTGTGTGTGTGTGTGTGTGTGTGTGTGTGTGTGTGTGTGTGTGTGTGTGTGTGTGTGCAACAGAACAGTTTTAAGGCCAGTCCCCTGGCTTCCATCAGGGATAATGGTTTTGCTAGTAGTTGTATTGGTGTAACTACACAACCCAAACCTCTACCAAAGTGGTCTTACCCTTTAAGCCCAGTGGTGGAAAGTAACTGTGAGCTTGTAGATCTGCTATTTTCAAATGTTGAATACTTTTACTTTTGGTACTTTAAGTACATTTTTATGCCAATAGTTTTGTACTTTTACTCAAGTAAATTTTAAATTCTGGACTTGTACTTGTAACAGAGTATTTTTGTATTGCAGTATTGGTACTTTTACTTAAGTAGAGAATTTGAGTACTTTTCCCACCACTGCTTAAACCGCTCTAAAGGAGCACTGCCTACATTTATCTGTAATGCAGTACTGGCCCCTGTATGTCTACAGTCTAAAGCCTATTTCACCGGAAACGCGTGTTTAGTTTCTTACCGTTAAAGGAACACACCGTGACGTTCAGCTCATCTGTTAAGAACGTTTCAACAAAGCCTTAATAACGTTACTTTATGTTCAATAAAACAGGATTATAAACGTAAACATAGAGAGAAACGACGACGACATCCAGACGCGCACCAGCGTTTGAGGCACCCGGAAGTACCTGTACTTCCTGGACCGGGAGCCAACAGAGCATGCGCACTAGCGTTATGGACGATAGAAGCATGCGCAGTGGCGTTTTAAACGCGGGAGCTTTGCGATCCTAGATCTGACCACCAGGGGACGACAGCGTCACCGTTGGTTCTACCGCAGTTCTGGGGGCTCGCATCCATGATGCAACATTCATACGTCACTTCCGCATGGCCAAAGGAGTACATTGAAGAAGGAGCGGTGACGTACGTCACGTTCTTCCGACGTTCTCTATCTATTCTACAAGCTACAAGCTATTTGTGCATTTTTTTTTATTTTTATTTTTTCCATTATATTTGATCATCACTTATATCATATTATTATTATATCAAATACATTATATTATCATCACTTTACCCAAATATGATATTATATTATTATTATATTAAATACATTATTATCATCACTTTACCCAAATACATAATATTACTAACTAACTAACTCAGTGGTTTTCAACCTTTTTCATGCCAAGGACCCCTAAATTGATATACATTTGGCTGCGGACCCCCATTTGAAAATGTTTCGTGCCAGGGACCCCCCAGAAGCAAAGACATCAGTTAATTTTCGCTTTAAAAAATATAAATGATCAAAGATATGCACAGTTTTTCAAGGTTTTTCAAAAATAGCAGATCTACAAGCTCATAGCGCAGCACTCGGTGCCGCGCTATGAGCTTGTATATCTGCTATTTTTGAATAGCCTGAGCTAAGTGGTTAAAAATGATTGTGATGCTATGTTAACTCATTTTGCTGGGGACCCCCTGGTACTCTCTCAAGGACCACTGGTTGAAAACCACTACTAACTAACTGACTGTAAAAACACAACATTGATGTAAACCCATTGAACTAATAATGTTATAAATGTAACAATGTGTTATATATATGTTATATAATGTGTTATATATGTGTTATATATGTGTTATGTAATGTTATAATAATGTTATAAATGTATTCATGTTTACGAAACTTCACAAACATCTGACTCAGTTCATCTGGTTGTATTCAACGGCCCTTGTCGCCCTCATGTGGACAAAATGAGTAAATACAAGTGGAAGTCGTCAATGAATCACTCTAATCATCAAAATATTAAACACGAGATGACGCAACATGGCGCTGGTTTCTACATGAAGCTGTTCAAATCTACAAGCTCACAATGAGACTCATTGTGAGCTTGTAGATCGGCTATCTTTGGCGCGAGACACCGTCGTAGTATTTGTATTTGTAAGCGTTAAAGTGGTTGTATTTTTTGAAAAAATTAGCGGAAGCACTCGCGTTGCGTTCTGTGTGAGGCTTGAGACGGCAGGTGTTTTATTTTGAAGAGAAAACGGAAGCATTCATGTGGCATTGTATGTGAAGCATGACACCTAGGTGTGCGGGAAATGTAGTCCTTTCTAGTGTAGTTCTTCTAGTCATCCATGGTGGCTGGGAAATGTAGTTCATTAGATGTAGTCCATACAGCTACACATGTTGGTGTTTGGGAAATGTAGTAGTCGATTGTAGTTTTTCTAGCTACCCATTGTCGATGGAAAATGTAGTTCTTTAAATGTAGTCCTCATCACTACTGAAGTTGGTGTATGGGAAATGTAGTAGAAGATTGTAGTTTTTCTAGCCACCCATGGTGGATGGAACATGTAGTTCTTAACTGTAGTCCTTATGGCCACTGTTTATGTGCAGCTAGCGGCTAGCTAGCAGCTAGCAGCTGCTTTATGCTCAAAACAAACTAACAAACCAATGAGTGGAGGAGGAATTAACAATACAAATCATCATCTTATTATGATGCTGCTCTTTATAAAATGATTAAATGGACTAAATATCCATAAATAGTGTTTGTTGAGTCACTGCGTCATAGTTATAAATAATATACCTAGAGGAGACGAGAGTAGAGTTTGTCCACTAGAGGGCGACACAGTCCGTAGAATAACATTAGAGGCGTCATAACCTCTGGTTTTTAATCTATTCTATGGTCAAAATGTCCTCTTGTTTCAGAATGAAAACATGTGTCAGGATGACAAGATAGTGTTGCATAAAATACAAACTATTAAATAGTAATACTGTTGCATAAAATGTAAACTTTTGATAGTTTACATCATTGGTTCTCAAAGTGGGGTCCGGGGACCCCCAGGGGTACTTGAGGGGGTTCCAGGGGGTCCCCAGCTAAATGATTGATAGGAACCAAATGGACCCTTATGGGTCTGTAACTCTGAGAGTGTCCAAATGGAACCAAATGGACCCTTACGGGTCCATTTGGTTCCATTTGGACACTCTCAGAGTTAAATTAACATTGATTTTACAATATGAATTGGGGTCCCAGAGAAATAAATGCCATTAAATGGGGGGTCCGTAGCCCTAATGCCAAGTCAAACTGGGGGTCCTTGAAATTTAAATGGTTTAGAATCACTGCTAGAGCCGTGAAAATCGTCTCTTATGGGGGGTCCCTGGCATATCTTTTCAAACGGGGTCCGCGGGCTAATAAGTGTCAATTTGGGGGTCCTTGACATGAAGAAGTTTGAGAACCACTGGTTTACATTGTATACAACACTATTACAATTAAAATTAAATTGTAACAGTGTTGCATAAAATGTAAAGTATTAAATAGTAATAGTGTTGTATAGTAGTGTGTATATCTGTCTGTTCTTAAATGTCATCATGATGTGAGGAACTCATTTTAAATAAAACATTGTGCTTTCATGAGCGATCCAGTTTAGAGGACCTTGTATTGTGAATTATACTTCCATACTGTTTCCATGTCTTTATAAATAAAGTATTCAATCAAAATATAATATAATATAATACAGGTTATAAATCACTCTAGACTATAATATAATATAATATAATATAATACAAGTAGACTAATAGATATTCTACAAGTATATCTTATCTTGTTGTAGTATCAAACAGGGACCCGTCCCTGTTTGATGGAGAGGTTTATTATGTGGGTAATGATTGGAGCAATGAAGGCGGCTGAGTCTTTTAGAAACTTGGAGGGGATATTGTCGAGACCTGTGGCTCTGTGTTGTTGTAGCGCGCTCAATTTTTTAAACACTTCGTCTGTTGTCACAGGGATTCGAGACCTTTGTTAAAGCATTTGGCGAGTTTGATCCAACCTTTATGAATCTCAGAACACTTTTTGTTTCTGACTTTCATGGCAGTAAGGATGTCTGAATTCATCCATGGTACCATGGTGCATGTGTGCGTGTGTGCGTGTGTGCGTGTGTGTGTGTGTGTGTGCATTTCCCATTGCCCCTTTGAATGAAATGAAATGAAACTAGAATAGAGCGCAGACTCCCACCAGGCCGGGGAGCCTACCCAGGGCTGTGTTTCGACCGGTTATAACGCCACCATGAGGCCAGTAGTTGTGCCAACGTGCAAAAGTTCACAACAGGACACTGAGCAAAACGTCTCGCGCAAATCTGGTCAGGCGGAAATGGGTTCTGTCATGATCCAAGGGAATCCACGGAATGTATTAGTTATTGATTGTACGTCCTACGGGTCAAGAGTTAAAGACTTAAACATGAATGGGCCAGACACAGCGCCACCATGAGGCCGACTTGAAACATTCGGGGCAGGAGGTTCGTCTTTGACCGACCCAAGTGTGTGTGGAATCTTTCATACCGATCGCGATCGGTCCAACGGTGCCCAAGATAGCTGTTCACCTACAGACAGACAGACAGACAGACAGACAGACAGACAGACAGACAGACAGACAGACAGACAGACAGACAGACAGACAGACAGACACACAGACAGACAGACAGAGGATAATGAAATAGAATTGTGCTCTTGCACATCCAGTTGGTACATTAGGAGGGTTTGAACGCCAAGGGGCACTCTTGCACAGGCCAAGATGCTCATATAATGACACGCACGTGCACGCACACACACACACACACCTCTATCAAGCATTCTCTCTCTCTCTCTCTCTCTCTCTCTCAAACGCACACATGCACGCGCACACACACACACACACACACACACACACACACACACACACACACACACACACACACACACACACACACACACACACACACACACACACACACACACACACACACACACACACACACACACACTCTTATCACATACTCCAATATGTGCTTCACACACGTGCACGCGCGTGCGCTTTGAGAGCCGAGAACCGCAATTCACAGGATTCTCTTACTCGGTATAAAGACGCTGTTTTGTCACGTCGTCTGCTTGACATTAATAAAAAAAGGAACATATATTCCTCTCCTAAATGACAAAGAACAAATGATCTTTGTGTGAAGAAGACATGGTGGACTTCTGGCTACAATGTATCTGAACAGAACCCAGTGGATGGACTCTTCACTGGGTCGGACCTGAGGACAGGAAAAAAACACAGTCCACGGTAGTGGTGGCAAGTAAGTACATTTACTCAAGTACTTTACTTCACTGCACATTTTAGGTACTTTTACTTTACTCAGTGTTCATGTTGTCGACTAAAAAATGATTGTCGACTACCTTTTTTCACTGACAAATACTAAATAAAAAATAAATAAATTCTAAGCTATGATGACTAAAACCACGACTAAACATATTGACAATTTCGTCAACAAACAAAATCTAGACAGAAAATGTTAGGGAAGAACTAGTGAGATCCAGCAGAAGTAAATTTATGTTTGGCTGTGTGTGGGTGTTGTGCTCCCAAAATAGCCGATCTACAAGCTCACAACGCGTCAGGCATTACGACGCCATCAAGGCCCACCAACATAAACTTTATTCGACTAAATCAACTGAACATTTAGTCGACTAATTCAACTGAACATTTAGTCGACTAATTCAGCTGAACATTTAGTCGACTAAAGTTTATGTTTGTCGTAATGCCATCAAGGCCAACGAGGCCCACATAATTAATTAATTAATTTACTATTTATTTATTAAGTAGCCGTGCATTAATCGGGATAATTGACGGGTAGCCGGTCATTATTTATAAATAAATCCCTTCAGGGTGATTAGGCACCTCCGCTACGCGTCAGTGCCTAATCAGGGATTTATTCATTAATAATGACTGGATACCCGTCAATTATCCCTTGCCTAGTGGTGGGTGGGTGGATGTCACAAACTTGCAGACCTGCAAGGCGCACTGTTGCTCCGATCCGCACCAAACTTGGCACCAACACTGGTCAGGGGTCTGCCATCAGGATAGCCACACCAGGCACCACAGGCGCACCATTGTTCCGCCCCCCCTAGGTTCCTATTGGCTGGGGTTTAAACAGACATAACTCCAATTCCCAGCATGCTAAAGGCCCCAAATTTGGTAGGTGCTCTTATACGGCCAAAAGGGACAGGCTGTAATTGCTTGAGCCCCGCCCCCTCTGTGTTCCTATTGGCTGGGATTTAAACAGCCATAACTCCAGTTCCCAGCATGCTGCAGGCTACAAACTTGGTGGGTGGTCCCACAGACTTCCAATTTAATCAAACATGACCCCCTTCCGGTTTTTCCTTCCTACTTCTGGTTTGTTGGATTGCCTTGAAACTTCACCCACACACTGTCTGAGGGGTGGATCTGGATCTGTTCAATACCGGTTATATCAGGAAGCTCTATATAAATGATACAAGCTCTATATGTATAATATAATATAAATGCACCATTAACCCTTCAAGAAGTACTTCTTCTTCGACCACTGGTCAGCGGACGGAAATGTTCCACAACGACAGCCAGGGGGCGCTGCAGCATGCCGTCACAACAACAACAACACACCAAGGACTGGGTGAAGGAGGGCGAGGGTTCCACGCCGACGCCATTGAACCCGGCGGCGCCGATGTCTTCGGCGCTGTGGGCGACGGGACCGGAGGAGGTGGAGCCACGGCGCCCCCTGGAGGTGGTGGCGGCGGGGGGGACGGGGTGCGCGCACTGACCGGGTGCGTGCTGTGCGTGCTCATCGTGTCCACGCTGCTGGGCAACACGCTGGTGTGCGCCGCCGTGGTCAAGTTCAGACACCTGCGCTCCAAGGTCACCAACTCCTTCGTCATCTCGCTGGCCGTGTCCGACCTGTTCGTGGCCGTGCTGGTGATGCCGTGGCGCGCCGCCTCCCAGGTCTGTCTGTCTGTCTGTCTGTCTGTCTGTCTGTCTGTCTGTCTGTCTGTCTGTCTGTCTGTCTGTCTGTCTGTATACCCGTTTGTGGCGGTTGTTGTGCTGTTGCTATTAGAGTGTACAAATGGAACCAAATGGACCCATAACCCAGTGAGCCATAGTCGGCTATTAGACGTCCGTCTAAAACCGGTTATAACTGGTCTAACAGTGAACGTTTTCTCAACGTCTATTTCTAGATTAGACGTTGATTAGCAGTTTTTTTAAGCGTTATACGTAGCCGTTGAAATGATACGACCTAGCCTAGACGTTGAAAAAACGTTCGCTGTTAGACCAGTTTTAGCCTAGCTGTTTATTTCAAATGTGTTGGATCCGCTTCCTCCGGGTCCTCTGGTTCCGGACGACTGGAATTCCCCCGCAGGATAAATAAAGGTCTGTCTGTCTGTCTGTCTGTCTGTCTGTCTGTCTGTCTGTCTGTCTGTCTGTCTGTCTGTCTGTCTGTCTGTAGGTGGCGGGTCGCTGGCTGTTCGGCGCAGCGTTCTGCGACACGTGGGTGGCGTTCGACATCATGTGCTCCACGGCCTCCATCCTGAACCTGTGTGTGATCAGCATGGACCGCTACTGGGCCATCTCCAGCCCCTTCCGCTACGAGAGGAAGATGACGCGCCGCTTCGCCTGCGTGATGATCGGCGTGGCGTGGACGCTGTCCGTGCTCATCTCCTTCATCCCCGTGCGTCTCAACTGGCACCGCGCCGCCGCCGTCGCGCCCGCGACCGCGGACACACACAACGCCACGGTGACGTCGGAGCCGCTGAGAGCGGACGCCAACGGTATGGCTTCTTATGTAGGCCTAATTCAGCTATTATTTCAAAAGGATCCTAATAAGCCTTATATTACTTAAAGACGGGGTGCCGTGATTTTCAGTGATTCCCCCCCCCCCCAAAACATAATCATCAGGTATTATGGTTATACTAGGAGGAAGATTTTTTTCAAAAAAGTGTACAGAAATTGTTAAAATTATGTTTTTATGTGGACACGCCTCCAGTTCATTAAGTATACCTGGTTCTCACCTTAGCACCACCCACCTGTCCTAGTCCCTCCTCCTCCTCATGCCCACACCTGTTGTGTTATGATAATGAGGGGGAGGGTATATTTTTTACTGTGTCACTAAAGCGCCAGTGTTGTGTTCTAGTTTTTTTCTGAAGGTATACGCTACGATACGATGCGCGTGGTTGTGGGTATACGCTCTCGCGTTTTCAATGGATGAAACAGTTTTTGAAGGTATACGGTAGGGACGGAAAACAATCTCAAGGTATACGCCGTACACAGCATCTGACGGTAGAACACACCACTGTAAAGCGCTGTGTCTCTATTGGCACGTTTGACCCTCAAGGTTTCAGCCTCCAGGAAGAAACTCAAAGTAGTCAGAGAAGACATAAAACACCATAAAAAAAGCGCAATCATAATTAATCCTAATCATTTGTATTCAACTATAATCATCAACACAAACGGTTGTGTTGTGTTGTGTGTGCCACAGCCCTGGCCAACGACACGGAGCAGGACTGCAACCCCAGTCTGAACCGGACCTACGCCATCTCCTCCTCCCTCATCAGCTTCTACATCCCCGTGGTCATCATGGTGGGGACCTACACCCGCATCTTCCGCATCGCCCAGACCCAGATCCGCAGGATCTCCTCCCTGGAGCGGGCGGCCAACCAGCGGGCCCTGAACCGCCCGCTCCACCCCCCCCACCATCACCACCACCACCAGAGCCAGAGCCAGAGCCAGAGCCACGCCCACCACAACCAGAGCCACGCCCCCCACCACAACCAGAGCCACGCCCCCCACCACAACCAGAGCCACGCCCACCAGAGCCAGAGCCACTCCCACCACAACCAGAGCCGCCACCGAGGCGCGTCCAACTCCACCAACAACCACGATGAGAGCGCACTGAAGACCTCGTTCAAGAAGGAGACCAAGGTAGGGACTGTCACCATTACACATTTAAGTTGACGATTAATTGTCACTGAAATAATTGCGATCAACGGTTTAATTGTGTGTTTGGCCATTGAACATTGGAACATACAGTATGAATACAAGTTTGCCTTGTAATAAAAAAAAGTGCACAGTGCAGAATATACATACAATAATATAATAAAAAATATTTACATATTTATTAATTTTATACTTAAAAAATTGCGGAAATAGCTGATCTACAAGCTTACAATGCGTCACTTTGTGACGCGTTGTAAGCTTGTAGATCAGCTATTCAGCTTGTTTTAATGTATGTCATTATTTCAACATGGAAACGATTAAGATGATTATAAACAAAATACAACATAATTGTGATTATCTCAAATAATTGCAATTAGGCGATTATGTAATATTGTGACAGCGTCCGATTATCACTAAGCCGAGGAAGAACAGCCACGTTGCGCACAGCTGCGTTTTTTTTTTTTTTGCTTCCACTCCCACAGATTTTGTCCTCAACCATTGTCAAATGAAACCCTCGTTGATTGTGTCGCAGGTCCTGAAGACTCTGTCCATCATCATGGGCGTGTTCGTGTTCTGCTGGCTGCCCTTCTTCGTGCTGAACTGCGTGGTTCCGTTCTGCGAAGACACGGAGCCGGGCGACCCGCCCTGCGTCAGCGACAACACCTTCAGCATCTTCGTGTGGTTCGGCTGGGCCAACTCCTCCCTCAACCCCGTCATCTACGCCTTCAACGCAGACTTCAGGAAGGCCTTCTCCACCATCCTGGGATGCAACAAGTTCTGCTCGAGGTTAGCAGCTGTTAGCTTAGCATTTTGTTCACTCGTTTTTATATGCGTTCATATGGTTCATGTGTTTTCAACTTCTGTTAAGTTTTCATTCGTTTTGAGGCTTAGTTTTAGTTCAGATTGTATTACTTTTAGTGTTAGTTTGTGATCAGTTTGTGGGCTATTCGTCTGTTACTTATAATAAATAAGTAAGATAAAATAATCCATTTATAACATCACAATATGATGCCTTGTGAGCTTATAGAGCGCATATATTCTTTGCAATTAGCTGTAAACAACAGGGTGTAAAACTGGCAAAGTTTAAGTATCGGAAGATACATTTCCATATCCACCCAGAGTATTGAAATATGAAATATTGACCAAGACTAAAACATAAGGATATCTTCTCTATGATAATAGTTAGTTTTGTAAACAACTAAATACAGTTTAAATAGAGTTTCAGATATTTGTATTTTTTATTTTATTTTATTTTTTAAGACCTGGAACGTATCTGTGTCACTTTAGATTTCTTTGGCTATTCAAAAATAGCAGATCTACAAGCTCATAGCGCGGCACCGAGTGCCGCGCTATGAGCTTGTATATCTGCTATTTTTGAAAAATCTTGAAAAAAAATGTTTTCGATGTTTTTCAAAAAACTGTTGATTGTTGATTTAGAAAACATTTTTAAGAATCGCCTCAGGTCTTAATGGGTTAAAGCCTCAGTTTTTTTTGTTTTTTTTTGACAAAAACTCTTTTTCACCATAATGTTTTGTTCCTCCAGCTCTACGGTGGAGGCGGTGGATTTCAGCAACGAGCTGGTGTCCTACCACCACGACACCACCCTGCAGAAGGAGACCGCCGTGCCCACCGGTACCACCGCTACCGGAGGGGGAGGAGGAGGGGGAGGGGGAGCAGGAGGGGGTCCCGGAGGGGTGCAGCAGCGGCTCTCCTGCCTCGGCCCTCGGCAGCACATCGCCGCACAAGCAGGCTCCGGGGAGGAGCTGTTGGACCCGGACCGGGTGTTCGGGATCGCACAGCTGCTGCAGTTCGAGTGCGAGGCGGAGATTTCTCTGGACATGATGCCCTTCAACTCGTCCGGCCCCGCGGACTGCTGTCCCGCCATCCCAGGACAAGTAGGCGACTTGTGACATCATAAAACACCATCCCAGGACAAGTAGGAGACTGTGATTCTATAAAACACCATCCCAGGACAAGTAGGAGACTGTGATTCTATAAAACACCATCCCAGGACAAGTAGGAGACTGTGATTCTATAAAACACCATCCCAGGACAAGTAGGAGACATGTGACTCTATAAAACACCATCCCAGGACAAGTAGAATTCCTATGACTCTATAAAACACCATCCCAGGACAAGTAGAATTCCTATGACTCTATAAAACACCATCCCAGGACAAGTAGAATTCCTATGACTCTATAAAACACCATCCCAGGACAAGTAGGAGACATGTGACTCTATGAAACTCTACCCCAGGTCAAGTAGGATTCCTGTGACAGTATAAAACACCATGCCAGGACAAATAGAAGACCTGTGACTCTATAAAACACCATTCCAGGACCAGTAGGATTCATAAGACTCTATGAAACACCATCCCAGGACAAGTAGGAGACATGTGACTCTATAAAACACCATCCCAGGACAAGTAGGAGACATGTGACTCTATAAAACACCATCCCAGGACAAGTAAGAGACATGTGACTCTATAAAACACCATCCCAGGACAAGTAAGATACATGTGACTCTATATAACACCATCCCAGGACAAGTAGGATTCCTTTGACGTAATTTGTGCCAGAAACCTCAGAAGAGAAGGTTTATGTATACAAAAAGAACTTAAAATGTTTAATGAATTTTCAGAAATAACAAATGTACCAGTTTGAAGCGCGAGCTTGTACATTTTTGAATAGACAAAATATAAATGGATTAAGTGGTTAAAATGATTGTGATGCTGTGTTAACTACTTTGGCTGGGGACACCCTGGAACCCCTACTAAGGACCCCTTGGGGGTCTCCGAAGCCCACTTTGAGAACCACTGAGGTAGGACACTTGTGATATTATAAAACAAACTGCTAACATGGGATGTGTATGAGAGACCCGTGACACTAAAGACAATGCACAGAATTGTCCTGATTTCGTTGTCATTTGATCTTCTAATGTTTTGGATCGTTATACTTCGAACTTTGTTTGGACACTGAACAGGATTCATTCATGAACTAAACATGGGAAAACGAGTAATAATTATGATCTGGATTTAAATGTTAAGCTTTGTGCAGATTCTGTGTTGTCAAAGCTCACGCATGTATTTGTACCTTTTCTGGTTTCGTTTTTAGTATTTTATTTTTTTCAATGTCCTTAACTGACATTTATTTTGACATAAGTGTGGTTATTAACTTGATATGATATTTGACACCTATTTCTAATAAAAAATGACTGAAGCCTATATTCTTCATGACATACATTTCAGTAACAATTTATATCAAACAGTATACAAATATATTTTTCATAAATAACTTTCTTGGTGGGTACAAACATAATGTCTGATTCTGATGTCCGACGTGACAATAATATTGTAATTATTGTCTTCACAAGTTTCGCTCATTAAAAATAGACAATATACAAATCCACAACTTTTTTCAGTCGAGGCTTCATATCCATAATCATAGGAGTAAAATCACCTGGCTGGCTGGTTTGTTTATTTCTGGAACACAGTTCTTATATGACGTGATCTAAGATTCTAAGATGGGGATTCCAACACAAAAAATAACACTGTGACCCCATAGTGATATCGCCTCATTTGTCAGAGGTGCATTCAGCAGTACAATACGGTATCTAATAATAAAATTAAAGTGCATTCAACATAGGTAGGGAACAAAACTACTAATCACCAGAAGTCTGAAGTGCATTTCCTGCAAAAACAAGCAACCAAGAGTATACCTAGCGCTAAGGTAAAAGTGCTATATATCAGCTACCAACTTTCTTAAACAGATGAGACAAAATAGCAAAATCAAATGAGCACGAGCTAATAAGTGTATCGACTAAACAAGATCCAATAAAACAGTACAACAATAAAACAAGAGTTTGTACAACTAGTTAACAACAAGTAAGCCAGACAAAGAGGAAGGGTAGTGTTTCCTGAAGACTCCACATCTCAGAGGCAAAACCTTTACTCCAATACAATTATTTAAAAACTTCAGTTACCAGTTACTTTGTGGATATTATTATTATTACAAAACATACATTAATTCACCTCATCCATTTGAAAATAGCCGAGCTTGTAGATCTGCTATTTTCAAAGGATTTTAACACATTTTGTTTTACATTTGAAGACTTGTGAAACGGGACATTCTGCATAATGATTACTTTCTGCTTTTGGTACTTTTAAGTACATAGTGATACCAATACTTTTGCACTTTTACTTAGGTAAAACATGATTTGAGTACTTTTTCCACCACTGTACTGTAGCTAATGTCCCAAACAGCAGCTGTTGTGAACCATGTGTCCACAGAGGTGAGTCTTTGATATGACAGAGATAACAGAGCCGGCAAGATAATTGCTCATAATTGCATGCTTAATGCTAGCGTTTTGATTGAATTGCTGGATAATTACACCGTGTTTATGTTTGAGTGTAACCCGTCCATTCATCTACCACCCACTCCATCCATCCATCATCCATCCATCCTCAGTGGTGGTAAGTACATTTACTTAAGTTCTGTACTTAAGTAAAATTTTGTACTTTACTTGAGTATTTCCAATTTCCAATACTTTTACTTCTACTCCACTACATCTCAAAGGCAAATATTGTACTTTTACTCCACTACAATTATTTGAAAACTTTATAGTTACTAGCTACTTTGCAGATATAAATTATTACGTTATAAAACATACATTAACCACCTTAGCCTTATTTTATACACAGGCTATTTTAAAACATTTTAGTACTTTAAGTACATTTTGATACCAATACTTTCGTACTTTTACTCATAGTAGAGTCAAAAATGGAGGTTCCGTGACCATCCTTTGGCAAGGATGGTTTGACGATTGATTTGACCTCTATGGACCCTTTAGAAAAGATTTAGCCCCCAGGTCCCTCCCAAAAATCCTGGCATTTTTTGCTAGACAGCCAAATTCAAAATGGCGCCCGGCGCCATCTCTAAAAATTAACTTTTGATCTGAATGACCTAGAATCATGTATGAAGGCACTTTTCCATACAAGTCAACCATGAGGATTCCAAATCCGACACAATTTTAATTGTAAGACCTTGTTTTGACTCCAAAATTCAAGATGGCCGACATCCAGTAGAGTAAAAACTTATACCCAGGGGGCAAAGGGGGGTATGCTGCATTTGCCCTGCCATAAAAGGTTGGCCACCAGAAATAATATCTATGACCCAGTAGGATCACAACCTATATGGACAACCCGGTCACCTTGCTGCTGGAAATCCAATATGGCCGCCTCAATATTATCAGAAAATAGCTTTGGCAATAACTTTTGAACCAGATGGGCTAGAAATAAAAACTTGGTGTCTATGTCATGGTTTCAGAGCATGAGAAACTCAATGGAATACTTATCTTTATGATTGGGTGTGTCTGGACCTTTCATTTGCATATTTCCAAGATGGACGCCACGCGAAAATGAGTTTTCCTATGACTTTTACAGCAAAAAGTCTGCTTTTTAAGCAATATGAACACATTTGGTCAGTTTGAGCTTTAATTTATATGTTGTCAATATGGCTGCAGTCATAAATAATGTATGGCATTACATTTTCCCTCAGATTTATTGATTTATAGATCTATAGTTGTGGGGATGATTGCAGAGAAAATCGGAGAAAAAGCCCACAACGTATCTTATGTATCATTTTAATAAACTAAATACAATATAAACAGACACATGCACACTCCAAGACTTGCCAAAAACTTCAACTTTAGGGCTATACAAATTAACATAGTGGTATGCATTCAAGTAACATAACAAAAGATAGACTACTTAGTGACAAATAGAGTAAAGGCGGAGTTGAGGTTGCCTACAAAAGGTTCATTTTTACCTCTATGGTGCTGTCTTGCCTGCTTCTAAAGCCAATGATACTATGGTACAATGCTATTCACTGTCACTGTTGTCATGTGTTGCACTGATCCTGCTGCATCGTGTCTCCAGTCCCTGGCAACGGCATCCTAAGTAGCATGGAATTGCCTTCTTTGCACGGGAACAGTTTTTTTGGCAGCCTTTGATACAGCTGCATGATATTGCCTTGTTCATTGACACAGGCCAGGCTGGCTCGGTAGATGCAAGGGGGACTGCATTGCTAGCACTGAGAGACCATCCATACTCTGTGAAAGAAGGAATATCCGGCTTGGCGATATGTGCACATTTATCTATTATGGTTGCTAGAACAGCTCTTCTCAGGTGCAGGTCAAAGGCATTCTCTGTCGGGGGCAGCAGCTTTAAGAGGGTTGATCTATTATTGAGGAACTTGTACACTCTAAGCTTACTCAGGTCAAAATCCTCCTGGTGGTCCGCTTTGAATGTATATACAGCAATTGTGAGGTCTCGTGCCGGATTTATGGACGTCATCTGAGAGGGAATCATAAGAGTTTTCACCAAACTCCTCAAGTGCAGAGATCCAGACGCATGAGGGCCTTGAACCATGCCTTCTTCCCAGTGAAGAAGGGATAGCTGGTGGTACAGTATCTCTGCCACTTAAACTATGGATAAAGGGCAGGGCACGACACTGTGCGAGCCCCAGTGCTGATACCATTTGATGGATAGGAAGGTATGAATTTTGCTCTGTTCTCACCCACAGCTCTGGAAGGCATCTGAGATGGGTTGTTGCATAGTAAAGGCACATGATGATGATGTCTGTGTCATTGGCATGGATGACAACTCTATCAACTTTGTCATTCTGGACGCTGTACAGGGTGTGGAGTATTATTCTTGTATCAGCCTCCTGTTGTGTGGATTCTAGTGCAGGGACATCTTCAATAGACCCCTCATTGATCAACACACTCCTTGTCTCTTCTTTAAACCCCCCACCCAGGTAAAGATGTGTTGGACCAAGGGCCGCCTTAAGTTTCTCATTTTCACACCATTCGTCACAGAGGAAACTGAATAGGTTTGCCTTGTTAGCTGACACAGCAAAAAAACTCCTGAGGATCTGGAGCTGTGTAATGCATACTGACTTCATATTCTTTGGTAGGTTTTGGTCGAGCATATCTGTGTTCTTGCTCAGCTGTCTTAAGACTAGGTCCACTGTACCGGTCAAAACAGAAGTGAATGATCTCTGTGCCAGCAGGCACATCATTCAACAGCAGACGTTGGTATCGTTCAGCGATTGTTCCAAATGCTTCACCTTTCAGGAACGACCAATGGCGCATGGCATACATGGCATCAATAACTACTGCTGTTTTTATGTCTTCTGTAGGCAGGTCAGGGATGCATGCAACTTTGGTCTCCTCTTTCAGGACCTTAACAAGGCTTGCCTTGGTACCTGTTCTCATCCTGCCATCTTCCTTGAAGAGGGAAGGGGGGAAGTCACTGCACTCGTGGTTGCCTATAAAGACAAGGTTGAGTTCTCCACCACTGGCTATGATTTGGGTCATGTGCAGGAGGGCAGTAATTTCATTGCTCTTGCCAGGTGCTGAGGTTTTCCCCTTAGATTTTGTAGATGATGTGTTTTGAGTGTAGAAAGTGTTAAGCTTCATTATGCTTGTTTTCTTCTGTTCACTGGACAGTGACTCACACAGTGCCTTCAGACCCAGTTCTTTCACACTCATCAAGTCGTCCTTGACTGTGGAATCAGCACACTGTCCTGTAGATATGTTGATCATGGGTTAGTCTCCACTGCTGCCATGACCTTGACTACCATTTCTGCGTCCCGGATTACACGACTCTGACCAGACTCATGGTGTGGGTCTGCCATATTGACAACATATAAATTAAAGCTCAAACTGACCAAATGTGTTCATATTGCTTAAAAAGCAGACTTGTTGCCATAACAGTCAGCTGTCACTGTAAAAGTCATAGTAAAACTCATTTTCGCGTGGCGTCCATCTTGGAAATATGCAAATGAAAGGTCCAGACACACCCAATCATAAAGATAGGTATTCCATTGAGTTTCCCATGCTCTGAAACCATGAAATAGACACCAAGTTTTTATTTCTAGCCCATCTGGTTCAAAAGTTATTGCCAAAGCTACTTTCTGATAATATTGAGGCGGCCATATTGGATTTCCAGCAGCAAGGTGACCGGGTTGTCCATATAGGTTGTGATCCTACTGGGTCATAGATAGTATTTCTGGTGGCCAACCTTTTATGGCAGGGCAAATGCAGCATACCCCCCTTTGCCCCCTGGGTATAAGTTTTTACTCTACTGGATGTCGGCCATCTTGAATTTCGGAGTCAAAACAAGGTCTTACAATTAAAATTGTGTCAGATTTGGAATCCTCATGGTTGACTTGTATGGAAAAGTGCCTTCATACATGATTCTAGGTCATTCAGATCAAAAGTTAATTTTTAGAGATGGCGCCGGGCGCCATTTTGAATTTGGCTGTCTAGCAAAAAATGGCAGGATTTTTGGGAGGGACCTGGGGGCTAAATCTTTTCTAAAGGGTCCATAGAGGTCAAATCAATCGTCAAACCATCCTTGCCAAAGGATGGTCACGGAACCTCCATTTTTGACTCTACTATCAAGTCAATTTTGAATTCCGGACTTTTACTTACGTAACGGAGTACTTCTACATTGCAGTATTGATACTTTTACTTAAGTAAAACATTTGAGTACTTTTTCCACCACTGCATGAGAGAGTGATGGAGAGAGAAATGGAGAGTGACTGATTGCTTGATTAAAATTTATGAGAGAAAAAAGAAAAAAGTGTCTGCGACAGCAGCAAACTAAATAAGCCGCTGAGAGGCGATGAGACGAGCCGTGTCTATTGTCTGACGCGCTCTACAAACCAAAGGAAGACACGCAACATAAGTAACGTAGTTAAAGGGTGATCACAGCGATGCAACAATAATAGGAAACGGGTCCATATATACCCGTTATGGGATATGAGCATCGTTTTCATAGACCTGCTTACTTATTCCTCTGGCAACATGTGGCAACACTAGATCCCAATCCCATAGCCCAGTGGTTTTCAACCAGTGGTCCGGGGACCACCAGTGGTCCTTGGGGGGGGGGGGGGGGTACCAGGGGGTCCCCAGCTAAATTAGTTAACATAGCCTCAGAATCATTTTTAACCACTTAGCTTTGGCTATTCAAAAATATCAGATCTACAAGCTCATAGCGCGGCACCGAGTGCCGCGCTATGAGCTTGTAGATCTGATATTTTTGAGAAATCTTGAAAATTGGTGCAAATCTTTGAATATATGAATTTTTCAAAGAGAACCTTTTTAACTCATATCTTTGCTTCTGGGGGGTCCCTGGCACAAAACATTCTCAGATGGTGGTCCGCGGCCAAATGTATATCAATTTAGGGGTCCCTGGCATGAAAAAAGGTTGAAAACCACTGCCATAGCCTGACCGATCCCAATCCCATAGCCTGGGGGACCATGTAGAGTTAACAGTGTTTCTAAAGAAGGCTAATCAACAGATAGAATTTGGGTAAAGTGAAAAACAGGCAGTGGCGTGCACAGACATTTTGAGGGGCAGGTGCTCAAGTAAATTATACTTTTTTTTGTTTACTTGGTCTGCTCTTTTTTCCCTCTACACCTATACCTCTTTGCCAAAAATAGCCGATCTACAAGCCCACAACGCCTCGCAGCGCTATTTTTGGCTAAAGTTCTCCTCAGAAAAGGGATGCTAGGTTTCGAGTGGTTATGGTAAAAAAATAAATCATATCACATAAAGATTTGGCGGACCCCCTGTAGTAACTCTGAGGACCCCCTAGGGGTCCCGGACCCCCTGTTGAAGACCCCTGCTGTAAACTGAAAAAAAAAGAAAAAACTTTTTTTCTTTTTTTCAAAAGGGCACTTCAGGTCAAGAGGGCAAAGGGCAGGTGCTTCAGCACCACCTAGAGTCTATCTGTGCACGTCCCTGAAAACAGACTTCCTCACGGTGGGCATTTGCTAATGATGAATGGCCGTGTGCAAGAGCAGAGACATCGCTTCAGCCACTGAGGAGAACCAAGCACTTCAGACAGACTGACAGGCCGTTAATTGCATGTAGGATAAATAAAGCAAATAAAGGTATAAAGCAGTCAACAAAAAGTACGGCTCCTACACATCCCCTCTCTCTCTCTCTCTCTCTCTCTCTCTCTCTCTCTCTCTCTCTCTCTCTCTCTCTCTCTCTCTCTCTCTCTCTCTCTCTCTCTCTCTCTCTCTCTCTCTCTCTCTCTCTCTCTCTCTCTCTCTCTCTCTCTCTCTCTCTCTCTCTCTCTCTCTGTGTTGTCAGCAGGTGAACAGGTGATGCTTTTGAGGTAAGCAGGTGTCCTCCCATATGCCTGTCACTCAATCATCCACACGCACGCACGCACGCACGCACGCACGCACGCACGCACGCACGCACGCACACACACACACACACACACACACACACACACACACACACACACACACACACACACACACACACACACACACACACTGCTGTTTGAAGTCATTGTTGTGTTTCAGAGGCAGATGGAAGATCAGGAAAGCCAGGGGTCAACAGGTCAGCAGACAGACAGTCCACACTACAAACAACAGCTTGTGTGCTTTCATCTCCCTGTGTGTGTGTGTGTGTGTGTGTGTGTGTGTGTGTGTGTGTGTGTGTGTGTGTGTGTGTGTGTGTGTGTGTGTGTGTGTGTGTGTGTGTGTGTGTGTGTGTGTGTGTGTGTGTGTGTGTGTGTGTGTGTGTGTGTGGATGATTGAGTGAGGGGGGGGCAGGGGGTCCCCCAGTAACATGCCTTCATAGTTAGGAACCAAATGGACAAACACCAGACACACTGAGGGTCCACTGCTGATACTAATGAAGGCTCTGTTCCATTCTGGTTGTTACAATGACACTAATGAAGGCTCTGTTCCATTCTGGTTGTTACAATGACACTAATGAAGGCTCTGTTCCATTCTGGTTGTTACAATGATACTAATGAAGGCTCTGTTCCATTCTGGTTGTTACAATGACACTAATGAAGGCTCTGTTCCATTCTGGCTGTTACAATGACACTAATGAAGGCTCTGTTCCATTCTGGTTGTTACAATGACACTAATGAAGGCTCTGTTCCATTCTGGTTGTTACAATGACACTAATGAAGGCTCTGTTCCATTCTGGTTGTTACAATGACACTAATGAAGGCTCTGTTCCATTCTGGTTGTTACAATGACACTAATGAAGGCTCTGTTCCATTCTGGTTGTTACAATGATACTAATGAAGGCTCTGTTCCATTCTGGTCAAACAGAGTCAGGGTGTTGACTCACTGGAAACACTCTGCTACACCAGTGGGTCTCAAAGGGTGGTCCAGGGACCTTCATGGTGCCTTGAGGGGGTTCCAAATGGACCCCTTACGGGTGTGCAATTCTGAGAGTGTACAAATGAACACTCTCAGAATTTGTACACTCTCAGAGTTATGGGGTCCTTGAAATGAAAAGGTTTGAGAACCACTGTGCTACACTAAATGGAACAGAGCCTTCATTGGTATCATTGGTAACACCTTTGATGGAAGTAAGGAAGAGGCCCAATTTATTTACAATATGGCTGCTGTGCATAGAGCCTATTGCAAGGAGCCGGAAACCGGAGTTGGTGCAAATAACACTTTCCTTGGTGGTTGGTAGAAACAGTAACAAAGGTACACCTCTCACAGAACGTGTAACACAGGGAGAAACTCAGGAGCATAAAGCAGAACCTCTCGGCATGCGTGGCATCAATACTATAAACAGGCAACGAGCCGACACCGGGAGTCCAGTTAAGAAACCCAGTCATTAAGGCAACGGCACACAGCTGGGCCCGCAGCTGGGC